>NC_045789.1:76063301-76420743 GCF_009873245.2 Balaenoptera musculus | reverse complement strand
CCCCAAGAACCAATTTTCACCCTTTTGGAGGCTCTGTCACCTGCACTGAGAATGTATGCTATAGTAATTTATTGTCTTTGGAAAGACCAAATTTCATTTTTTAAACAAAAAGTATCTGTAATCACTTTTATTAAAAACTATATGGTGACTGTGCAGAATAATTTGCTATTTGAAATTAATATCTCTCTCTTCCTAATAGATGAGAAGGGATTTACAGCACTGGGACAGTGCTCTACAGCTGGCAAAACGTTTAGCCCCAGACCAAATACCGTTTATTTCAAAAGAATATGCTATTCAGCTTGAATTCACGTAAGTACTTGTCTTTTATATGTTTCAGTCAGTATCTAATTACTGAATATCTTCAATTCTAAACTGCTGTTCATTATAAGGCCATTGATTTAATAATTAAATCCATTGATTTAATAATTGCTTCTTAGGTGGAAAAAGCCATGTTAATTATACAACAGAAAGTGTTTTATTCTAACTAATGATGTCTTATCCATGTATTTATCCACTTGCATTTTCAGCATCAAAGTCAAGTTTGGGTGTAAGCCTTTTCTATATTTAGAGTCTAAATATTATTTTGAATCACATTTGGCCAACAACAGTTACACATAAACATTGGGGTGACTCTGCTTTTCTTAACCTATGCCCATGACCTTGACCTCTTTGAACACTTGGAGGATTTGCAGTGTGATTTCAAGGCACGGCGAAAAATACCAGGCTTTGTTCTACAACTTCTATTTGCTTAAATTTGTACTTTTTCTTTTGTAAATTGAATTGCACATGGATAAAAATTCAACAGTTAATGTTGAAAATCAAGCCAGAAACTTTTCACAGGTGGATATGTAGTGCTTGAATAATAATCCTTCATGATGCGTGATGAATAGGCTTCACAGATCTTTCCTACCTTTGAAAATGCCATAATCTATTCTGAGAGATTTAGAATTTTCTAGTGCTGTTAATTGCTAGATGGTCTTAACTGTCAGTAGTCTTAATCGACAGACTATACATTTTTATTTCAATGCTGCATAAAAGTGTAATTTTAGAGGCATTCAAGATCCAACTGTAAGCTCACCCTCAGCCATGGTTAATGCCACTAATGCAGATACCTGCAGAGACAAAAAATGAATAATTCATTTGCAAATATAAGTTCACAGGTATATGTGCAATGGCAGTTACATCACAACTGGACAATTCCTTTTGACATTTATTATAGGATACATTCCAATTTCAAAAACTATAAAATGGGGAAAATACTGTTTTTTGAACAAAGAAAATATGGTTCTAGCATTTAAAAAAAACATTTTTATATAGTTCCACTTTGTTTTCTATAGACTTTAGATTCATTGAGAATGTTGACAGATAATAGTTGTAGAAATTATTCCATCAAAAGTATTCTTTTATTTCTAACCAAGATACCTTATTTAAAATTTTCCATTTTGCAAATAAAAACTTTTTGGAGATTTTATTTCTTCTTAGTCAACCTTGATCTAAATTTGGCACATTTCTGCCTCTTATACAGTTAATCCATATGTTGAAAAGGTCAAATAGGAATCTTAGTACATAACACAACGGACAAGGCCCTCCGTGTCTGTCCTGAGACTAACTGGGTCTTAGAGTAAAGAGAAAAGGGTCATTACACTGGGAGATGACCCACCATCTCCTGTCAGAGCACAAACACCCAAGTAAGCCCTGGAACCATCCAGAAAACTTCCATTGTCTCTTCTTTCAGGAGAATCAAAGTTTTTGTAGCAGACTCTCAAAAACTGTCTCGTTACAGTCAGATGAGCTGAGCCAGTTGAAAGCCTGTGATGTTGTTGATATTTTTTAACCCTTTCTGCTCGACACTTCACCGTGAAGCCACCAATTCCCAAAACTTTCACTGCTATTTCTGTGCTGACCCCTGGACCCTGATCTAGATACACAACCCAGCCCCCCAAATCAGGAGACTTTCCCTTGTGATAATAGTAATGAACTAAGTATATCTCATCATCATCCGATATCCCAGTAGCCACCAGCTGCTGATTTTGATGCTAAGGTCCTAGGCCTGTGCTCAGTTCCATCAGTCTGTTTTATTCTGCATCCAAGACATTGATTAGATCAAAGCAGGACCAGTCTGTCACCTGTGGGAGGGATTTAGCTCCCCAGTCTGGCACTAGAATAATGAGCTAGATCCACATGAGAGTTCCAAAATAATAATAAAGTGAGTGAACTAAAATACCATAAAAATAAAGTGAGAGTTCCAAAGTCTTTATTTAGCATCTCCTAACTGGGTTTGCCCAAGGAAAACCTCAGGTTCCTGAAGGAGGAACCATCAGGAGACATCTCTAGCTGTGTTGATGTAATTGGGTCCAAATATTAGAAATTCCCACTTAGGAACACTGCTGACTGTGAAGCCCTGGGCTGTCCAAAACAAAGTTCTCAATCGGCTTCTCTTCCAGAAAATTCCTTGTAACCAACAGATGAGGAAACTGAGTGAGGCTGAGAGAGGTTGAATAACGGGTCTAAGCTGATAAGGTGGAGCTCAAATAATGCCATTTTCAGAGCTGGTTAATTTATTATGGAGGAGATGATTTCTCAGAGGACAGTGGATCTCCAAATGGATCTTAAGCAAATCACTGATCCATTCTGTTCCAAGCAATAAAAATGAATTGAGGTAATAAATATGACTTCTAGATGTGCAGATCCATGTTAGCATTGGTCATGGGAATAGGGAGTGGTATTATTTATTTCATGTATAATACTTCTTATCAGAATAAGAACCAGGGCCCTTAATACTGTCATCCCCAGTGTTTTCCTTCATTTCTACCCAGATTCTCTCAATACATATTGTACTTATAAATATTGGGTGTTTGGAAAAAACATTCTTTTTTATGGTCACATGATTGTCTTTAGTGCCCCAAAGGAGATAATTAAGCAAAAGTGACCCATAAAATTTAATGTACCTCCCCAAAATGCCTAGCATACTGCAAAGTTAGTACCTTACAGTCTTAGCACAATCTAAAGAGTCATGTACCAAAATGTTCATTGCAGCTCTGTTTACAATAAATATTTTTAAAGTAGCAAAATAATGGACTGCACTTGAAAGAATGCATGTATAAATGTCGTATATCACAACTTTTATGTGCTTAAGCAATTCAGTGACAGCTGATCTTTTAAATCTTGTATATGTAAATAAGATACTTAAATGTGTATTAAAATTCACATTTTTTTTTCAGGGGTGATTATGTAAATGCTTTGGCTCATTATGAGAAAGGAATAACAGGTGATAATAAGGTAACCTTGAATAAAGATAAGATATGCATAATTACCTTTGGGTTTATTGTTAGTTTCCTTTAAAAAATAATCTTATTTGCATTGTATTTATTCCCTATATAGCAGGTGAGCCTTTTTTCAGTTCATTAACAGCTTTGCAAGGATATGGTTAAATCATTTTAAAACACTTAGAACTGTTAAAAACTGAAGTTGACAATATTTTTATCAGTCTGAAAAAGCTATGTTTTCCATTACACCCTAATTATGAGCTTCATATTAAGGTTGGGAGTAAGATTTTTATCCCTTCCCAGTTACAGGCTAGCTATGATTTTCATAAAGCTGTTCCTTTTACTCTTAAAAAGTTTCAATAACCACTTTGAAAGTGAATTCCCAGTCCATAAAAGTTTGTTCTGCCATTTCATTCCTTATGCTGTATCTTTTATGATGAACCTGGTAAGCATGTACTTTACCCACCATTCCAGTCCATTCTCCCATCCCAGACGATCCCAGAATTTTAGCTCAAGAAGCTAAATTTTGCAATAAAAATTGATGTTTTTAAGTTAGGTGATGCCAAGATTGAAAATCTTTTTCTTTTCTATATTATATCTAGCATTTTATTACAAAAGTAATACAATTTCAGTATAGTCAATTTGAAAAATCACCAAAGTATGTTAACCTGCAAAGTGAGAGTCCAACGTTCTCTCGTCCATCCACACTCCTTAATGGTAACCACTGTTCATGATTTTATATATTTCCATCCAGAATCTCTGCTAAACATACAGATATGTATATAATAGGGATTTTTACTAAAAATGAAATCATTCACTTCCATTCATTCAGCAAAGATCAACTGAGAATCCATTCTGTGAAAAGCAGCATTTTGCTTTATGGTCTTTCCAAATCAATACATTATGAATGTTTTAATTTTTTAAGAGCTTCTAAAATTTTGTTGTTTGGATGTACCATGGTTTTTTCATCCACTCCCTTATTGATTATATTGTAGTTGGGGTTTTGTTTCTATCAAAAACACCACAGTGAATATTCTACCTAGTATATATATCTTTAGTTACTTAAAATAGTATTTCTGCAGGATATATTCTTACAGGTGGAATTTCTAGGTCATAAAATGTGTGCTTTTAATTTTTTATACTGCTAGATTGCTCTCCAAAAGAACTTATAGTAATTCATCCAGCTGTTAGTTGTGTAGGAAAGTGTCTGTTTCCCTCACATTTTCAACACTACCAATCTTGACCAATTTGATCAGCCAAAAAAAAAGACGGTATTTCATTTTACTTTGCGTGTGTTTGATTATTAGTGAAGTCAAGCATGTTTTATTTATTTATTGGCCAATTGTATGTTTTTTTATGAATTGCCTGATTATATCCTTTGTTCATTTATCTCTTGGGGTTTTGACATTTTCTTTGTTTGGCTGCATCTATTTAAGTTCATCCTTAATTGTGTTGTTAAAGACAGTCACCACTAGTCACATGTGGCCATTTAAGTTATTTAAAATTAAATAAAATATAAAATTCAGTTCCTCTGTCACAAAATAAATAAATAAAGGTTTTTTTGTTTCATCAGGCCTAGTAGAGAAATTTTCAGTTTGATAAATATTTTCTCAGTGTTATTCATACATAGCATTTATGCTATGTGCCCAGTATATTTCCTCTCACATAAAATTTTATACCAAGAAGACATACAAAGAGATGCAAGGTATTACGACAAAGGGGCAGTAAAAATTTGGTCTTGAGCACAAAAGGTCTAGACTTCTAAAGAAAAAAATATAACTTTACAACAGGTGATTTTTAAAAAAAGACTCAATGTTATTTCAAAATCTTGAGATTTGCCAGAAAAGGATTAATGAAAGTAAACCATAACCTTTGGGCTCATTTTAGATTTAAATTGTTTGGCTAGAATACATCATTTTAAGTTAGGGTCTGATTCATTAGTTATTTGCCTTCTAATTTCAGGAACATGATGAGGTATGTCTGGCTGGCGTGGCCCAGATGTCCATAAGAATGGGAGACATCCGCCGAGGGGTTAGCCTAGCCCTCAAGCACCCCAGCAGGGTCCTTAAAAGAGACTGTGGAGCCATACTGGAGAATATGAAGGTAGACTTTTCTGTGAATAAATATTCATGTGGTCTCATACATAATAAATTTAGTATTTTGACAATCTCATATTATTTTAGCAATTTTCAGAAGCAGCTCAACTCTATGAAAAAGGTCTCTACTATGACAAAGCAGCATCTGTTTACATCCGCTGTAAGAATTGGTAAGAAATTGCTAAAATTTGTTCTGAGCAGGTGTGGAAATGAATGTGTGTCGATGATCCCCCCACTGGTTTTCTTGCTGCTCCTCCCAGCTGTACAACTATTGCCTCTATCTGGGCCTTCCTTCCATCTCCTCTTTTTCTTTTTAGATGCGTTCACATTAATAGTTCCTTTTCCAAAGAACAGCACATTTTCTTGGTTTAATATCGGGAAATATCTGATCAGATAAATTGCTAGAATAAAAAAGCCCTATTGTCCCCAAAGAGTTAATGAACTAACCTTCATTTTCCCACAGAGGGTGGGTGGGCTACTGGGGTTGCGGGCCGGAGAAAGAGCTTTTTTTTTTTTTTTTTTGCCAGTTGTCATATAAAACTATTTATTCATAAATATTTTCCAAAATGAAAATAGGTTTACCAAAAAAATTAAATCTTTTACCTATAGGAGGCCAAGATTTTTTAAAGATCACGATAACTGTTTTTTGAATCCTAAAAACTAATATCTGATTGTAGGAAGCTACTTTTAGAGCAAATGTAGTGCTGATATTATTCTCCTAAACCTACCTTTCTAGGGCAAAAGTTGGTGAACTTCTGCCTCATGTTTCTTCTCCAAAGATTCACTTGCAGTATGCCAAAGCTAAAGAAGCAGATGGAAGGTTTGTACAATTTCTCAATTTTATACAAATTTAAAAGAACGTTTTATAAATTAACTATTGATATTTGCAACCCTCTAAGAAAGGCAAAGCACAGAAAGACAGAAAATATCTTTACTCCTCACCTGGCTTGAAGTGCCAGACTATTAAATTTTTCCCACACTTTTATATACCTCAGTCAATCCTTTATGTATTCATATATGGACTAAAATCTCATTTTTACTTGAGGGTTAAATATTAGAAGTTGAAATTTTGATATAATATGGCATGAAAATGAAGTTAGGCAATAGTCATTTTATTAAGGACGATAACTTACAGATGCAGAGGAAAAGAACACTGTTTAAGCCACAAAACAGTATTAAAATATAGCAATGGATAGTTGGTATCCTAAATATACAGATATTTCCTGGAACTTTAATACAAGAAACTCAAAGGCACTAGGAGGAAATGGGCTAAAGACAAGGAGGAAATACAGTTATGAAATTATATTTTATGCAAACGTGAAAAAGTTCTATCTCACTAACAGTAATTAAATTAAAGCAAACCGTATATCATTTTAACTTATCATATTGGGAAAAGATTTATTTTAAACTAATAACCATATTGTCAAAAAGCACTTGTTTTACATGACTGATGAGACTGTAAATTTCTAAAGCCTTTAGAAAATTGTTTAGCGATATGTATTAAGAGATTTTTAAAGGTTACTTCCTTCTACTTTTAGAAAAGTAAGCTTAAGAAAGAGATATACACTAAATGTCTTGTTAAAATGCGAAGAGCTGGAGAGCTCATGGGGACTGAACAGAAGTCTTGAGCTCCATCTAGAGGTCAACACACAATGATTTTATATATCACTGTTAAGCTATATCTCTAATTGTGAAAAATTCCTTATTTTCTGTTTTCTAAAATAAGCCTGTATTACTATTATAATCTTTCCACTCTAACAAAAACAATAAAATGTAAAAAATTGTATATATATGGTTCAGATGAGAAAACGGTAAAATTGGTATTTTACTCTTAGTTTATCAAACCTCTGAAAAGAACATATTTTAGTGAAATGGTTCCTGGTATTCTTTCTGATAAAAAATGAAGAAGTTCAAGAAAAATAAGCAACCACCGTCAATAAAAAAGTGTCCCAAACGTTTATTGACATTTTTCCCCCAAATGTGACAGTGTTAAGAAAGTTTGTCAGAAATAAGTATCTCTTACAGATACAAAGAAGCTGTTGTGGCTTATGAGAACGCAAAACAGTGGAACAGCGTGATCCGCATCTACCTGGACCACCTCAACAATCCAGAAAAGGCTGTCAGTGTTGTCAGGGAAACCCAGTCCCCGGATGGAGCCAAGATGGTAGCCCGGTAACGTAACGCGTTAATAGTTTTGGACTTCCAAAAACTAACCTTAAAAGAGAGCCCCCGCTTCCTCTTATCAAATCAATTCATTCAAATGGAATACTTATTCTGTTTTTTGGGTTTTTTTTTTTTTTAATTATATCTAAGTGTTTAAATTCCAAGGCTCTTTGTTGTGGTCAACGTATGAGAGTATGTTTTCCAAATATAAACATATGGTATAGAACTGCAGTTTACCGAATACATTTTTACTTTTAAATGGTTTCTCCAGGTTGAAAAAGATCTTATTTTGTAAATGACAAACTTCTTTTAAATGAGTCAAGTTCATTAAAGTACTTTGTTTCAGGTTTTTTCTACAGCTAGGTGACTATGGGTCTGCCATCCAGTTTCTTGTTATGTCCAAATGTAATAATGAAGCTTTCACACTGGCTCAGCAGCACAACAAAATGGAAATCTATGCGGACATTATTGGTAAATATCGTTGTTTTCCCTAATTCCTCTTAAAGACTTTATCAAAGGAACACTTTGACTCTTATGGTCTGATGATCAGATTTGTATATCCACAAGGACATGCACACACACCATTTATACACAGACACACACACCAGCTATATGTTACTTGTTAGATTTCAAGATCCCTACTATACCTTAAAGATGAGATGGAATTATAAGACCATTTTCAAAAATTAAGCTGTTTTGGGTGACTTCCGCGAGAGGCCAGATTTCCCAAATCCTGCTACTGCTCAAGGAACCTGGTAAAGCAAGGTTCCAAGATGAAGGTAATAGGAAATGCAGAATGATTTTTGAAAAAGTAAATGTTTTCATAAATTTTTTAATTTGAGTTACAAATTAAGAATATATGATGTGGTTTTTAAAGATTTTGAAAGTACAAAAGAAAATTTTATATTCTGAGAATACCGGCTTATAGGTTTTCTTCCCATGTTTGTAATTATTCTTAGAAATTACTGAAATAATTTTCAGATTTTTCACTTCATGGGCCATGTATAACATTATTTGTGGTGTGATTTTTCTTCTTTTTTTCCTTTTTTATTGTAGTAAAATATACATAACGTAAATTTACCATTTTTAAGTGTACAGTTTGGTTGCATTAAGTACATTCGCATCGTTGTGCAACTATCACCACATCCATCTCCAGAACTTTTTCATCATCCTAAACTAAAACTATATACCCATTAAACAATAGCTCCCATTCCCCTCACCTCCCAGCCTCGTAACCACTGTTCTACTTTCTTTGCTATGATTTTGACTATTCGTGGTACCTTTTGTAAGTGGAATTATAATATTTGTCCTGTTATGTTATTTCGTTTTTTTACAATTCACAAAATGACTGTAAGAACTGTTGGTGGGGTTCACGAGAAAATTTTTGTTTCAGTCTTCAAGGGAAGTAATAGGTAAAAGCATCTTCTAATATCTTAGGAGGTCATTCAGGTAATTGGAGAAAATAAATAGCTAAAGAAAAAAAGGAAATACAGATAAAAGCAACATTACAAATATTAATGTTTAACATGACAGATGACATTTCTGTCCTAACAATTGCAAATCATCATTGCACTAAAGCATTTAAGTTTTTCTAATTTCAGAAGGATGTGGCTTATCCTAAATCATACACACACACATATACACACATATGCCCTCCCACTCCCAAAACATAACACACACTTTTCTTCACCTTTCTTTACTCCCTTCTTTTATAAACTCCATATCTGCCTTGGTCTGGAGACACGGAGCTGTTCTTATACTTTGGTGCCCTACTGGGCCTCCAACTCCCATGGGTAAACGTAAACAATGAATTGGAATTCCAGCAGCTTTGGGGTCTTCTGTGCTTAATATGTTTAAGCCTGTAAAAGAAAAACAGAAAAGGAACTTCCCTGGTGGTTAAGACTCCACGCTCCCAATGCAGGGGGCCCGGGTTTGATCCCTGGTCAAGACACTAGACCCCGCATCCCACAGCTAAGATCCAGCGCAGCCAAATAAAAATAAATAAATAAATAAATAAATTTTTTTTTTAAAAAGGAGAAACAGTAATTATATTTAAATAGCATCTGTTGTCCATTTGAGTATCATCTCCCTTGTCTGACAAATACATACAGACTATTGTTTAAACTGGGCATTGAAGAAAGGAGATGGATTACATTTGCATTATGGTTAACTTTGCTCCTGATTGTTCCAAAACCCTAGGGAAATCCTGGATTGTTCCTTGTTTTAGGAAATAAGATTGAGACTCTTAAAGAAAGATAAAAGTCACTAAGGGTAATGTCAAACCATAACCCAGCTTCTCACAAAGCGTCATAACTTCCTCTCCTGATTGTTATTTAGAGCGAAAAGAAGATGGAACAGAGTTGATATGTGGGGTTATTATGGTGAATGTGTTTTGTGATGAAAAAGACACTGATAATAATATTTGCTGTGAAAAGGTTTTCATCACCTCTTTTTAGATCACCTGTTTTTAGATCCTATTTTTAGATTAGCAATAAGAGGTAAACAAGTTTTGCTTAAATATTTTACTCAGTGAATTTCTGTTGTAGGTTCTGAAGACACTACTAATGAGGACTATCAAAGCATTGCCTTATATTTCGAAGGAGAAAAAAGACATTTTCAGGCTGGAAAATTCTTCTTGCTGTGTGGCCAGTATTCACGAGTGAGTATTTGCCAAGAAAACATACTTTGGACTCCACAGGAATGATCAGATAAAATAAATAATGATATTATTAAAATAATGATAATCATTAAAATAACGATATTATTTTAAGTAATATCTTCTTAAAATATATTACGCTCCCAGACACCCAGATTTGAAGTCTCAGAGTCAGCCTTAAACTCTTCCCCTCTCTCCCACACCCAGTCACATTCTGCCTTCGTAACCTCTCTCACAGCTCTCTCTTTTTTGTTCTACCATCCATGTAATCCAAACCTGGGTCACCTCGCTTTAGATTATGGCAATGGTTTCCTATTTTCCTTGTTTTTAGCTTCTCTGTCTATAACTCATTCTTCATTTTGTTCCCCAAATGGTACTAACTTTGACTGACAAAGAGCCCTTAAAGCAGGGGTTACGGTGTTCAAGCAATGGACGTAAACAAGTGAAGCTGCAGGGTCAGGCTGTGCACTCACTGAGTGACAGGGCAGGGACTGCTGGACGGGACGCGATTCATCTGAAGGGAACAGCTGCTGCTCACCTCCAAAAAAGTGTTGCCATTCAGGAGTTTGGGCCTACTAGCTCAGATCATAGGATTTTTCACAAGAAACACAAGTCTGGGTCAATATTAAAATATAGGCCCAGATATTTGTATAACATCTCACTGGCCAAAGAAACATGTCTGTGTGTGAATTCAGCCTTCAGGCCATCAATTTGCTGTTCTGGCCTCTTAGTTACTGAGTCTAAACTCCTTAGCTGGCACTCAAGAGAATTTCCGCAACTGACCAACCAGCCTGAACTTCCCAATCTGGCATCTAGCTTTTGCCGCTGAAGAATCCTACGCTCCCGCTAGCCTTTTCCCGTCCCTGTTCTCCACCTGGGTTCCTCTCTGCCCTCTTCCCCACCTTCCACAGACCTGTTCATCTTCAAGTCCTTTTCTTCTGTGTTATCTTCAAGATCATCCTCACGTCTAATCATCTTTTCTTCTTCAGACCACCTATAAAGCCAACTGGCAATACTGCCCATTTGCCTCTGAAACTTTTATAACTTTAAACGTCTTCATAGGTATGGTGGTATGGCGTTCAGGAGTTAGACAACTATGGCTTAAAATAATTGATTATAATAATTATGTTTTCATCACATCACATAGATCTCTCCAGTTAGATTGTACATGATACAAAGAGACGGCCTGATATTTTCCATAGCATCTAGCACAGTCTCATATACAGAGCAGCAAGTTGTCAGTAAATATTTGTTGAGTGAATAAATGAATGAAAATAATTAAATCTTCTTACTGAAAGAGGGCACATTTTTCATTCTGATTTCATTTGAAATCAGAACTAGATTCTTCAAAGGGTCAACTGGATCCTTCCACTTTTTAAACTACACTCAGCCTTTTAAGTATGTATTTTAAGACTCAGCACTGTGCAAGCTCCTGGTTGAGATGAAGATACTTTCACAAACTGTGATTACTTTGTTTGTGTGAAAACTTTGATTTTCCCAATGTGAAAGCAGTCCGAAAATTTTTAATTTCTATACAATTCTCATTTCAGGCACTTAAACACTTGCTGAAATGCCCAAGCTCAGAAGACAATGCAGCAATAGAAATGGCAATTGAAACTGTAAGTTAACTCTGGAATGAAACTTTCATGAATGCTAATTATTCTTTTAACTTTTTGAGGAAATTTCCAAACATTTACAAAAGTAGACCAAACAGCATAACAAACCCCCAGATACCCATCATGTCATTTCAACAGCTATCCGCACATGGCCAGTCATATTTTATTCATACACCCACCCTCTTTCCCTATATTATTTTAAAGCAAATCACAGACATCATATCATTTCGTTTGTGGATACAAAATCTATCTCTAAAAGATAAGAACCTTTGCATTTTCTTTTAGGTGTAACTTGCATACAGTAAAATGCGCGAATCTTAAATATGCAACTCAATTAGTTTTTTCAAATAAAATCTGTGTACACCTGTGTAACCTCCATCCAGATCAAGCTCCCCAGAAGGCCCACTGCTGCCTCCCAATCAGTGTTCCCCACCAGGGGTAACCACAGTTCTGACTTCTATTCTTATAGAGTGGTTTTACATGTTTATGAATTTCACGTAAATGAAATCATACATATGTTCTCTTTTGTGCCCAGTTCCTTTCAGTCAACATTAAGTCTGCGAAAGCATCTGTGTTATCGTGTGTAGCAATAGTTCATTCTTATTCATTGCTGTGTAGTATTCCACCATATGACTGTCACAATTTCTTTACCCATTATTCTGTTAATGGACATTTATGTTGCCTCAGTTTGGGCATATTATGAATAAAGTTGCCATATTGCTGTTCATGTCTTTTTGTGTACATAAGCCCTCAGTTTTATAGGGTATATATCCATGAGTAGAATTATTAGGTCACAGAGTATATATATATCTTCAGCAATAGTAGGTACTGCCAAACATTTTTTTCAAAGTAGTTGTACCAGTTTCACTCTACCAACAATGTAAAAGAATGTAGTTGCTCCCCATCTTCACCAGCACTTATCAGTCTATTTCATTGTAACTATTCTGATAGATGTGCAGTGGTATCTTGTATGGTTTTAGTTCATTTTTCTAAAGAGTAATGAAAGTGAGCATTTTTTCATGTGTTCATTAGCCATTCAAATATCCTCTTTTATGAAGTTCTGTTCAAGTCTTTTTTCTAATTTTTAATTGTATCATCTCATTCTTACTGATTTGTAGGACTGTATTATATATTCTGGATACAAATTGTTTAATCAGATAGATACATTGTTGTAACATGTATCAGTACTTTATTCCTCTTAAAGCCTAATAATATTTAATTGAATGTGTACACACTACATTTATCCATTCATCAGTTGATACACATTTGGGTTGTTTCCATTTTGGGGCTATTATGAATAATGCTGCTGTGAACATTTGTGTACAAGTTTTTGTGTGGACATGTGTTTTCATTTCTCTTGGGTATATACCTAGGAGCAGAATTGCTAGGCCATATGTTAAGTCTATGTTTAACATTTTGAGGAACTGCCAAACTGTTTCCCAAAGCAGCTACACCATTTTACATTCCCAGCAACTACGTATTGGGGTTCCAGTTTCTCCAACAATAATTTCTTGATATTGCTCCTTCGCTCTTGCTGTTACCCACACCTTGGACGCCCTCCCTCCTGCACCCCTGCCTCCTACCCAACATGCAGGACCCACTTCACACGCCACTCCCTGTAAAGTTTTCCTGAACTGTCCTCTGGATGAAATTTCACCCTCCTTAGAATCCTGTAAGTACTCTGAACCTTACTTACTGCTGCAGTTAACCCCCTTCAGATTAGTAGTTCCTCAAGGTCAAAGGCCCATCTCTTTATAGAGTGTTTAGCACATTGTGGACACTCAATAAATATTTATTGAAACTACTATGTAGGTGATATTAGTTTCCTTCCCATTCCTTTATTCCTTTATCTTCTTTCCACCTTGAGACCCCTCCCCTGAAAAAAAAAATCACCTTTACTTGTGACATGCATTTTCTCACAACCTGTGCAGTGGTACCTGCTGATTCTCAACCAGAAGGCATAGCCCTTAATCATTTGAGAACATCTTTAAAATGTTCATACTTCACTCACCCCCACCCCCATCCTCTACACCTCAGAGTTCTGAAATACCTTCTTGGTGTGTGTGTTGGAGAAGGGGGCCAGTAATAGACCCCTAGTTGGGAGTCATCACCTGAGAGAATCCTCAATAGGGATGGGAAAGATGGGTCTGTACAGCATCCGACGGTTAGCTTTGTCCGGGGCCTGCTCACCTCCTTGCAGTCAGCTTCTGCCTTCACCACTCCATAAACCTTCTCTAAAAGGTCCCCACTGATCTCGTCCTTGCTAAATACCGACGTCCCTTCTCAGCCTGCACCCTACCCCATGTTATGGCAGCATTTTATGCTATGACAGCGCATCTTTCTCGAACTTTTTACTCCCTTAGAACACTGCCCTCCTGCTCTCCAGGTACTCCTCCGATGGTCCCTTCTCAGCCTTCTTCTCTGGCTCCTCTGCCCGTCAGTGCACGTGTCCTCAGCATTCTGTCTCCACCCTTCTTTTAACTTTAATTCTGAGTGGCCACATCTGTTCCCTGCTGGCTCCCCTTTCCATCTATCCTAATGTCCTGGGTATGCTCAAGTCCCTGAAATTCAAACTTAATTGGGCATCTTATATTTTTTTGTTTGCTTTATCTGGCAACACTGCCTGTTTGGCACCAGTCCAAGCCCTTTATGTGTATTAACTTATTTAATCCTTACAACAATTCTGTGAGTTAGGTATTATTTTTATCCTCTTTGAGGTCCCAAGAGTGACCTGCTCTGGATCACACAGGTTATCTTTTGACCTCAGGCAGGCTGACCCCAAAGCCCTTGCTTTAACCATTTCTCCGTACGGGCTTATTCACCCAAAGCCACGCACAAAAGCCGTCGAGGTGATGAGCTCTACCTTCTCTTCCTTCCTTAGAGCAGTGGGGAGAGCAGAGGCAACAGATTGGTCAAAGCTTAGCTTTCCTACACCGGGGACGACCACGGTCAGTGGAGCGTGTAGAAATTCTGCAGCCCGAGAGCCTCTGTCCCCACAGGTTCACGGCCACCTCTTCTGTGCTCAAGTCTGCTGATCTCATCCTTCCTCTCCTGCACAAAGAACTTCCGAACTTTTCCTTACACTTTCCCGGAGGGGTGGCAAGCTAGGCCACATGTTGCTCTGTCCCTAATGAGTTTCCTTCCTTTTCCGGTAGCTTTTCTCACTGTATCGCTAATGTGACTGCGCTGTTCAGTGTTCCTTCTCCTTGGCTGAGCTCCAGTTGGGTTCTTGGCTCACCTCTTTTTTATAGACACAAGACTCTTAAGCCTCCTAATCTTGTCAGTAACTATTCCTACTATCTAAATCTAATACATTTCCGTCCTCCAATTTGATAAATAATTTCCCTGATCAACACCGCCCAACACGGCAGTGATTTAACTCAGAGCTTTATGGAGATGACTCTCAAATCCAGATTTCCAGGCCAAAGTCCTCTCCAGAACTCCACCCCACATTTCCAGCTGCCTGCCCTCTTCTGGAACCCTCTGGCCGTACTTTTATTTCTACTTTAAATTACACGTAGCCATATGCAAGCGCCTTTTCTCGGGGAGCTGCTGGAGATGAGGCACTTGGAGGTATATTGTTGTACAAGGTCCAGCTCCTGTGCTCAAGATGGCACTCTCTCCATGTCACAGTCACTTATCTTAAGAAAGTTTTTATTGAAACATCCAAGAAGTACATTCTCTCTGTGTGTAAAAAAAAATACCACAGTATTTTGATACGGCAACTTAGAAAAGCTATAGCTTCTAAGGATGGATTTTTATTAATGGAGACTCTACAAATGAATGGAGACATACCCTGAGCTTACATCATGTTTCAGGCACTTGACTATAGGTATTTTTCCACAATTTTTAAATTTCGTCTCCTCAGTAGATTATTTGTCCTCCCCCCAGCGCCGTCCACTACCACCCCTTCCTAAGTTTAAGATGCTGGACTTATTGTTTCTTTCTCTTCCTAAACAGGTTGGTCAGGCCAGAGATGAACTGCTGACCAGTCAACTGATAGACCACCTTATGGGGGAGAGTGACGGCATGCCTAAGGTACTAAAAGTGTTTGCGCCACTGAGATTCTCAAGTATCTTAGTTATGGTTTTACTTTATTCTGTTTTTATCTGTTAGGACTTTTGCATCATAGATGTAAAAAATTTTCTTTCTGGGTGCAGCTTTAGGTCATCTAGGCAGACCCTGAATTTTAGATATTGTGTACATTCACTCTTTGATATTGGCATTGCCCCCTGTGAAATAGCCACGCCCTTCTGGGTAACAATCCTCACCACCCACGATTTTTCTCAAATGTTATAGAGTTTTATTTATTCTAGGAACTATGAAAATGATTATCAAAACCATGAGTTAGCACTAATCCCTAAAAATCAGTGTACTTTGTTCATATTTCAGAAATTTGGGGACTTAATAAAAATCCTATTTACCTTAAAAGTAACTCACTGAAAATATAAAATAGAAATAAATCATTAAGAACATGTTTTCGAAATAGGTGAATTGGATTTTGTGCAGAAGTTGGTCTTCTCTCAGTCCTAAGGAGGACAGACTCCTTTCAGAATGCCCCTAGAGCCTTTTTTTTCACTTTTGCTTTGGTGTTTTAAGGGGATCTGCTTGTGAAAGAAACTCGAGTACAGTTGACCCTTGAATGACACGGGTGTGAACTGCACAGGTCCGCTTATACACAGATTTTTTTCAATAGTAAATACTATAGTACTACCCGATCTCAGGTTGGTTGAATCCGAGGATACAGAGGAACTGCAGATACAGAAGGGTGACTATAAATTAAACACTGATTTTCAACTGCGTGGAGGTCGGCGTCCCCTAACCCCAGCACTGTTCAAGGGTCAGTTGTAAGTGATTTGGATACAAGGTGCTGGAATGTCATAGCTGGAGAGGATTGTAGCCATCCTGATCCCTGAGTCCATTTTCTGTATTTTACAGATAAAGACACTGAGACCCAGGGAGGCTAAGTTAATCTGCCAAAGGGCACAGGCCCTTAAACTGTGCCGAACCACATCACCTTATGTCCACTTATTCTAATAATCAGCAAACCAGCATCAAGTATGTGAAATCGTTTAGAGTTAACATAGGAATAGAAAATGGGCCAAAGAAAATTTTATAGGCCAGAAAAATTTATATAGGTGTAAAAATTTTTGAAATCTTGCGAAGTTGGTACATTGTATAAGAGCACCTTTCCGTTTGAAGCACACGAGAGAGAACTCTGTGGACTTGGGTTAGCACACAGACTCTGAAGCCAGACCACTGCGGTTCAGATCCTGGCTCTGGAGAGGTGCTGCTGTGTTTCAGTTTCTCATCAATGAAATTAGTACAGAATCGCACCTTCCTCCCAGGAAGGGTATGAGGATTTAAACGAGTTATTACTTCTAAGGATACTTAGAATACTTACCTGGCACATATTAAACCCCGAATAAATACTTGATAAATAATTCTTTGTTGGCTTTAAAAAAAAACAATTTCAACCCTCAGTTACTGGGAAGTGAATGTGATTCTAACTGAAATGCAAAATTTTAGATGTTTCTCCACTTAGCAAATGCAGAAAGTGATGTTTCTCTAACGGCTTGCACGTCAGGATGCCAAGTACCTGTTCCGCTTGTACATGGCCCTGAAGCAGTACCGAGAAGCCGCCCGGACTGCCATCATCATTGCCAGGGAAGAGCAGTCTGCAGGTAGGTCCCCAGTAGGCATGCTTTTCTCCCCAAACAAGCAGTAGAAGCCAGCTCCAGCCCCTTCTCTGTCCGTTTCTAATCTAGGCCTTTGAACCCCAAAAGCTAGGCGGATGGCCATTTCTGGGCTTCAGGGAAGTGAAATAGTTCACCATCACAGAACAGCTCCACTGAAGCCTTCTCATGTTAGGTGCTAGTTCCTCTCCTCCTCACAGTTCTGTCTCCTGGACGGCGACTTCTCTGACCTCTCCAGCCCACAGACCCCCCTGCACTTTCACTACACTTTCTTTCCATCCCAGGTATTTGGCCTTAACAATATAAAACATATTACAAGGTGGAAGACGGTGTGGTATTCTTATTGACCTAGTTCTTTATAACACGCAGGGACTGTTTATAGAATCTCTAGAATGGTTCTGTTCATGTCTATGCTCTGTAAATACTCATTGAAAAAGTCAGAATTAGTCTGACATCTTCACTAATTTTTGCAAGCTGATTCTTTCAGATGTTCATAAATATGGAATACAATTTTGGAAAATATGGACTCAAATCTCATTCTTTATTACTTAGTAACTTAATAAGATGATTAACAAAATCCACCTGTAAAATGGTGGCCCATAGAAAGTCCTCAGATTTCATCCTTTGCAGTAATGTCATCTTACCACCTCTTTTCAAGGAAACTATCGGAATGCACATGACGTTCTCTTCAGCATGTATGCAGAACTTAAATCTCAGAAGATCAAAATTCCCTCTGAGATGGCCACCAACCTCATGATTCTGCACAGTTACATACTAGTGAAGGTGAGGCCCTTTGAGTGACTTGGGACCCAGTCTGCCAGGTGCGCTAATCACCTGAAGGGCTTTCCTTCTGGGCACCTCTCCATTGGATTAGAGCCATTTCCTAGATCTCTGTAGCGTTAACCGAAAAAGCAAGATACAGAATAATTATACAATATGCTGCCTTTTGTGTACCAAAAGGCAGAAAAATATATATTTTTTTCATTGCAAATAAAATTAGAAATATACTTTTAAAAAAACCTAGGAAAAATAGTTTCCTGAAGGGATCAAGGCATGGGGCAGAGGAGGCGTTTCACCAAACCCAGTCAGGGGAGAAGAGGAAGAACAGGTTTCTCCATATAGTATATCTTTTTATACTGTTTTGATTTTGAAGCATATAAATGTATTTACTTGGTCAAAAAAAGATTTACAGAAAACATTTTTCTTTAACCAGAGCTTCCTAAGTTTATTAATTCTAGGATAGTGGATTTTATACAATTCCACTGTGTTTTAATACCATTTAGTTTTCATCTGAATATAAAATAGATATTCACTGAGAAAATTTAGAGAATATAGAAAAGTATAATGAAGAAATAACTTGCCCCCTTTAAATCCATCACCAGATATAACAATTGTTAACACTGTGTTGTATATATCCTCCATATTTCTAAAATACATGTGTGCACCCTTTTTTTTTTACATTAGGAATATATTTATGTCCATAAAAATCACTGATATTTTTTAATCAGTGATTTTCAATAAAAACAAAATAGAACATGCAAACCTGAAATACTTCTATTTACAATTTACATAAATATTATATGTGTGTATATATATATATACACACAGATATATATATATATATATACACACACACACACACATATTTATATACAGACACATATCTTTGTAAAAATACAGGTAGATGCCAACTTACATACTTTTCCAAATTTTCATTTATGTCAAAGTACATCTTTCCCATATTAATGCTAAGTCAGTTTTCAGGCCAGACCACAAGAGCTTATGCAATTCTGAAGTTTTCTAGGTTACAGCAATCACGTTATGAATGGTTTAGATCCTAATTATGGTCCGTAACAGCACTGCCCAATAGAACTTTCCGCAGTGCTAGAAGTGTTCTGTATCCACTAGCCTGGCTGTGGAGCACTTGAAATACAGATAGTGCAACTGATAAACTAAACTTTAAATTTTACATAATCTTATGAGCAGGTCTTTTTATTTTTATTTATTTTAATATTTATTTCATTTATTGTTATTTTTATTTTTGGCTGTGTCGTGTCTTTGTGGCACGTGGGCTTCTCTCTAATTGTGGTGTTTGGGTTTTCTCTTGTTGAGATGTGCGGGCTCAGTAGTTGTGGCATGCGGGATTAGTTGCCCCGCGGCATGTGGGATCTTAGTTCCCCGACCAGGGATCGAACCTGCGTCCCCTGCATTGGAAGGCAGATTCTTTACCACTGGACCACCAGGGAAGTCCCTAAATTTTACATAATCTTAATTTTTATTTAAGTAGCCACATGTGACTAGTGGCTGCCATTTTAGGCCCCATAGGTCTATAGTCCTGATTGTAAGAGAAAACTTAGAATTCCAACTTGCAATCACCAGGAGTGCATTTCCCTTCGGAGCCGCAGGGGGTCCCTTCTCTCGTACAGAAAGGAATAGAAAGGGGGAGGGAGGACTTTCTCAGCTTCAGACATCAGTGCTGGTGCCAATGTGCTGGGGGCACAGAATCCAGCCTTTAGGGGTGGAGGGGAGGATAGAAACAAGTTAGTGGAAGATGGGAACAAAAATAGGGATTGCTATAAGAAGCCCTCCAGGACCAGGGCTTTCTTCCACCAAAAGCCATAGGGATGGTTCTCAAGTCTTTTTCTTTTCCTCCGGCCCTAAGAGCTGGCCCATCACTTCCACTGGACCAGACATCCTTTTCCCCTTCCACTGAAGAGCACCCATGTTACTTTTCCCCTCTGCATCTCTTATTCAAGCACCAGGTATTTTCAAGATTTTTAACTGCTTGTGGTATCAGAAGGGAAACTATTAGACCTTATCAAATAAGAATTGATGTAAAAATGTCACAGCCCTCTCTGACACAAAGGACTGGAGAAAGTCAGCCACATTTCAGGGGAAATGGAGACTTGGCTTTGGTGGATGCTTCCTCCCTGAGCTGAGACAGGGACTTTGGCTGAAGGACAGCCTGGGGCCTTTGCACATGGGGGGCTGAGCCGGGCAGTCTGAGGCCCAGGGAGTCAGTGGAGGGTGACTTTAGATTCAGTTAATATTTACGAATTACGTTGCAGTGCTCAGTAAATTATATCATCATCCACGTGCTTAGACCGGATGGATGTTATGCCTGGGAGTTATTCTGTACTCACCCTTCACCTTCTCACCAAATATCATCAGTTCTGACTCCTCGTCTGTCTACTTCTCTCCATCCCCACTGCCTGCCCTCTGTGGACCGCTTCCTCTCACTGGACGACAGCAGTGACATTGTGGTCCGGCTCTGCCGACTCCCCAGCCTCATGTCATCCTAAGTGGACCCCCTCCTTTCATCACAGATCCCACTCGTACTTACCTAAGCTCAGGCCCCTCCAGCCATCGTTGCCCCTTCCCTTACACAGGCAGCGCCCTCTTCCTATAGCAACTCATCCTCTCTCCTGCCTAACTCAGAACTCAGCTTTCAGGTCTCACAACAACTTGTTAGTCCCCCCATAATGGCCAGTAAGAGATGGACCAGGGATTTGAACTCATGTTGAGTGGTCTCAGGCAAAGTAAAAAGCAGAGTGTAGAGTAGGGGTGAGGCTGGTGACGCCAGGGGGCCAAGTCGCAGCTGCTGGAAGGAGGATAAGGGAGAAACCCCAAGTGGCATTAAAGTAAGGCTGCAAGGAGCCCGTGACCACCTGTTCAGGGTCACAATCAAGGAGTTGTTTATTTGGGTGAATGAAACATGGATTAGGGTTAAAGTCTCTAAGAAGAGTAAAATTTATCATTTATTTCAGATTCACGTTAAAAATGGAAATCATATGAAAGGGGCACGTATGCTTATCCGGGTGGCCAACAACATCAGCAAATTTCCGTCACGTGAGTACTGAGAGGAGCCCGTGGTCCCCATTTCTGCCTGACTGTAGCATGACGAGATCCTCCTCACTAACTCTGCCAGCCGCTGTCCTCTACACGTAGTAACTCATTTAATCCTCACAACAACCCCGTGAAGCGGTGTAACCGGCGTCCGTCCCCAAGACCACCCCCAGGTGTGATAATTCACGAGGGGAACTCACATAACTCAACATACAGTAGTGCTAAAGGTAAGATTTATTACAGGGAAAGGATACAAAGCAAAATCGGCAGAGGGGAAAGGTGCGGGGGGTGCCCGGAGGTCAGGGGCGAGCGTCCACAGCCCCCCTGCCACCCCCCCACGCAGTGAAGTCACACGGGACACACTCAGCACCTCCGGGCAGCACGTGGAAGGTGGTGTCTACAGGGTGCTTGTGAGAGATTCAGTATCCAGGGGTGGTCTTGGGGAGCTGGCCACGTCAGCACCCCCTGCTTGGCCTGTACCAAGTTTTCAGACTCCCAGAAAGCAGGTGCTCCGCATAAACCCTATTGTTTGTACAAAAAGGCCAGGAACAGGCAGCCACTCTTCTCAGTTCTGGAAATGGCGGGAACTCTCCCAAAATCCAAGTTCCCAGATCCCAGTTTCAGGCAGATCCTTCTAAGGAAAACAGTCTCAAGATTGCACACAAGTGGCCTATTGTTATCTTCCCTATTTTACAGATAAGCAAACTGGGGCAAAAGAAGTGAGGTAACACTTGCCCGAGACCATACTGTCAGCCAGTAAGTCTGACTCTGTGTTCTCAACCACTGTAGACCATTGCCTCTGAAAAAGGTCCCAGTATTCTAAAAGACATGTCATTATAACATTTTTCAGTGATTAGATTTTGTCACATTCCATGACGGGGTCAACAAAGGTTTTCTGTAAAGGGTCAGATGTCGAACGTTCCGGGCTTTGTGGGCCACGTGTCTCTGCTGCAACTATTCGACTCCGCCGTTTCGGCATGACCCGTACATAAACGGATGAGCATGGCTGTTCCGACAGAACTTTACTCTTTGGGACACTAACATTTGAACCTCATAAATCTTTCACATGTCACAGAATATTCTTCTCCTTTTGATTTTTTTTCCAGTCGTTTAAAAATGTAAAAGTCTTTCTTAGCAAATGGGCCATACAGAAACAGAGGGCCAGATTTAGCTCACAGGTCATAATTCACCAACCCCTGTTCTCTAAATGTGTTCTTTTTTGTTACATAATAAAGACTAAAATAATTGTACAGCATGCTGGCAAAGGGTGTGATAGGACAGGCATTCTCATGACTGCTGGTGGGAATGGACATTGTTGTGGCCTTTCTAGAAAGCAGTTTGGCAATTTGTGCTAGGAGTATTTTTTCTTTAAAGTCACGTTCTTTGAGCCAGTAATTTGACTTTTAGGTATCTGTCCTGAAGAAACAGGTGCACGCAGAGAGGTTAGTGCATGAAATTGTTCATCTCCCCACCCATTCATCAGCAGTCCTGTCAAATGCAAAACTCTCTCAGAGGCGGGGAAGGACGCACACAAAAGGTTACTGCGAGGGAGTGTGGGTCCTGGTGTTACAGGCCAAACACAGTATCATCAGGGGAAAGACATTGTGGTGAGCAGTTACCTGACTCCACTGCCGTGCCTTTTCCTCGTTAGTTAAACCGTCCATTTCTGGTTCTTGGTCAGAAAAAGCGAATTTAGAGATGTGCAATCCTGGCATCACGCCAGCAGAGGCAACGTGCTCTTTCCGCTCCTGTTTGTGTTGCAGACATCGTGCCGATCCTGACGTCTACCGTGATCGAGTGTCACAGGGCCGGCCTGAAGAACTCTGCCTTCAGCTTTGCAGCCATGTTGATGAGGCCCGAGTACCGCAACAAGATAGATGTCAAATACAAAAAGAAGATCGAGGCAATGGTCAGGTAGGCGGCGACAGCTGTTTCTACCATCTAATCGCACTTCACAAGTGTATCTTTCAGAACATAGCTGCTATTTTGTGGGCTGAACAAGAACACAGATTGGGGGTAGCAATTAGGATTGTACTCAGCTACCAGCACCTGGAAACCGAACGACGGCTTTATCTGACTTATCTGACTCATGCACAAGGCATCGTAGTCCAGGGCTGGTGGTGCCATGTCCCGATGTCACCAAGGACCGATCCCTCTGCCTTTCGGCTTTACCATCCAGAGCACAGAGGTTTCCTCCTCATGGCTGCACAGTGGTGGTTGTCATGGTGGGGTGACATCATGTACCCCATTCAACGCAGAAAGGAGGAGGGAAATTAAAAGATGAAAAGGTCTTTTGCCTTTTTAGTTAGGAAGGACACCACCCCCAGGACTTGCATTTACATCTCACTACTCAGCCGCGTGGCTACCTCTAGCTGAAAAGCATACTGCTGAGTAAAAACCAAGTTCTGTTGGCAAGGAAGAAGGAAAAGATGGCTATTAGGGAGGCAGCAAATAGCATGTCTGCCACAGACAAAGAGTGGATATTTCTCAGTGTAAGAAACTTGGTAATTATACCGCCTATTGCCAAAAGAGACTCCATTTCGAAATCCTGTGTAGCTCCAAAGGCACATAAGGCATATCCTCACTTCAGAAAGCCTGGTTTTCAACAGGAAAACTAGGAGAAAGTAGCATTCATCTTTAGAAAAGGAAAAATTAACTGCAATCCTGTAGTAGTTCTGTACTACCACTTGTTCATAGCGATGACATCTGGGGTACCTGTTAGTCCCATTTTGACGAGGGAACTCAGGTGTACCTGAATCTTGACCCAGAACTCTCTCATCTCAGCCAAGGGAGATGGCTACACCAGTAATGGCAAAGGGAAGCAAATACTACTTATTGTTAGCTGGGCTCATGGCAGAGAACTCTAACCTGGAGAGGGGCTACATGGAACACTCCCTTTTTTTTTTCAAAGCTGATACGCCTAAGTAGCTTCAGACCAAATCAGTCTGAGCCAACATACCTGCCATCAGGGCGAGTGAGGTGGGGAGAAAAAGCTAGAGCACATTTATCCCCCAGTTTCGGGCCACACCAGCCTAGGTGCCAGCTCGAAGAGGCGCTGGTTATTCTCTCCCTGCGCAGGAGTACTCTTAGCTATGAGGTCTAATACGGTATCTGCTGGCTGCATGTGGCTATTTAAATTTAAATTAATTAAAAGTGAATAAAATGTAAAACTTAGTTCCTCACACTATCCATATTTCAAGTGCTCTGAGCTCCACGTGGCTCACAGCTACCGTATTGGAGAGCGCAGAATTAGAACAGTGCCATTGTCACAGAAAGTTGTGCTGCACAGCCCTGGACAGCCTTCACGACCTCAGTACACAAAGGGAAAGACAGAGAAGTAGCAAGCTCACTACTCCAGTGGCAAGGAAGACACGAGACAGCCAGACCCACCCGTGTTTTCTCCCACGTAATGTGCTGTGAACCCCAGCTCCCAGAGATGGCCACGGAATGCTAGTCTGAGCAGCCCTCGTTCCTCTCGCTCCTCCGTGGGCCAGGGCTTGTATCTCTAGTCTCAGAGTCTGACTATGAAGAAGTAGGTGCATTTCATGTGATTCTTCCTCACAGGAGACCTGATACATCCGAGACAGAAGAGGCCACAACCCCATGTCCATTCTGCGAATTTCTTCTCCCAGAGTGTGAACTTCTCTGTCCTGGATGTAAAAAAAACATCCCATATTGCATTGCAACAGTAAGTTTCTTTATCGTTATTTCCCTTTCTTTGCATATATATCTATAGCCCATTTGAATACTTGTTGTGTGTCAATACTTTCTTCACTTCTGAAATAATCTTATCCCTCAAATTTCCTGCAACATTTAGCATACAATTTCATGGTCAACAAAGTTGAAAGTTATATTCAAGGCACATAATAACCTAAGTGAGTATCAGGAAGGCACTGTGGGGCAGGAGAGCACACACTTGGGGATCAGATGGTCCTAGGCTTAGATCGTCTTTCTGCCCCTTACTGGTTACATAACCTGGTGCGATTTGCTTTTACCTTGCTAGGTCCATCGGTTAACAGTACCTGCCTATTGAGGTAAACTGCAGGTTGACGAGAGGACATGTTTGAAGGCTTAGTACAATTCCCGGCATGCTGTAGCACTTAATAAGTGATGGCTTTTATTATACACTTTAATATTAAGACCTATTATTAGAAAATTTTTAAATATCAGATTATTTGTTCATCACTAGGCTAACATAAGCTTTATTTTAAAGGAAAATAAATCTAGGTAATGTCACAATATTGAAGATTATTCTCTTTATACATGAATCTGATAAATTTGGCTTTAGTCCTTTTGATGCCATTTCTTTCTAATCAATTACCCACCTATGTGAAATATCAATAATTTCATAATTTAGAGGTCTGGCTTTTAACTGTAACCATGTATTCTAATTGAATAATGGGGGGAGTTTTAAAAATAAAGATGAATTTTATTCTTCAATGTACTGTTTCCAGGGTCGACATATGTTAAAGGATGATTGGACAGTGTGTCCACATTGCGACTTCCCTGCACTGTATTCAGAATTCAAGATGTAAGTGCACATCATTTCACTCAGCCATACAGATTTATCGAATAATAGGCCTTTTATTCAACCACTTTTATACTGAGGTCTCTTTATTCATGTTCTTAAAAATCTCTAAAGACTCAAATTGTCTTCTTGGAAGAGAACCTTCTGTGATCTTTGAGAACATTTTCACATGAGACTGAATATTCCTAATTCTTAAGTCTCATGATGAACATGTACTAGGAAGTAGAAAGGAATAGTTGCTTTTCACATCACAATAACCGAAAAGTAAAGGAATATTTAATCTACTCTGTCTTTCCCTCTCCAAACAGCATGTTAAACACTGAAAGCACATGTCCTATGTGTTCAGAAAGATTAAACTTTGCTCAGCTGAAAAAAATCTCAGACTGTACCCAGTACCTGCGGACAGAAGTGGAGCAGTGAGTGGCACGTGCAGGTAAGTGCCAGACCATCCACTCACCTTCCCAGGGCACGAGATCCACGGGGTGGACGCAGCTTTACAGTGTGTTTTGCCATTGGCTCCTTTTTGTGCATCATGTAACTTGTCAGATTTGAACGAACAAAACTTGTCAGATTTGAAACAAACCTTTGATGTACTTAAAAAAAAAAGCTAAAACGCAGGTTGTACAGTCTCCATGGTGACAAAGGTTATTTGGCCAAGCAGCATCATGGATTCCAACCAAAACGTATATTATCAAATCACATGGGCTTCTTTTTAACCAGTCCATTAAAACTGTAGCTAGCTATTAACAGGGGGGTTTTTGAGTTCTATAATTCAGGAGAATATATTGTAAAAATTTTTGCTTCCAGAGGCTTGAAAAATCCCCATTTCTTTTTCTTTCCAAGTGTCATTTTTGTTGCATGGAAGCAGCACAATACCCCTTCCACTCTCACTCCATTGGCAAGAATTTACTCATAGGGCCACACGTACTGCAAGCAGAGGCAGGGAAACATAGTCTCCAGGTGGAAAGCCAAAAGCCCCTGCCAAAAACTCTTCAAGATTCTTTAAAAGGAAAAAGTGAGATTAGTCCCTGACACAGCACTAAACATAGTTAAAACGAAACCCTAGGTTTTCACACGAAACCTGTTCTCGCAATCTTCACTCCATCAGTAAACAGCAGCTCCATCCTACCAGCTGATCAGGATGGAAATGTGGACACCACCAATCCCCCAGTCCATGGGCAAGTCCTCTCAGTCCCCCTGCAGTGTATCTGGTTCCCTTCCTCAGGGGGACTTTTTCTTGCACCTGCAAAAATAAAGAGCCTAAAAGACTCGACATGAACTGGCCCCAGCGTCCTCCTCTGCTCACTACGCTGCAGCCCCACTGGCCTCTTGGCTGTTCCTTGGACTCCAAACTGCTTTCTGTAGCACCTGCAGTCTCTCACATTCCTGCCAGCAGCACCCAAGGGTTCTAGTTTTCCCACATCCTCACCAACACTTGCTGTTGTCTGCATGCTTGATTATAACCATCCTAGTAGGTGTGAAGTAGTATCGCATTGTGGTTTTGATGTGCATTTCCCTAATGATAACGATGTTGAGCATCTTTTCACGTGCTTGTCGGCCATTTGTGTATCTTCTTTAGATAACTGTCTTCAAGTCCTTTACCCATTTTTTTAACTGGGTATTTTTTCTTGTTATCGAGTTGTAAGAATCCTTAATATATTCTAGGTACAAGTCCTCTATCAGATACATGATGTGCAAATATCCTATTCTGTGGAAGTATTTTTTTACTTTCTTCATAGCATCCTTTGATGTACAGAAGTTTTTATTATTTTGATGAAGTCCAATTTATTTTTTTTCCTTTGGCTGCTTGTGTTCTTCGTGTCATGTCTAAGAAACCACTGCTTAACCTAGCGTCACAAAGATTGACACTTAATGTTTCATTCTAAGAGTTTTATAGTTGCTGCTCTTATACTTAACGTCTTTGATCCATTTAATTTTTGTGTATGATGTGAGGTAGGGACCCAATTTCCTTTTGTGTGTGGATGACCAGGTGTCTCAGCACCATTTGTTGAAAAGACTGTTCCTTTCCTATTATTACTGGGTATTGTCTTATTATTGTTATAAAGGTTCTTTATTTGTATATTCTAGATATAAATCTTAGATTTATTTTGCCGATATTTTCTCCCACTCTGTGGCTTCCCACTTTTTTCTTTTTTTTTTTTTTTTTTTTTTTTTAATTTTTTATTTATTTATTTTTGGCTGCGTTGGGTCTTCGTTGCTGTGCGTGGGCTTTTCTCTAGTTGCGGCGAGCGGGGGCTACTCTTCGTTGTAGTGCACGGGCTTCTCATTGCAGTGGCTTCCCTTGTTGTGGAGCACAGGCTCTAGGTGTGTGGGCTCAGTAGTTGTGGCACGCGGGCTCAGTAGTTGTGGTGCACGGGCTTAGTTGCTCCGCAGCATGTGGGATTTTCCCGGACCAGGGACCACTTCTTTTTCTTAATGGTCTTTTTTTTTTTGGAATATAGTTGATTTATCAACTATACAATGTGTTAGTTTCAGGTGTACAGCAAAGTGAATCAGTTATACATATACCTTAATGGTCTTTTGATGAGCAGATTTTGATTCTGATGAATTATAATTTATCATTGTTTTATTTTATTATTACTTTCTGTGTCTAAGAAAATTTTTGCCTACTCAAAAGTCAGGAGCATATTCGCCTATGTTTTTTTCTAGAAGCTCTGGGTCTGTGATCCATCTTGAAGTTATTTTTGTTTACAGTATGAGGTGGGGATTGAGATTCTTTTCCCCCTCAAGTAGTTATCCAGTCTTCCAACACCATTTGTTGAAAAGTCTTTCCTTTCCCCATTGAACTACTTGCATGCCTTTGTTGAAAATCAGCTGGGTTTTAAAAATGGGTCTACTTCTGGACCCTCTCTTCTTTTCCATTGCTCTATTTGTCCCCTATTTTTACACTATACTGTCTTCATTACTGTGACGTTATAGCATATCTTAAAGCCAGGTATTGTGGATTCTACAACTTTGTCATTTTTTCCAAGACTGTTTTGACTACTCTTACTTCTCTCCATTTCTCTCTAAAATTTTAGAATCAGTTTGTCAAATTCTGTTTTAAAATCTTGCTCAAATTATGATTGGGATATGTTTATTTTTCTGTTGCCACATATTATGACATATTTAGCATCTTAAAACAATATACATTTAATATTTCACAACTTTTTTTTGAGGTATAATTATCACCTTGTATTAGTTTTAGGTGTACAACATAATGATTTGATATATGTTTACACCGTGAAATGATTACCACAGTAATTTAGTTAACATCCATCACCACACAGTTACAATTTTTTTTTTAATTGAGAACTTTTAACATCTATTCTCTTAGCAACTTCCAAGTATACAGTGTTGTTAACTGTAATCGCCATGCTGTATATTACATCCCCAGGACTTACTTGTAATTGGAATTTTATACCTTTTGACCACCTTCATTCTGCCCACCCCCACCCTCTGGCAACCAAAAAATTGTTCTGTATCTATGAGTTCAGTGGGGTTTTTTTTTTAATTAAACATGTAAGTGAGATCATATAGTATCTGTCTCTTATTTCATTTACCATAATGCCCTCAAGGTCCATCCATGTTGGTACAAATGGCAGTATTTCCTTCTTTTTTATATGTATATACACATGTATACATATACACCACATATTCTTTATCCAGTGCCATTTTCTTTATCCAGTATTAGTGGACACTTAGGTCATTTCCATGTCTTGGCTATTGTAAATAATGCTGTAATGAACACTGGGGTGCAGATACCTTTTCAAGGTAGTGATTTTGTTTCCTTCAGATAAATACACAGAAGTAGAATTGCTGGAACATATGGTAGTTCTATTTTTAACTTTTTGAGGAATCTCTATAGTGTTTTCCATAATGGCTGCATCAATTTACATGCCCACCAACAGTGCACAATGGATACCTTTTCTCCATATCCTTGCCAAGACTTGTTATTTCTTGTCATTTTGATAATAGCCATTCTAACAGGTGTGAGGTGATATCTCATCGTGGTTTTGATTTGCATTTCCCTGATTAGTGATGCTGAGCACCTTTTCATGTACGTATTGACCATATGTGTGTTTTCTTTGGAAAAATGTCTATTCAGAGCCTTTGCCCATTTTTTTAATTGGATGTTTTTTTCTATTGAGTTGTATGAGTTCTTTATATATTTTGTACATTAACCCAAATTATCAGATGTATGATTTGCAAATATTTCTCCCATTCCATAGGTTGCCTTTTCATTTTGTTGATGGCAACTTTTTAGATTGATGTAGTCTTACTTGTTTATATTTGCTTTGTTGCCTTTGCTTTTGGTGTCACATACAAAAATACATTGCCAAGACCAGTGTCAAGGAGCTTACTCTCTATGGTTTCTCGTCTAAGAGTTTTATGTTGTCAGGCCTTATGTTCAAGACTTTAATCCATTTTGAGTTAATTTTTGTGTATGGTGTAAGACAGTGATCCAGTTTCATTCTTTTGCACGTGGCTGTCCAGTTTTCCCAACACCATTTATTTAAGAGACTGCCTTTCCCCATTGTATATTCTTGGCTTCTTTGTCATAAGTTGACCATATATGCACAGGTTTATTTCTGGGCTCTCTATTCTCTTCCATGAATCTGTGTGTCTGTTTTTATGCTGATACCATACTGTTTTGATTACTATAGCTGCATAATATAGTTTGAAATCAGGAAATGTGGTGCTTCCAGCTTTGTTCTTTCTCAACATTGCTTTTTGGCTGTTCAGTGTCTTTGTCGTTACATACAAATATTAGGATTGTTTGTTCTATTTCTGTGAAAAATGCCATTGGAAATTGACAGGAATTGCATTGAATCTGTAGATTGCTTTGGGTAGTGTGGACACTTTAACAATATTAATTCTTCCAATCCATAAGCATAGAAAATCTTTCCATTTATTTATATCTTCAGTTTCTTTCATCAGTGTCTTATAGTTTTTCAGTGCACAGGTCTTTCACCTCCTCGGTTAAATTCACTCCTAGGTATTGTATTCTTTTTGATGCAATTGTAAATAAGATTGTTTTCTTAATTTCTCTTTCTAATAGTTCATTATTAGATACAACAGATTTTTGTATATTGATTTTGTATCCTGCAATTTTGCTGAATTTATTAGTTCTAACAGCTTTTTTGGTGGTCTTCAGGGTTCCCTATATATAATATGTCATCTGCAAATAGCGACAGTTTAACTTACTCCTTTCCTATCTGAATGCCTTTTATTTCTTTTTCTCGCCTGAAGGCAAGAGTGACATCCTTGTCTTATTCCTGATCTTCGAGGAAAAGCTTTCAGCTTTTCACCATTGAGTGTGATAGCTGTGGGCTTGTCCTATATGGCCTTTATGATGTTGAGGTATGTTCCCTCTATACCCACTTTAGTGAAAGTTTTTATCATGAGCAGATGTTGAATTTTGTCAGATGCTTTTTCTATATCAAGATGATCATATGATTTTTATCCTTCATTTTGTTAATGTGGTGTATCACCTTGATTGATTTCTGGCTGTTAGACTATCCTTGCATTCCTCCAATAAATCCCACTTGATAATGGTGTGTGATTCCTTTAATGTATTATTGAATTCAGTTTGCTAATATTTTGTTGAGGGTTTTTGCAACTATGTTCATCAGAGATATTGGCCTGTAATTTTCTTTCTTTAGCTTCTTTGTCTGGTTTTGGTATCAGAGTAATGCTGGCCTCATGGAATGAGTTTGGAAGTGTTTCCTCTTCTGTTTTTTGGAAAAGTTTGAGAAGGATTGGTATTAATTCTTCTCTAAGTGTTTGGTAGAATTAACCAGTGAAGCCATCTGGTCCTGGATTTTTGTTTGTCAGGTTGTTTTTGATTACTGATTCAATCTCCTTGATAGTAATTGGTCTAATTTTCTATTTCTTCATGATTCAGTATTAGAAGGTTGTATGTTTCTAGGAATTTATCCATTTCTTCTAGGTCGTCCATTTTGCTGGCATTATAGTATTTCGTAGTAGTCTCTTTTGTATTTCTGTGGTATCGAATGTAAGATCTCCTCTTTCATTTCTGATTTTGAGTCCCTTTTCTTGGTGATTCTAGCTAAAGGTTTGTCTATCTATCTTTTGGGGGAAAAAAAATAGCTATTAGTTTTATTGAACTTTTCTATTGTCTTTTTAGTCTCCATTTCATTTATTTCTGCTCTTTGAGATTTCCTTCCTCTACTAACTTTGGGCTTAGCTTGTTCTTTTTCTAGTTCCTTAAGGTGTGAAGTTTATTTGAGATCCTTCTTGTTTCTTAATGCAGGTGTTTATTGTTATGAGCTTCCTTCTTAGAAACTGTTTTTGTTGCATCCCAGAAGATTTGGTATGCTGTATAGCTGTACCTCAGTATTCGTGGGGGATTGGTTCCAGGATCCCTAGTGGACACCAACATCCACGGATGCTCAAGTCCCTTATATATAATGGTGTAGTATTTGAATATAACCTATGCACATCTTCCCGTATACTTTAAATCATCTCTAGATTACTTATATTACCTAATACAATGTAAATGCTATGTAAATAGTTGCCAGCATGTAGCAAATTCAAGTTTTGCTTTTTGGAACTTTCTGGTACTTTTTTTTTTCCTGAATCTTTTGATCCATGGTTGGTTGGATCTGTGGATATGGAACCCACAGATATGGAGGGCCAACTCTATTTCCATTTTCATGTGTCAGGTATTTCTTTTATTTCTCTTTTGATTTCTTCTTTGACCCAGCGGTTGTTGAGTAGCATGTTTGAATCTGCACGTATTTGTGAATTTTCCAGTTTTCTTCTTGTAATTGATTTGTAGTTTCATACTTTTGTGGTCAGAAAAGATGCTTGATATGATTTCAGTCTTCTAAATTTATTAAGACTTGTTTCGTGGCCTTACATATGATCTATCCTGGAGAAATGTTCCATGTGTGCTTGAGAAGAATGTGTATTCTCCTGCTTTGGGATGGAATGTTCTGTAAATGCGTTAAGTCCATCTGGTCTAACACGTCATTTAAGACCAATGTTTCCTTATTGGTTTTCTGTCAAATGAAAATCTATTCACTGATGAAAGTGGGGTAATGAAGTCCCCTCCTATTACTGTATTGCTCTTTCTCCCTTTAGATATGTTAATATTTGCTTATATTTAGGTGCTGCTAATGTAAATAAAAAATACTTACAAATGTTATATCCTCTTGTGGATTGATCCCTTTATCATTATATAATGGCCTTCTTTGTCCCTTCTTACAGTCTTTGTTTTAAAGTCTATTTTGTCTAAGTATAGCTACTCCAGCTTTCTTTTGGTTTCCATTAGCATGGAATATCTTTTTCCATTCCTTCACTTTCAGTCTGTGTGTCCTTAAAGCTGAGTGAGTCTCTTGCAGGCAGCATATAGATGGATCTTGGGTTTTATCCATTCTGTCTTTTGATCAGAGAATTTATAATTATATTTAAAGTAGTTATTGATAGATAGGGACTTGCTGCCATTTTGTTCATTGTTTTCTGGCTGTTTTGTAATTCCTTTGTTCCTTTCTTCTTTTCTTGCTCCTTTTTCTCTTTTTGTGATCTGACAATTTTCTGTAGTCATATGCTTAGATAGATTCCTTTCTCTTTTGTCTACCATAGGTTTCGCTTTGTGGATACCATGAGACTTACATAAAATATAACAGCCTGTTTGAAGTTGATAACAACTTAAGTTCAAATGCATTTTTACTCTCACCATCCACATTGTTTGTGATGTCACAATTTATATCTTTTTATCTTGTGTATCCATTAACAAATTATTATAGTTATTTTTACTATTTTGTCTTTTAACTTTCACACTAGATTTATAAGTACCTACCATTACAACATTAGATTATTCTGAATTTATGTATTTAACTTTACCTTTGAGATTTACAATTTCATATATTTTCATATTATTAATTAGTGCCCTTGTGTTTCAGCTTAAAGAAGTCCCTTTAACATTTCTTGTAAGGCCAGTCTAGTGATGATGAACCTCTTTAGCTTTTCCTTGCCTGGAAAACTTCCTCACTCCTTCAGTTTTGAAGGATGGCTTTCCCAGGTAGAATATTCTTGGTTGGCAGTTTTATTCTTTCAGCACTTTGACTGTATCAGGCCACTCTCTTCAAGCCTGCAAAGTTTCTGCCAAAAGAATCTGCTGACAGTCTTATGAGGGGGAGGGGGTTCCCCTGTACATAACAAGCTGTTCTCTTTTGCTGCTTTTAAGATTGTCTTCTTGTCTTTAACTTCTGGCAGTTTAATTATAACTTGTCTTGGTATGGGGCTCTTTGGGTTGAGTTGCTGAGCACTAACTTTGCACTTTCTCATTCTTCTCATTAATGTGGCTGTTATCATCATCCTCACTTTATAACAGAGGTTCAACAGCTTGCCCACACAGTTTTAGTCAGTTGAAAAGCCAAGACTGAAACTCAATTACAGACTGGAAATTTCTTACTTGAATGTAGTGATCCTGCTCCACATTCCAGAAATGAGCAAAAATAATATCTTCTTTATTATGCTTGGCTTTATTACTAAATGCTAGTAGTTATTTGAAACCCTTCTAAAAGCATATGGGTTTTTGTTTTTTATTTTTTTGTCCTTTCTAGGTATTATGGTCCTGAGAAGATACCATTTTTCCACAGGAGGCTGTGTTTCTACCCCTGGCAGATTTCAAGATGGTCCTTCCTGAATACAGAAAAAACAAGGTCACCTCTCCAGGTCACCACTTTCAACTTCTGTAGAGTGGCAAACAAACAAACAGTGACATATAACATGCTGTTTATTATACTCTGTATATTTCTTCTGAGTCTTACATATTCTATGCTCTATACTGTTAATAGTAACCTATGACATAACTGTAAATATTCAGCTTTTTGATATCTTTTCTATTTTGAAATACCTACTTTAAAATAAACTTATTGATTAGATATTTGTAATGTTTTCCCAGATTTAAAGACAGAAAAAGAAATAAAGGAAGATAGCTTTAAACCATACCGTGAAGTTTGGGCAGCACAGATATTAACAGTGTTAAAAAGTTTGAAGTGAGAGGCTTACACAAATCAAGGCTATTTAGCAGAATCAGTCTGAGAATAAAAACATCAAAAATCAGTAAAATCAGCATTTTTAAAGAATGAAACTATAAGCTTATGTTTCTTGAGTCATTATACTAACTACATAGTATGGAATTCCTGTCACAAAATTAAATCATTTGACTTCCCCTGAAGACGTACATTATTCAGAATCTTCCCCAAGGTGGTCGGAGGGTTCCTTTCCCATGTCACACACACCCAATACTATACATATCAGTATATGCTTCCTTGCCATCCAAAGCCAAAGTACCAAAGTCTGAGCAGCTGACAGAATCATGTAGCCTAAGTCTGAGTGTATCATCAGATGATATGATTTTACAGTATAGCCACCAGCATTCTGAGCATTACAGAGGTACCTACAAGCCTAGGGTAGAACCCAAAGTGCCAATAAAGTTTTACAGCATCCAGGTATCCGTATGCATGCCTCCAGCTTTATGTTTTTCCTTCCCAAAGGCTGGCTAGAGGCCCTGGCCTTCCTAAGTAAGTGATACAAGTCATTACCATTAAACCCACCCGTGGTCCCTTTGTTTTGTGTTATCACTTGAGGGATGTTGTAAGGTTACAGGAATAATAAGAGCCATAGGCACTTGGGATCTGTAAGGGTAAGCACATTATATTTTGGGAGTTAGTTATGGGCCTTAGACATTCACTAATGAGCATAATTGTACCAGAACTTACTTAGGAAGATACTCCTCCTAGTACACATAACTATGTGCTCCTTATTAATAACTTAAAGAGGCCAAATAATGTTGCTGTAAATAATACACTGATAAAACTTAAAAAATGAAGGATGAAGTAGTATTAGTAATAAAGTAGTAGTTTGTTATAGACTACCAAATGGCCAAGACTCAATGGATCGCAAAGAAAGCATGTATACAGTTTTAGGCTGCAAGGATGATGTGTGGCATCCAGTGGCTCCAATAAGGATTTACTGGTTGCTCCAAATCATAATGAACAAGTAAAGGACACTATCTGTTGTTCTGGCTGCAAGGAGATTACAGTCCCTTTCCTGGGAAGCATAGAGCAAGTAGGCAGATGTGACTTGCATATCAAAAAGCAATAGAAATGGAAAAATACACATAAGAAATTTATGCTCACCCCACTGGTGAGGTGAGGCTGTCGTCAATCAAGAAAATCTTCACTGAAGCAGAAGTTTCAAGCAGGGCTTTTAACAAAGAGAGGGACGTGGCTTAGTAGGCAAAGGCTTAAGGCAACATTTTATTCCCATAATGAACTTAATCTACATGAAAGACATTTTACACACTGGTAAATACATTTTAAATGTCTCAAGAACTTCCTCTCACCTCCCAAACAAGACTATCAGTTCCTTAAAGGCAGGGAACAGAATCCTGAGTTTACATTCCTTTTAGCACATACCTCGAAGAAGTAGCACATACCCTTGAGCATTTACTGACAAGATTAAAGAAATTGCTAGACACCCAAATTCCAGACTAGTTCCACAGCCTCAGGCCCCTCAACAAGCAGTTACAGGTACAATCTAAAGTTCCAGTAGGGTTTGTGGAATCTGTCAGGACAGAACTGGATCCCTCAGGGACAAAGTAAACAAAAGCCAGTGTTCATTTAGTCCCAAACCAGAGTGAGGATAGAGTTTGACCCAGCCTAGGCCCCACTGGTTTTAAACTAATGAGTTGAAACTCTGGAAGGCTAGGAACGTCTGACAATCTTTCTGCAGCCACAATACCCTCTAATAATAACAAACAGGCCTCTCCACGAAATTCTGTTCACACCAGAGGTGTGGTTGACACTCATAGGGGTAATGAACTTGGGAATTATAGAGTTCTGACTCTTCAACTGCCAAAGTTATGTTTCACAGAACAGGTTAGTAGGAATACAGTTAGCTTTTGTATCCAATCATTTGCAAATTAATAAGGAAAAAATATACCAACATAGTATCTTACTGTACAAGATGACAATCTTAAGAATTTGTACATGTATCATGTGAAACATTTTTATTTCTAATTTCTATTTTGCAAGATATTTGACAATGTACAAAGAATAACCAGTTCTAGGTGGTGATTGTTTTGTATTTTGATTTATTTACAAAATTTCTCCACATAATAGTAACTAACTACTCTTTTTTAAAAATCGGCATTGCTCCTATAATGGCCATTAGGATAAATTCTTAAGCCTACAAAAGCCGCCTTAGTACCTCTGTTCCCAGACATATTACTGTTAACTAAAAAAAATCTGACTCCAAAGCCCACATGTAGTTTCTAATTCTGAATATACAGTCATTTTGAAGTACAATCTCATTAGATTGACAGGGGACAGTGGAGGACCCAAGCAGTCCTATCAACCTCTATAAGAGGTGTACATCAGCCTACTGTTTACATCCTTCTAGCTGTACCACCGTTTATTTGTAATGGGACCATGAGGTTGCCCCATTACACTAAAACATGGTTCCTTTGGAAAAACAAGGCATTCTCTAAGACCAGCTAGACTGGTCAGCAGGTTGAGTAAAAAGTAGCGGTCAGCAGTGAAAAATGGTTTCATTTCTTTGAACTTTTTCCTTTTCCTTTTCTGGACTCTTTTTCTGATTTTGAAGGCTTTGAAGATTTTGTCTTTTTCTGTTGGGAGGGAAAGATGCACAAAATAGTTAGTAGCTGTGTTTATGAGTAAATGAAATAAGTTCATCTCTACAATAAATCAAATCTTTACCTGCAACTTAATAAAGAAGAAAGGTTGCAAACACCTAGATCTTGAACTACGGCTACCCTCGATGAGCTTACTAATAACAACTGGCTAGCTGTAGCTCTGAACTATTGGAAAGCTATTTAGACCCTAGAACTAGGATATGTTCCCCAGAACACCGATATATTTAGGAAAGGCAAAATAAGCAAGAGGTAATTTACACACACGGTAATGTTTTCATGAAGAATTTCCTTTTCTTTCAGTTTCAGATTAGATATCCAAACACACTCAGTTTGAGCAGGGGAGGGAGTAGACTTCTTATGTCTGCACAAGACTAGAGAGAGCCACACTGGAGAAGGCCACTATTCCCACCCCTGCACATACAAAACAGAATCGAGGGGCAAGAATGATAAACGCACACACACTCAGGACAGAAGAGGATACAAACTAGTCCTTTGCCTCAGCCAATGGTAAACAGGGGGCTGACACCATAAATGATTTTAATCCTTCCTAGCAAAAGATGAGGATGTTTTGCCCTGGGAAACTTCTATGGGCAGTTCAACAGCTGTAGCAAAAAATCAATAACAGAAAGGAGAAATGGTTTCATTCAAAATGCTTTTCTTGATTATGCTATGAAAATGTGTCTGTGGGTAAAGCACACACCAATGGCAAATAAAAAAAAATAGTCCTTTTTCCAACAGAGCATATGACCATCAATATGATGGCCTATTTTTTTTGCTGTCTTGCTCTTCCACTGTTACAAGAAGCTGACTGTTTATAAGAATGAAATCTACACCTTCTTCACCCTCGGAACTGTGATGAACACAAAAAAAAGTATTTTTGGCTTCCTCTGTTACTTGCTAAACAGGCTCTGAGTAATTTCAAAAGGCAAGTTATACAGAAGATAAGCTATTTTGAGGGAGTACCATAGCTTCTCCTATTTGCAGATGAAACTACTACCTTGATCATAGCATCAGTTTCCAAAGTATCCTGGTCTTTCTCATCAGATTGAGAGTCATCTTCATTTAACTCTTCATTGTATTCAGAATCCAGCGCTGGGCCTGTGCTGTGTCTGTGTATCTTTACTGCCTGGAGTGAATACGGAATAAGGTGGACTTCCTTATTGTAAGCTCTTGTGAAGGCTGCTTTCACCTACACAAAAGGAATAGAGGGAGGTTTTTAAAACTCTAACTGCCAAACAACCCCTTTAAACTCTGTAGGCCTAGAGGCTCTGAGAGACCCTAGGAGCCCCTTGAAATTGTTTGTAAAATATGTATGCATGTACATGTAAGTATATCTATATGCATTTTCCTATGGAGAAGTTCCATATTTTTCATGACATTCTTAATAGAGCCATGACTCAAAAAGTAAGAATCAGTATTTGGGAACATTAGGCAGATTTTTAAAAGTCACTCTAAGTGGGTGCTTCCCTGGTGGCGCAGCGGTTGAGAATCCGCCTGCCAGTGCAGGAGACATGGGTTCGAGCCTTGGTCCAGGAAGATCCCACATGCCGCGGAGCAACTAAGCCCGTGTGCCACAACTACTGAGCCTGCGCTCTAGAGCCCACGAGCCACAACTACTGAGCCCTTGTGCCACAACTACTGAAGCCCGTGCGCCTAGAGCCCGTGCTCTGCAACAAGAGAAGCCACTGCAGTGAGAAGCCTGTGCACCGCAACGAAGAGTAGCCCCCGCTCACCTCAACTAGAGAAAGCCCACGCACAGCAACAAAGACCCAACACAGCCAAAAATAAATAAATAAATAAACTTAAAAAAAAAAAGAAAAAGTCACTCTAAGTCATCAATTTTTTCTATTCAGTGTTCTCTGCAGTTCTACAAAGTGACAAGCAAAGTTAGTCAGTGAGCCAATAAATCAAAAAAGGCTTACAAAAAAAAAAAAAAAGGCTTACAATAAAGTACAAGTTAAAGTTGTCCTTTAATTACCACAAAATATATAAATTACTGTTACCACAAAAATAGGCTATTTCAAAATACTAAGTAACTTGAAAAGCCTTAACCTCAAGCTTCTAAACCTAACTGTAGAATTAGTCCACAAATTCTAACAATGGATGTCTCTTGTGAGAATTTACCTATAGTCATACCCGTAGTCAGGTCAAAATTCTAGAGAAGGCAAGCCACAGAGAACATGCTTCTAGAACAGCACCAAGTAAACAAGCACAAGGGTGACATACTAGATATCACAAACTCATTTATGTCACTTTAGTTTTTTCATGTTCACTATATAAAGTAGGGGATACATTATTATATAATAGATTGTCCAACTGTAATAAATACACTAAAACACAGATTAGGCAGACTAAGAAAAAGTCTAAAAATGCTCAGCCAGTAAACACTTCTTTTCATAATGCATTACCACCACCTCACTTTTACTTCCCCAGGCTCATCTGCCTACCCTTGTAAGGAATACATCTACATTTGCTCCTCAGATTTCACACCTTGCTTTTCCATGCAGGATAAGGCAAAGATAAAACTATAAATTATAAAAGTCAAATCCCAAAGTCTACTCTTAATATTGTACTCAAATAGTATCTTTGGAAAGCACAGACCATAAGGAAAAAGCATTTAAGAAAAGAAATTAAACTTTTAAAAGCATCTTAAACATCTCTGAAGTACTCCTAGTACACGGTAATTACAAAGTGATGGAGAACCAGCGGGGTACACAGCTTACCTTGGGATCCAGCTTGGAGAAGGGACTAGGTCTGTCTCCCCAGCTGCTAATTTCCATGATATTCTCAAAGTCTTCTTTCATCAAATAATACGTGTCCATAAGAGCAACAACATCCTGTACTCCTTCTATCCCTTGTGAGGTCAAGGGCTGTACAAGTGCATCCCTTATATGTGACAGATAATCCACGTTTACAGTCCTTTTGCTGGAGTAAGTTCTTAAACCAAAACAAAAGAGATACGCTGTAATCAATGGCAAACTACCACCAACTCATAGTTTGCTGGAGTTTAATCCACTTTTAATAATGTTTAATGGAATGCTTACTAAGGAACAGCTGGTGTAGGGAAAGCTTAGCACTACACCACTAGGGTAATGGATACATACCAATGTATCTACACAAATATAGTGGAAGCATCAAAGAGGCACACTCCAGGGCAAAGTGATACGTCACCTTGAAAAAGTGGTGGGCAGGGAATAGGAAAGGAGCTGAAAGGCAGGCCTTCAGCTTGAGCAATGAGAAGAGCAGGGGAAAAGAGCCCTTTCAAGCTTCTAGAGGCCACCTGTATCTCTTGGCTCATGGTCCCTTTGTCCATCTTCAAAGCCAGCAGTGGGAGCGCAGCATCTTCACATCTCTGACTGACACTGCTGCCTACCTCCACCACTCTTTTTATTTATTTATTTTTTGTAAAAACACTTATGATTACATTGGGCCCATCCAGATAATCCAGGGTAATCTTCCCATCTCAAGATGGAAATAAATATGTGTTGTTTTAAGCCAGTAAATTTTGGTAATTTGCTATAGCAGCAATAGAAAACTAACATGGGGTAGCAAAAAAAAGACCCACACCATAGGCTACGAAGAGGGATCATAGTAGGAAGCAGAATTCTACAGGAACAGAAGAAAGGAACATCTCAGTTCAGTTTTAAACAAAAGTTAAGGTTAGACTAATATTAATATTCTCTCCAGGGACTAGAAAGGAAAATAAGATTGCTTAAGTAGTTCTTCATGGTTAAAAACGAATCCCTAAAGTTCACTTAATATTTGTGTGCAAGCACATTTCTAAGTTTCTAAACTGTAAAAAATTTAACCAAATAATAAGAATTTTTGAACTTCCTTAAACTTCTCCAAAGATACTGGTTTTCAATCTGAGTATCCACCTTCTGTAATATGCTAAACTGTATCACCCTGTCCCAAATGACTAGGTCAGTTTACTATTAGGATAGGAGGCAAAAATTAGTTCATTTACTTAAATAGTTCCCTTTTTCCTATTAATTTATTTGGAGGCCAAGATATTATGTATGCCTACTAGTAATAGGCATAGTCACAATAACAATAAATAATAGCACTACCTCAGATTTATATAGCTTTAAAACTTATCTTAACATTATGGCACATCTACCATCTGGCTTTATTCTCCAAAGTATCCTTTTAAGTGATAAAACGAGTGTCATACTAATTACAGATAATAAAACTCAGGGCCATGAACTTATCCATGTTCATTTATCTAGTTAGTAATGAAATCAAAACTAAAACACAAATCTTTGTGACTCATGCTATCCTTATTAAAGGCTAAATATACTACCCTGATAAAATGCCACACATAGAGTAATACCCTGCTTACCTGAGACTCATATGCAATGCTAGGTCCTGAACAATACGATCATGTTTGCCCATAGATGAGTGCTTCCCCAACCAACTTGGGAAGGTAGGAAACTGGGTCATGTACCCCCTCATTAACTCTCCAGGAAGAACACTGGCATAAATGGCCTGAAAAAATTAATCGCAGTCCACAAGTTAAATTCAGTACTGAGTTAAGTTGCTTCTTTAGCAGCTGTTGGCTTCCAAGCAGTCTCCGGAAAATGTAGTAACATTGCCCCTGGTACCTAATTCCAAGATAGGCCCCTTCCCTCTCTCTCTCATCTGTTGGTGTGGGAAACTTCAACTTGAGAAAACAATTAACTGCAGTAAATGCCTTGGTCCAAAACATGTTATGGCCCTCACAGATCATCTTGCCAACCCAGACTCAGCCAACTGATCTCAACATACACCAGTTACCTCACAATGCCAGTGTTATAGAAAAAAATGTTTAAGAGGAATATGACTGTCTTCAACATAAGGTATCAATAAACCAGGTGGATCAAAGCATGGAAAATCTAATTAGGGAATCAAGTAAACTGGCACTTGAGAAAAGTTTTTTTTAAAGGTATCCTTGGATATCTTTTATATCATCCAGGGTTTTTACCTTTTTTTTTTATATATAAATTTATTTATTTTTGGCTGTGTTAGGTCTTCGTTGTGGGCTTTCTCTAGTTGTGGTGAGCGTGGGCTACTCTTCATTGCGGTGTGCGGGCTTCTCATTGCAGTGGCTTCTCTTGTTGTGGAGCATGGGCTCTAGGTGTGTGGGCTTCAGTAGTTGTGGCATGCAGGCTCAGTAGTTGTGGCTCATGGGCTCTAGAGCACAGGCTCAGTAGTTGTGGCGAACAGGCTTAGTTCTCCGTGGCATGTGTTATCTTCCCGGACCAGGGCTCGAACCCATGTCCCCTGCATTGGCAGGTGGATTCTTAACCACCGCACCACCAAGGAAGTCCCAAGGTTTTCACTTTTTTAAAGGTTCGAATTATACATAAATCTTGTATCCTGCTTTGTTCTAATAATATTCTCTCATAAGTATTTTTTATATTAGATCATCTTTACAAGTAATTTTAAAGGCTGCATAATGTTCCATCAAGAGGATTTACCATAATTAATCAGACTCCTATTGCTGAACATGGAGATTTTCTCCCACTTCTTGCTATCAAAATTAATGCTTTAGGGCAGGGGTCCCCAACCCCCAAGCCACGCACCGGTATCCGTAGGAACCGGGCTGCACAGCAGGAGGTGAGCGGCGGGCAAGCGAGCGAAGCTTCATCTGTATTTACAGCCGCTCCCCATCACTCGCATTACCGCCTGAGCTCCGCCTCCTGTCAGATCAGTGGTGGCATTAGATTCTCATAGGAGCGTGAACCCTACTGTGAACTGTGCACGCGAGGGATCTAGGTTGCGTGCTCCTTATGAGAATCTAATGCCTGATGATCTGAGGTGGAGCTGAGGCGGTCCCATCACCCCCAGATGGGACCGTCTAGTTGCAGGAAAACAAGCTTAAGGCTCCCACTGATTCTGCATTATGGTGAGTTGTATAATTATTCCATTATATATTACAATGTAATAATAATAGAAATAAAGTGCACAATAAATGTAATGCGCTTAAATCATCCCAAAACCATCCCCCACCCACCACCACCATCCGTGGTAAAACTGTCTTCCATGAAACTGGTCCCTGGTGCCAAAAAGGCTGGGGACCCCTGCTTTAGGAAGTATTTTTGCACATTAAGCTCTTCCTGTGTTTAACATTATTTCTTCAGGATAAATTCTCATAGGTATAATTACTAGGTATAAAAAAAAATGAACACTTTTAAAACGTAAGAGAAAGGAATCTTTAAAAGAAGAGTAGACCTCCAGAAGTCCCTTGCTTGTTAGGTCAATATTACATAAATATGCAAAACTCAAGAATAAATAACCAGTCTTAATTACGAAAGTTTGCAAAACTCTGTTTTGAGTAAAAGATATCAACCTAAATAAAGTACCCAATACAAAGCTGCCTCTGTAGCAAGGAAGAATAAAGAAAATCAGAATTCATATGTCAGAAAACTGGCTGCGGACCTGCCCTGGTTGCATTTCTTCAGGGATGAGCTACTTAGTAACAATCTGGGAGAGCCAAGGATGACAAAAAAGAAATGGATTCTTAAGGTAAAAGAGAGCAAATGAAACTTTTGACTCACATCTTAGTTATGACCAAACTCTGACATTCCTATTTCCGTATGTCCATTTACATTAAAAACGTTGAAAAATAAGAGTAGATTAAGAAATAGACAATAGTGACCACAAGGTACTTTAATCTATAACATATTATATTTTTTGCCATTAAGAGCCATAATGTTTATCTGGTAATTCAAATAATTACAGGAGCTAAAAGCTATTTTGTTCTAACTAAAGCAGGGTCTGCGCTTTAAGGAAAGCCCTATGCTTACCTGTGTGGGCAGAAGACTCCAGTTTTGCTTATTCCGGATCTGACGGTCCACTAGGTCACCATCAGATATGCTGTCTGCTGCTCTGCTTAAAAGCATCAAGTGCTTTTTCATGTCACCCCTGCAGGAATAAACCAGTCCGAATTACACCACTGTCCACACTCCACACCCCTCCCTCCCAGGCATCTGGCCTTCGTAGGGCTGGGAGGGGTACTAATTCTACCCCTCACTAGCTCTGAACACTCACCCTGCGGCTACAGGCTTCACATGTATGTAGTTCTCCTGGACAAAGAGGGGTGCTATTGAATAATCATAAAAAAAGAGATCTAATTTGTCCACAAGTGACATATGAGCAGTCTCCTCTCCAGTTACAAACACTTTCCGGGCAACATCAAATGGGCCCTAAAAAGAGAGAGGGACATACCTAGTAGAATGACCAATATCCAAAACACTGACAATGCCAAATGCTAGCTAAGATGTGTAGCAACAGAAACTCTCTTTCACTGCTGGTAGGAGTGCAAGATGGTACAGTCACTTTGGAAGACAGATCGGTAGTTTCTTACAAAACTAAATATATTCTTAACATACCATCCAACAACTCCGCTCCTCGGTATTTACCCAAGTGAACTGAAAACATATCCACATAAAAAGAAATAACTTACAAAGCCATGAAAAGATATGGAGAAACCTTAAACATATATTACTAAGTGAAAGAAGCCAATCTGAAAAGATGACATACTATACGACTCCAACTATATGACATTCTGAAAAAGCTGAAACTATGGAGACAGTAAAAAGATTAGTGGTTACCAGGGGCTGGGGGAAGGGAGGGATGAACAGGCAAAGCAAAGAGGATTTTTAGGGCAGTGAAAGTATTCTGTATGATACTACAATGGTGGATAAAGGCCACTACATATTTGTCAAAACCCATAGAATGTACACCACCAAGAGCAAACCCTAATGTTAAACTACGGACTGTGGGTGATAATGGTTTATAAGTGTAGGTCATCAATTGTAACAAATGTGCCGCTCTGGTGGTGGGTGTTGACAGTGGGGGACATTATACAGGGGGATATGCAGGCAATCTCGATTTTGCTGTGAACCTAAAATGGCTCTGAAAATGTTTACTAATTTTTTAAAAAGAGGAAGGGAGGGGAAAAATACTGTTTAATCATTGCTCTAACTGTAATAATAAATTCTGACTGGTGACTAGGTGAAACAACACAGAGATAATTGATACAGACCTCTAGTTTCAGAGAGGTCATTTAAACTATAAGCCAACTGAAACAAGATTATTCTGAACAGTTCCAAAACCATTCAAAACATGAAATCCATACATAAGGGACTCTAGAAAGGCCATTTCGTAACTACTGAGGCATAAAACTTCCCTTTCTCAAAATTTACAATTACATTGACAGTCCTTAAGGAAAAATTCATTTGAATTAGAAACACTTTTAGCAGCTGTCTATATCTCTTACTATAAATATCCATAGGTTCCATAGGTGTCTCAAGGAACTATAAGAACTATTTCAATTAAATTAATACTGACAGGAAAAGAAGGGCTTTGGCACTTAAGAAGTGGAAATTTATTTTACCAATTTGATATCCTTTTTGGCTCTATGAGAATCAGCCTTAGCCTGGTCATAGGTTAGTGCTTTACTTCGTGCACACCACATACTCAGATTGTGTAAAACCTGAAAGAAACACAAGTAAGACACTGTTAAGACAGGAAAATACTGCCACTCCCCATCCCCAAAACACTGAAGGCATCCATTCAAAATAATCATCAATGTTATATAATATATATCTAATTTACCTGTCTGATATCTTGATTGGCTCCCAAAATTATTTCATTCATAGCTGGAGGGGGGATCTTTAAACCCTCTTTAAATGCAATAGACATCATAGCACCCTGAAATTGACAAAGGGGAATGAATCTTCAATGATTTTTTTTTAATTCATATAATCAGATTTTTAAAAAATATTTATCAGGTACTTTTAAAAACTGACCCAGAAAACACTTAAAAAATAAAAAGACACTTTCCCAAGGAACATTATAAGTTTCAGTCTCCAGGCTTTGAAGATTGGAGATCTTATGGGGCATTTTTCTACAAAGCTTTCATCTGAAAAGATTTCCTCTTTATGATGAGGCTCTGCCCACATTTCCAATCTTCATGAGCTTGTAGAATTGTGGAACTGAAGAGCCACTGTGGATCTTGGATATTACCTTTCCCAAGCCTCATATATCGCAGAAATCATATTTTCATTCACAGAAAGATAGACAAGATGAAAAGGCAGAGGGCTATGTACCAGATGAAGGAACAAGATAAAACCCCAGAAAAACAACTAAATGAAGTGGAGATAGGCAACCTTCCAGAAAAAGAATTCAGAATAATGATAGTGAAGATGATCCAGGACGGTGGAAAAAGAATAGAGGCAAAGATCGAGAAGATGCAAGAAATGTTTAACAAAGACCTAGAAGAATTAAAGAACAAACAAACAGAGATGAACAATACAATAACTGAAATGAAAACTACACTAGAAGGAATCAATAGCAGAATAACTGAGGCAGAAGAATGGATAAGTGACCTGGAAGACAGAATGGTGGAATTCACTGCTGCAGAATAGAATAAAGAAAAAGAATGAAAAGAAATGAAGACAGCCTAAGAGACCACTGGGACAACATTAAACACAACAACATTCGCATTATAGGGGTCTCAGAAGGAGAAGAGAGAGAGAACGGACCAGAGAAAATATCTGAAGAGATTATAGTCGAAAACTTCCCTAACATGGTAAAGGAAATAGCCACCCAAGTCCAGGAAGTGTGAATCCCATATAGGATAAACCCAGGGAGAAACACACCAAGACACATAGTAATCAAAGTGGCAAAAATTAAAGACAAAGAAAAATTATTGAAAGCAGCAAGGGAAAAACGACAAATAATATACAAGGAAACTCCCATAAGGTTAATAGCTGATTTCTCAGCAGAAACTCTACAAGCCAGAAGGGAGTGGCATGATATACTTAAAGTGATGAAAGGGAAGAACCTACAACCAAGATTACTCTACCTGGCAAAGATCTCATTCAGATTCGATGGAGAAATCAAAAGCTTTACAGACAATCAAAAGCTAAGAGAATTCAGCACCACCAAACCAGCTCTATAACAAATGCTAAAGGAATTTCTCTAAGTGGGAAACACAAGAGGAGAAAAGGACCTACAATAACAAACCCAAACATTTAAGAAAATGGGAATAGGAACATACATATCGATAATTACCTTAAAGGTAAATGGATTAAATGCTCCCACCAAAAGACACAGACTGGCTAAATGGATACAAAAACAAGACCCGTATATATGCTATCTACAAGAGACCCACTTCAGACCTAGGGACACATACAGACTGAAAGTGAAAGGATGGAAAAAGATATTCCATGCCAATAGAAATCAAAAGAAAGCTGGAGTAGCAATACTCATATCAGATAAAATAGACTTTAAAATAAAGAATGTTACAAGAGACAAGGAAGGACACTACATAATGATCAAGGGATCAATCCAAGAAGAAGATATTACAATTTTAAATATATATGCACCCAACATAGGAGCACCTCAATACAAAAGACAACTGCTAACAGCTATAAAAGAGGAAAGTGACAGTAACACAATAATAGTGGGGGACTTTAACACCTCACTTACACCAATGGACAGATCATCCAAACAAAATAAATAAGGAAACACAAGCTTTAATTGACACAAAGGACCAGATAGATTTAATTGATATTTATAGGACATTCCATCCAAAAACAGCAGATTACACTTTCTTCTCAAGTGCACACGGAACATTCTCCAGGATAGATCACATCTTGGGTCACAAATCAAGCCTCAGTAAATTTAAGAAAACTGAAATCATATCAAGCATCTTTTCTGACCACAACGCTATGAGATTAGAAATGAATTACAGGGGAAAAAATGTAAAAAACACAAACACATGGAGGCTAAACAATACGTGACTAAATAACCAAGAGATCACTGAAGAAATCAAAGACGAAATAAAAAAATACCTAGAGACAAATGACAATGAAAACACGACGATCCAAAACCTATGGGATGCAGCAAAAGCAGTTCTAAGAGGGAAGTTTATAGCTATACAAGCCTACCTCAAGAAACAAGAAAAATCTCAAACAATCTAACCTTACACCTCAAGGAACTAGAGAAAGAAGAACAAACAAAACCCGAAGTTAGCAGAAGGAAAGAAATCATAAAGATCAGAGCAGAAATAAATGAAATAGAAACAAAGAAAACAACAACAAAGATCAATAAAACTAAAAGCTGGTTCTGTGAGAAGATAAACAAAATTGATAAACCATTAGCCAGACTCATCAAGAAAAAGAGGGAGAGGACTCAAATCAATAAAATTAGAAATGAAAAAGGAGAAGTTACAACAGACGCCGCAGAAATACAGAGCATCCTAAGAGACTACTACAAGCAACTCTATGCCAATAAAATGGACAACCTGGAAGAAATGGACAAATTCTTAGAAAGGTATAACCTTCCAAGAGTGAACCAGGAAGAAATAGAAAATATGAACAGAAGAATCACAAGTAATGAAATTAAAACTGTGTTTAAAAATCTTCCAACAAACAGATGTCCAGGACCAGATGGCTTCACAGGTGAATTCTATCCAACATTTAGAGACGAGCTAACACTCATCCTTCTCAAACTCTTCCAAAAAATTTCAGAGGAAGGAACACTCCCAAACTCATTCTATGAGGCCACCATCACCCTGATACCAAAACCAGACAAAGATACTACAAAAATGAAAATTACAGACCAATATCACTGATGAATATAGATGCAAAAATCCGTAACAAAATACTAGCAAACAGAATCCAACAACACATTACAGGATCATACACCACGATCAAGTGGGATTTATCCCAGGGATGCAAGGATTCTTCAACATACGCAAATCAATCAATGTGATACACCATATTAACAAATTGAAAAATAAAAACCATATGATCAGCTCAATAGATGCAGAAAAAAGCTTTGGACAAAATTCAACACCCATTTATGATAAAAACTCTCCAGAAAGTGGGCACAGAGGGAACCTACCTCAACATAATAAAGACCATATACGACAAACCCACAGCAAACATCATTCTCAATGGTGAAAAACTGAAAGCATTCCCTCTAAGATCAGGAACAAGACAAGGCTGTCCACTCTCGCCACAATTATTCAACATAGTTTTGGAAGTCCTAGCCACAGCAATCAGAGAAGAAAAAGAAATAAAAGGAATACAAATTGGAAAAGAAGAAGTAAAACTGTCACTGTTTGCAGATGACATGATACTATACATAGAGAATCCTAAAACTGCCACCAGAAAACTACTAGAGCTAATCAATGAATTTGGTAAAGTTGCAGGATACAAAACTAATGCACAGAAATCTCTTGCATTCCTATACACTAATGATGAAAAATCTGAAAGAGAAATTATGGAAACACTCCCATTTACCATTGCAACAAAAAGAATAAAATACCTAGGAATAAACCTACCTAGGGAGACAAAAGACCTGTATGCAGAAAACTATAAGACACTGATGAAAGAAATTAAAGATGATACCAACAAATGGAGAGATATACCATGTTCTTGGATTGGAAGAATCAACATTGTGAAAATGAGTATACTACCCAAAGCAATCTACAGATTCAATGCAATCCCTATCAAATTACCAATGGCATTTTTTACGGAACTAGAACAAATAATCTTAAAATTTGCATGGAGACACAAAAGACCCCGAATAGCCTAAGCAGTCTTGAGGGAAAAAAACGGAGCTGGAGGAATGAGACTCCCTGACTTCAGACTATACTACAAAGCTACAGTAATCAAGACAGTATGGTACTGGCACAAAAACAGAAATATAGATCAATGGAACAGGATAGAAAGCTCAGAGATAAACCCACACACATATGGTCACCTTATCTTTGATAAAGGAGGCAAGAATATACAAGGGAGAAAAGACAGCCTCTTCAACAAATGGTGCTGGGAAAACTGGACAGCTACATGTAAAAGAATGATATTAGAACACTCCCTAACACCATACACAAAAATAAACTCAAAATGGATTCGAGACCTAAATGTAAGACCGGACACTATAAAACTCTTAGAGGAAAACGTAGGACGAACACTCTGACATAAATCACAGCAAGATCTTTTTTGATCTGCCTCCTAGAGTAATGGAAATAAAAACAAAAATAAACAAATGGGACCTAATGAAACTTCAAAGCTTTTGCACAGCAAAGGAAACCATAAACAAGACGAAAAGACAACCCTCAGAATGGGAGAAAATATTTGCAAACGAATCAACGGACAAAGGATTAATCTCCAAAATATATAAACAGCGCATGCAGCTCAATATTAAAGAAACAAACAACCCAATCCAAAAATGGGCAGAAGACCTAAATAGACATTTCTCCAAAGAAGACCTACAGATGGCCAAGAAGCACATGAAAAGCTGCTCAACATCACTAATTATTAGAGAAATGCAAATCAAAAGTACAATGAGGTATCACCTCACACCAGTTAGAATGGGCATCATCAGAAAGTCTACAAACAACAAATGCTGGAGAGGGTGTGGAGAAAAGGGAACCCTCTTGCACTGTTGGTGGGAATGTAAATTGATATAGCCACTGTGGAGAACAGTATGGAGGTTCCTTAAAAAACTAAAAATAGAATTACCATATGATCCAGCAATCCCACCACTGGGCATATACCCAGAGAAAACCGTAATTCAAAAAGACACATGCACCCCAGTGTTCATTGCAGCACTATTTACAATAGCCAGGTCATGGAAGCAACCTAAATGCCCATCGACAGACGAATGGATAAAGAAGTTGTGGTACATATATACAATGGAATATTACTCAGCCATAAAAAGGAACGAAATTGAGTCATTTGTTGAGACGTGGATGGATCTAGAGACTTTCATACAGAGTGAAGTAAGTCAGAAAGAGAAAAACAAATATCGTATATTAACGCATGTATGTGGAACCTAGAAAAATGTTACAGATGAGCCGGTTTGCAGGGCAGAAGTTGAGACACAGATGTACAGAACAAACGTACGGACACCAACGGGGGAAAACCACGGTGGGGTGGGGATGGTGGTGTGCTGAATTGGTTGATTGGGATTGACATGTATACACTCATGTGTATAAAACTGATGACTAATGAGAACCTGCAGTATAAATACAAACAAACAAAAAAAGAAATCATATTTTCTCTGTGTATATGCTGTGATAAAGCTCAGAACTTGGGCTTCCCTGGTGGCGCAGTGTTTGAGAATCCGCCTGCTGATGCAGGGGACACGGGTTCGAGCCCTGGTCTGGGAAGATCCCACATGCCGCGGAGCAACTAGGCCCGTGAGCCACAACTACTGAGCCTGCACGTTTGGAGCCTGTGCTCTGCAATAAGAGAGGCCACGATAGTGAGAGGCCCGCGCACCGCGATGAAGAGTGGCCCCCGCTTGCCGCAACTGGAGAAAGCCCTTGCACAGAAACGAAGACCCAACACAGCCATAAATAAATAAATAAATAATAATTTAAAAAAAAAAAAAAAGCTCAGAACTTGAAGCACTGGTTCAAAAGTTACGTTTATGTTAAAACTGTAATAGCTATAGTCCCTCCCCAAATTGTACTCATTTATACATGTCATTAACATATGAAAATACCCTTTCCCATACCCTAGACAACACAGTATATTGTCGAGATTTTAAAATGAAAAAAAAAAAAAAAAAAACTGACCCAAAAATATATAGAATAGTGTGATGGAGAAAAATATTCCAATTATCATACCTTAATTTGTTCAACCCGAGGTCTTTGAAAACGAAGATCAAAACAATAATGAACCAAAGATCGAATCTTGGGATGATTTCTATCATTGCACATACAAATAATGGGAATTTTTGTATGTTTTATCAGGCCAATTAATTCCTGAAAGGCAAATTTGCAACATAAAAAATTTATAAAAGAACAACAAAATACCACACAACGTATGTATTTTAGGTTTTAAAACCTCCTCAGCAACATGCCTGAATTGCTGTAAATATCACAGCATGATAATTAGTTCTTTAAATTTTTTTTTTTTTTTTAAATAAAAATCAACAGTAAAACTTCAAAAATACGGTGCTTTCATTACCTGAATTCCTCCCCTGTCCTCATTGCCGGCCATGCCATCTACTTCATCCATGATGAGAGCATGTTTCGTGCCTACTGAATGGGCTGCTCCGCCTACCCCACGTTGAGAAGCAAAGGGATGGGACACAAACAAAACCACAATTGTTCAAACACGGCTGCTTTAAAAATGTATCTATGTAACACAGGTCCATGGCGTGAAATTCAAAAGGCACAAGAGTAAGCAGTGAAAAGAAATTCTTTCCCACCTCTGTCCCCTAGGATACGCAGTTTCTAGAGGCAAACAGTGGGAACAGTCTCCTGTACGTATATCCCTTAAGAGACATTCTATACATATTAAAAACATGTGTACATAAAAATATATACCTTGGTTTTATCATTTAATATGTTTTTGTGATCTGTTCCTTATCTGCACATACAGAACACCTCATTTATTAAAGGCTATTTAAATATTCCATTTTACACATACATCATAATTAACCTCTTTCCACTGATAAAATATGAAATGCCTTCAATCTTTTGCTATCATGAATCGTGTGCAATGAATACCCCTACACATATATGTCATTTTGCATATATACAAGTATAACGGTTGCTAAATTCCAGGAATCGGATTTTCTGGGTTAAAGGGTATGTATAATTTAACTTTGAGCAATACTGTCAGACTGCTCTCCAGAGCTGTACCAATTTATACTCCCACCAATCATGTATAAGAGTGACGTTTCCTGAGCAAATTCTTTTTATCATCTTCTACCGTTCAGGTGAGCATGCAACATACCATAGATTCTAAATATGCAGTATAGTCTGTAATTTGGGTATCTTATTTTCCGCATAAACTCTGGCCACGCCAGACCACTAGCTACAACCTGAAACACAGTGGCACTTTCACACTATGTCCTTTCTCCTCCTCTACCACCTTTGCCTGAAATAACCTCTTCCACCCACAAACTATTCTCTTTCTCATTCTTCAAGACCCTTTGAACAAACGTCACCCTTTTACTGGTAGTTTTCCCCAATGTCTCAAATAGAATCATTCCTTCACCTACAGCCTTTATCTCCTCTCTCATCGCACTGTATTATTTATCAACTTTCTCTCTTCACAGGATTCACTTTTGAATCCTCCAAAATCTGCATAAATATGTCCACATATACATTTTTATCACATTCTCAGAAACCACTAAGACCTGACCAAAAAAAAATGTTAACTACTGTTCTATCAGAATTATGTCAGAGGCTTTTCTTATTCTCTCATTAGCCCTAGGACTTAGAAGGGTGCCTGGCACATAGTAATGTTCAATACTGGTTACTGAACATTGAAATTAACCTGTTTTTCTTACATAACCTCTCCCCCCCTCACCCAAAAAACCAGTTTAAAAATCCACGTACTTGAATAAAAGCCTTTGATGCTGGTATTATTCAGCGATTCAGCAACAATCTCCTTCAAACTGTTCTTACTCCGAGTGTCACTTGCATTCAGTTCCACGTAGCTATATCCCAATTCCTAATCAAAATGTTGGACACCATTACTATCACAATGCAAATTAATAACTCACCCCCAAAAAACAAGGCAATTAAGGAAGAAAGAGGGTAGAGAAGTCACGTAAGTAACCATGGGTGCAAAGATAAAGTAGGATACTAACAGACAATAAGATTAACTATAATATGCCTCACATTATTAAGAGATTTTTTTTAAATATCATGTGCATAACATACCACACACACGTAAACACACACAAGTTTGGTCTTAAAACCTTAGCTGACATATCACTAATCTGGAAGAGTATATTTGAACATAAGCAATTTTAATAAGTTTGCTTCTTAAAGTCCCCAAAAGAATTAAATATAACCATCCTAAAATTTCAATAGTAGATCTAGAATTAATCTTTATTAAGATACCAAAAAGTAATTATTGACTCTTTAAGATAAACTATAGAGTTAAATCATTCTTTGTCAAACTATCCCTATACACAATCTTCCTCTCAAATTGTGAAAAGTAATTTGGACTTATTTCCCAAAATTAATCATTATGTTGATCATAAGGCATTATGAAAGACCGTAATTCAATTCCCAAAAAAAGTAATGATAATAATAAAGGGAAAATAAGAGCCATCTTCACAATTGTAGAGACTAGGGAAAAAAAATTTTGTTTTTTTAAATGTTAAATAATAGAGTAGAAAATATATAGTTATTACACCAACTAAAAATTTATGGTCTGGTCCATACAACAAAGACTAAATGAAACCACCAGCCTATCCAACAGAGGGTTGGGAAATCCAGCAATAAATTTTTTTAATATATATTTATTTATTTATTTGGTTGCACCGAGTCTTAGTTGTGGCACGCAGGCTCCTTAGTTGTGGCATGTGAACTCTTTAGTTGCAGCATGTATGTGGGATCTAGTTACCTGACCAGGGATCAAACCCGGGCCCCATGCGTTGGGAGCATGGAGTCTTAACCACTGCACCACCAGGGCAGTCCCAATCCAGCAATAAATTTAAAGTAAGTTTAAAACCTCTCATTTTATTATGCTGATACTATATCATGTATCGTTTCATACCATCCTGATACATGAGCCCTGGTTGGCTCTAGTGCCTCATCCTCTCATTGTCCAGAGATATGGCAGCTGTAGAGACAACAAGAGCAAAGGCAGGATCCCATAGCAGTGAAGAGGTAGACTACCTGGGTTCACACTGTGCCACCACCCTCCTCTATAAGCCTGTTTCATTTGTCACATGAGGATGGCAACAGTACCTATATTCAGTACACAGAATTCTTCCTACAAGGGTATATAAGATATCTGTATCTATAAGAGTCTGTAAGACATATTATCTATAAGATTATACACCCAAGGGCTTATTTGCACACTGTCTGGCACACAAGTAAATATCACCTATTATTATAATAACCAATATTAAAAAAAGGGTGAAAATGACAAATATGCCCAGAACCAAAGCAAATTCTAGAGGTTTGATTTTAGAAAAGTAATGACAGAATACCCACCTGACAAACCAGAGAAGCTGTGGTTGTTTTGCCAACACCGGGAGGGCCTGAGAGCAATGCAGCTTTAAAACTGGAGCCATCATCTTTGCCAGCAAATTTACCAAACTTTGCCGCTAGGAAAAAAGAAGTTCCAGAATGTTAACCTCTACTACCTAAGAGAAATGCAGGAATGGCAGGAATAGCTGCATAAAGTTAGCATCAGGAGCACCTCCAGTTTAGTTCGAAATTTGCAGAATATTTTTTACAAAGTATAAACAACAGTTTCCAGAGCATTTAGTGAAATTCTACTCCCTACCTCACCTCCACTCAAAATGAAACACTATAACGAACTTTAAAACCCTGATTTGAAACAATAATCTAATGAGTTTCCTTTCCTACAAAAGCACAGGTCGCGGAGCAGACTGCCTGGGCTCTGATCCTAACTCTACCGCTCACCAGCTGGGAGAACTTCAGAAGTGACGTAACCCCGCTGTATCTGTTTCCTCCTTTGTAAAATGAGGGTAACAATAGTAACGCGTCTGGTGGGCATGTTGTGAGGACGGACATGCTGAGCACAGAGCCTGGCATGTCTCAGTAAATACTAACAAGCAGAGTCACCTACATGATCACAAAAAGAATGAATTGAAGATGCTGTATCTGCAACTATCCTGCCCAGCTCAACTCCTCCCCTTATCACGTGGGGACCTGGCACATAATGGGTTCTCAGTTCATATACAAGGACTGAGAGAGAGATGGTTAAACCTACTTCAGGCATGGGAAAACGGACTATAGTTCACCCGAAGCCTTAAAAAGTCTTCTCTAGGTACACAAAGTACTTATACCACCTTTTATTTGGTTTTGGAAAGAGAAAAGGGGTCAGCTTAAGTTTAACCCTGTATTATTACAATTATATTATCTAACTGTTATAAATAAAATAAACTGGCATTGTTGGCCAATGTCTAGTGACCACCTAGACATTAATAACCCAGTCATTGCTTTGAGAATTCACTATGATGCTCACTAAATTTTTCCTTCTTATTTCTCACACAGTATCACCCAGGGCTGTGGCTGGAGCTCAAGACAACACTACTAACATTTGTGATTGGAAACTTCAGTTCCAATAATAAATACTTTGGACATTAAATATATATTGTGACTGTTCATTTTCCGTGACTACCAAAAGCAAACATGCTACTGGGATTTTCAGGCTGCCTACTCCGTAAGCATACCTCAACTTTTATTTGCACCTTTCCTCCCGAGTCTCTCTGGCCCTCTCAGGGGTCTTGCTCTCACATGTCTCGGACCTTGGTACATGTATGCTCTCCCACCTGACACTCCCCTCCCTTCACTTAGCTAACGCCTTCTTAGTTTCCAAGTCTTAGCTCAGATATCTCTTCCTCTAGGGATGGGAATCCCTGACCACACACTTCCACCCCCGAGGACCCTATACTTAACCCTGTAACAGTACTTAGCACAATACATTTTAATTACTGGTTTATCTACGTCTCCCTCACTGACCGGGAGTGCCTTAAAGGGGACTGTGTTTTGTTCACAATAGGACTCCTGCGGTCTAGTACAGCACTTAGGCTCAGAGCAGGCTCTCAATAAATGCTTGCTGAGAGATCAATGAACCAACTACTACACTTCCTAACACATGTGTCACTGAGCAATGACATGGTGACAGACACACAAAAAAATGAATGAAGCTGTAAAATCACCGTGTTTCTTATCTTCGGATGGACTCTTGTGCCAGTTTTGGAGCCAGCGTAGGAGTTTGTTGGCACAGCTCTGGTCACCTTGCTGTCCAATTATGGTCTTGAGCGAGGCTGGCTTATATTTATCCACCCAGAGCAAATTTTCCACTTTGTTTTCACTGCTGTCATCAGCCAAGTTCCTAGCCCAGCTGTCACCATTTGTTTCCTCAGCCACCTGCTCCTTGAAGTGCAGGCCTCTCTGAAACATACTTGTTTCCTTTTTTATTGACTTTATAGGGCTTTCCTTTTTGGGAGTCAGTTTGCACTTTTTAGATTCTGATTCCTTCTTAGTTGGACTAATTTTTCGTTTTCCTTGGTCATTTTTTTGGGGTGTTCTTTCCAATTTGGATTTTTCTTTCTTCATCTTAAAAATTGGAGGAAAAAAGAAACCTGATGAGATATAGAGAATTTCCATCCTTCTAAATGTACTCTAGAGGGCAATCTGAGATATCCAAATGAGCTACCCAACCTGGGTCTGTCTTTTCACAATGGACCCTGCTATTTGTGGAAATCCCCATCTTCCAAACTTTAAAAAAATTAACAGCACACCAAAAAGTACCCAAATACAATTTTTAAAATGAGAAGATATTAGTTTTTTGAAAGTAATAAGTATTATAAAATCAGTTTTAAAAAAGGTAAAGGATTAAGAATTTGTTTTCTGACTAGTTAATATTTAATTCCTCCACAAAAACTCGTACACAAATGTTCATAGCAGCATTATTATATTTTATATATACAAATAATTATATTATTATAGCCAAAAACTGGAAACAACCCAAAATGGCCATCAACAGATGAACAAATAAACAAAATGTGGTATATCCACACAATGGAATACTAATCACCAATAAAAAGGAGTGAAGCACTGATTTATACTTCAACATAGCTGAACCTTGAAAACACGATGCTAAGTGAAAAAAGCCAGAAAAAAAGACCACATATTCCATGTTTCCCTTTATAGAAAATTTCCAGAACAGGCAAATACATAGACAGAAAGTAGAGTAGTGGTTGCCAGGGGTGGGTATGAAGAGTGACTGCTAATGGGTGCAGTGTTTCTGTGGGGAGTGATGAAAATGTTCTGGAATAGACAGTGGTGACAGCTGCACAGTCTTGTGAGTATACTAAAAACCACTAACATACATTTTAAAAGGGTGAATTTTATGATGTGTGAATCATGTCTCAATAAAAAAAAAAGTGCCTCTTTACCAGTGAGTGGGTGCTAAAATTAGTGAGTGAATGTTTGAGGAAAAACAAGGTATTAAAGTATCTCCCCAAGATATTTATCAATTACAAAGGGGAAAAACTGTCACTTCACCGGTGGGAAAACCAGGCAGAAATCATCTTAACCAAGTAATAGAGGTTAACATCACCAGTAATAAGACACATCGACATCATGCACAGCTGATACGATGCACTGAGGAGGACAGAGTATCACTTATGCGTTCTTCTTCGCCAAAAATGCATAACCTCAATCTAACCATGAGAAAACATCAACAACCCAAACTGAGAGACATTCTACAAAACAACTGACTAGTACTCATCAAATCAAGGTCATAAAAAGACAAGGAAAGACTTGAACTATCATAGATTGGAGGAGACTAAGAAGACACAATTCAGTGCAGTGTGGGATCCTAAGGATAACGGGGGGGAATTGTGAAGTTAACAGCATGGCATGAATGTTAACCTCCTGGTTTTGATAACTGTATTACGGCTATGTAAGCTGTCAACATTAGGGGACACTGATGACAGGCTAATCCAAATCATTCCCCAAGATTTTTCTAACTGGAATAAATCGGAAGACCACCTCACCACTTGGGTGACAGAGCTGGGGACATTAAACTTGGGCTGCTGGCACCCCTGTGTCCTACACATGGAAAAGACCTGTATATAGTGGAAATGAATAAAGCTAACACTAGGAGAAGTAAAGAGACAGAAACTGAAAGGGTCCTAAAAGCACTGCAGTCTGTACATGCAGTAGTTCCTACATCCGACTGCCCAGAGTTTAGTTATGTGAGTCAAAATTTTTTCCTTTTTGCTAAAGCTAATATCGGCTTGGTTTCTGTCACAACTGGAAAAGTCCTAATATAGTTCTAAATGAAAATATTATCATGCTGATACCTATAGTATATCCTTCAAAGAACTCTTAAGCAAGAACCTTTGCACAATGTTATTGCAAGAATATGGAAAATATGGACGGTTTAAGTAGATATGGTAAGTGCAATACAAGGTCCCCTCTCCCTCCTCATACTCCTTTGAGAAAGGTAAGGAAATACATCAAAGACAACAGCCTACAGCAGAGTCCACCACTCAAAAGGAAATAAGGTAAGTTCATTTGCGGTAGAAGGAAAAGTTAATTTTTTAGCCCACAGACCTTCATCCACCCAAGAAATGTCTCTGTGAAACAGGGAAGTTGCTATACACCAACTTAAATAAGTCAAGTTCATTGTATACAAACCTCAGCTTCAGCTGCTATTTCATACTTGGACTTCTTGCCTGGCATAGTTCGAATCAGATTCAATAGGCCATCCTCATCAATAATTTTTGTTCCCAAGGCTGCTGCCTATTAATTAAAAATGCAAATCATTGAAACCATTACTTTCTGTAAAAAAAAAAATATGATTCTCAGGCTTGTCAGAAGGTGAAAAACCACATTTGTAAATTAGATAACACTGGAATATTTTCTAAAACCATGTTCATGAAAAAGTATCATTAAAAAGAAAGAAAATAACAGATACCTCCTCTAAGAGTGGTGGGTTGGCACCTGAGGTATCACACTGCCACTTCTGTGGATTGCTTTACCTTTCCCTCTGCCCTACAAAGGTCAAAGCCACATCGGCTGGCAGACATTCTCCTCCACCTTATCCCTGCTAACAGAACTCCAATGTGTCCATCTCCAAGTGATGACTTATGATTGGTCTGAGAATCAGAAAAGTCCTCATCCTCCCCAACCTCTCGTGTAGCTGTGAATGGCCATGTGACAGCTCCGGCCACTGAGACTTAAGTGGAATTCTGTTAAGAGGTGTTTCCAGGAAAACTCTTATAAGGTCAGTCACAGCTCGTATGACATCTTGTCACTGCTCCCTATTTCCTGCCTTACATGTGAACTTGAGAGTGGCAGCTACCTTGCAACACAAGGCAACGTGCATGAAGACAGAAGTGGAGGATGGCACTAAGTCTAGCTACATCACCGAGGTGCTGAACCATCCCCCGCAACTGCCTGCCTCTGGAATTCTCATAAGGTAAGGAAATAAGCAGCTATTTGTCAAAACCACAGTTAGTCAGGTATTCTATTACTTGGAATTAAGTGCAACAGACCTTCCAATAAAAAGATCTTCCAGTTAAAAAACTTAAGATGGAGTCCACAGCAGCATATATAGGAATACTTAGGACTAGAAAAAGAGGAAAACTGCATTTGCTTCTATCTTCAAAAAAATATTTTTACTAGAATACTACACTAAGAAAGCCAAGTAAATAGGAACTGTGCCTTCAACTGGAAAACCAAAATCCCAGGGTCAAAGCCAAACAACATTTCTGTGGAGAAGAAATAATGTAGTGAAGAAATCACTTTTCCATTTTTTTCCTTCATCTCACTCTGTGTAAAGGACATTACTACATATGGTCACATGAAGAGCCTGCCAAGGCAAGCAGGCTACTTCACTGTGCTGAGAACACAGCAGTACCCACCTTATCACTCTTGGACTGACCACTGTCACGACCCATGACAAGGTAGTTTGTTTTCTTGCTGACATTTCCTGTTACTTTTCCCCCATAACGCTCAATTAGAGACTTGGCCTCATCTCGTTCAATGGACTCCAGCACTCCTGTGATTACAAATGTAAGGCCTTCCAAGCAATTTTCAGCTCCCTAAAAACCAAAGTGTTCAAGCAGAGAGGAAATTACATGACAGCTTTCCAAAGAAATATTTGGCATCAAAGCTGCAGGAAGTTGATTTTTCTCATTCGACATCATAAATAATCTCAGCATGAAAAAATTTACAGGAAATTTACAGCAAATAAGCAGGAACAAATTAAATCCTGAGAAATTCTTATGTAGGTTAACATTTAATAAACTTATAAAACCAGCAATAAAAAATATATGTCCAATGTGGTTAAGAAAGTGTATTAAAATTATCCATTCATACCATTCTCATTTTTTTAAATATTTAAACTACTAGTTAACTTGTAAAACTTTAACAACCAGATGCAATGCACCTACAGAATATCTTGCTATTGTTAAAAAATGAAAGTTTCAATTCTGAAAAAACTAAACAAGTTTGAGCTCCTGCCCTTCTCTCTGGCTGTTTACCCTATGATAGTAAATCTAACAACCTGCGAGCCACTTAAAGGCAACAGCACATAATCTCTTGATTGGAAAGTTAACTTGATAATACAAAAGACACGCGCCAAAGAGAGCCAAGTCCTACAGATTTTGCCTTTTCCATCGAAGCTAGTTCACTTCTCAGCCCTTTCACTGCTACTAGCCTAGACAGGTCACTATTATTTCTCACTATCTCTCCTAACTGATCTCCCTATATTTATTCCTCCCCCTCCACTGCACTCTATATTCAGCAGACAGAGTGCTCTCCTTGAAATGTAAATCTGATCATACTTCTCCCCACTTACAACTCCTCTTAGGGCCAGGTTCCTCTGTCACACCCCCTAAAAGAATCTCGGATTTTTCCCTTATGGCACATATCACAATTATAATTAAATAATAATTTACTTAATGTCTCTTTCCTGAGTTAGACCATAAGCACCATGAAGGCAAAGAGCATGAATCTTGTGACTGCCACAGCCTATCTCCTAAATCGTAAAGATGGTGACTAAGGCTTTTCTGTTCATTTTTAATTATTAATTCTCTGCTACTGTAAACATAGTAAATACATACATAGACCCACAGACCAGAGGCCATGACATATCCTCTCAGTACTCTTACCTTCGGTATCTCTTTGGAGCCCAGAGCTTTGGGACCTTCTCGATTTAAGTAGCTTCGATAAGCTTGATAATTAGTGCGTCTCTTTTCAGAATCTTCAGGACTTATAGACTTCGGGGAGAGGGAGAGGAAATTGAATAAAGTCATGCAAATTTAATGTAAAATTAAAAAGACATATCAATAAATAAACATTAAGTCACTTCAGTGTTTGATCCTGATATTAACAATTTTAGCTACAGAGGTACTCCCCAATTTACACGTGCCTGGCTTATAAATATCCCTGCCATCAGCCCTTCTCAAACCTTTTGACTCTCTCTAAAGGCACATACCTCAGGGTAGACTGGGTGTATAAGCCAAGTTGTTAGCCCCAAGCAAAAAAAACGAAAAGGAAGACTTCCCTGGTGGCACAGTGGTTAAGAATCCGCCTGCCAGTGCAGGGGGAATGGGTTCAAGCCCTGGTCCGGGAAGATCCCACATGCCGCGGAGCAACTAAGCCCATGTGCCACAGCTACTGAGCCTACGCTCTAGAGCCCGCGAGCCACAACTACTGAGCCCGCATGCCACAACTACTGAAGCCTGTGCGCCTAGAGCCCCTGCTCCGCAACAAGAGAAGCCACCACAATGAGAAGCCCATGCACCGCAACAAAGAGTAGCCCCTGCTCGCCACAACTAGAGAAAGCCTGCATGCAGCAACAAAGACCCAACGCAGCCAAAAATAAATAAATAAATAAATTTATTTATTTAAAAAAAAAAAGTACTATAATGACTTACAAAGTTCGAAATAAAACTTGAAAACAATCAAATCAAGATCAACACACAGCCCCCAAATGATATGCTTTTAGAAAATTTATACCTCTTTTTTAGCTGGAGAACTTTTGATTTTCTTAGGAGTTCTTGTCTCTTTTAACTCAATGGCATTTTCTTTTCTTTTTGAGGCCATAGGCTCTGTTTCTTTATTAGAACTTTCTTCTTTTTTTTTCAAAAGTGTCAGCTTGGAACTGGTTTTTGGAGAAGAAGTTTCTCCTATTTTATGAGTAGATGACCTGGAATGTTGCTGAGATTCTTTTGAACTTTCATATTTAGTTTGCTTCTTAGGACTGCAGTTCTTTCTGTTACCTGAAAATTGTTCTGTTTTTATTAGGAAGAAAGAAAAGATTATGATTGTTGTTTTTGGAAAATGATACCCAATATCAAGATTATTTTTTCATTTTTCAACTGAATAGTCTTAATAGGACACAACGTCATATGGTGACTTCATAACATGCACATTAAGATTTTAGTTCTTCAGTTTATACAGAACATTTATTTTTAAAAATTAAACATCTGTATATTACTTCTTTGTATAACCAGTTCAAATTAAGGGATCTGCCTTTTTAAATATAAATTACTCACTAATTGAAATAATATGGTAAACTACATCTGAGAACATGGACTTTATTCCACAGATAAATGTCAATGATCTGAAATTCACACAGAGAAAAGTTGTTAATTAAAATATGTCACATAAAAAATTCTGTTTGTAATAAAGTCTGAAAGAATCTTGGGATTTCAAGACTAAAATTATATGAACAGATATACTTATAAGATTAAGCCCATCTATATTAACAGATGGTTAGATATCAGAACCACTAAAAAAAAAACTAAAACCTACAGACAACGAGCAGAAGAGCTTCAGATGACCTGGACAACTATGAGCCAACTCTATGAGCCTGAAACATCTAGTTCTTTGTTTTCACGTATTGAAGTCCACACAGTTGCACTACACTTGGAAATAAACATGAAGCCAAGAGCTATGACACATTTCTCACAATCAGAGCAGACAGGCATTCTACACCAACTAATATCCAAACAGCTTCCTAGGTATCTAAGTAGAACACGCTCCAGCACTCCTATGAAATGTCTATCTAAGAATACCAGGTAATTACTGAACAGAACATTTAAAAATGGTTACATGAATTTTCTTCGATAAAGATAAATGTTCCAGCTTACTTTTTTCTGCTAGTTTTACCTTTATGATGATATTTAGGTTTTTCTGCTTTATATAAACTGGCTTGTACAAATGAAAACGTCTCTCTCTCTCCTGGGTCCTTTTGAGCCTAAGAAAACGTAAAAAGTGTCAAATGTGACAAACAACAGGAAAACTATTACCACAAAATATGTTGTTAAAATCAACCAAAGATTAAGGGTCATCTTCCAAAGTAGAGGAACAATACAATAAATTTTCATTCATTTATACACAAAATTTCTGGGGCAAATGAAACATGTTTTATTACTTTTAATTTTACAGATGAGGAAACAGATGAAAGGGTATAAAAAATACATCTATAAAAAATTATGCCAGTTGTTCCCCACTTGTGAGTCTGAAAATGAAAGCCTTGTTTCTGCTGGTTTCATCTCCATTCTCAAATTGTTAGCATTATGCAGTTAAGAACTAAAATCTAAACCCAAAAGACTAAATTAAAAACAATCTAAAGATCAAAAGAAAAATAAAGAGTATTTTCTCAAGAGAAAAAAAATGTCCATTCTCTTCACTGCTCCTTCAAAACTCTACATTTTACAAAGAGGTCACAAATTGGGGTGCATGACACAGCATTTTTTTAAAATAATTCTAATTTAAATGCCTTTAGATGAAGTAAGGCTTTTCAAATGACAAAGTCCCCACCATACCCTATTGTCTTACACCTGCCTGCTGTAAAATCTTTTAAAATAGTCAGATATTGATGACAATATTAACAGAATGTGATTTAACAGAAATAAGGCTAATTTTTTGGAGATCAAGTGCTTAAAGAAAAAAATCTTGATGCTTTTAGAGATTCCCAAAAATGCACTCATTATTATTTGAGACTGTCCTAATACAGATCTTAAAGTTAGCTAACTAGAAACAGCAAAATTATGTTTTTAAAAAGACAGTAATTAATATTAAAATTATTAAACTTCAGATTCCATCGGAATCTTTACAAGTGTTATTCTCTGAACAAGTACATGAGAACCCCTTTGTGACAGAGAGTAAGTAAAAGTTACAACTTGTTTTGTGAAGAAGGGTTTTGGTTGGCTTTGGCTCTATCAACCTTCCTTTAGGAAGAAGTTTCTCAATGAGCTTCTCCAAAAACATTTTAATAAATGAAAATAATTTAGCTTCTCTCTACAAGAGTTATTCATGGTTTTATCTCCAGAGCCTAGACTACACAGGTCTGAAAAGGAACACTGATCTGTACTGTATATTCAGAGTGCAAACAGCCTGGTAAAACACCACCTTTTTGGTCTTGGGTTCTTCATCCAACATGGCTAATGTTCTGGCAAACTCTTCATCTTCATGCAGTTGTCTCTCTAGCTGTAAAAAGCGTCAACACAGTGAGCTGCTTTTTTTCTTTTTGTAAATGAAAAGTTTTAAAATGTGTGGTTCATGATGCTTAAAAGAAACCGGAAAAACATTTCCCAGAAAGTAACTAGGACATTTTTTCACTTAATAGCTGAGTATCACAAGTTTCTTTCGCTAAGCCAAATTAGACTGCAGAACATATATCTCTAGTTTTGCAGGCATGATAGATAAATTGAGCATAGAGTTCCAAGTCTTTAGCTTTTTCTTAATGGTCCCAATGCAACACTTACAGATCTCTCATCTCTATTAATTTTAAACTCTGAAAAGAGTTCAGGAGAGAATCATTATCCTAACAGAAAAACAATAGCCTTGTGGGGGATGGGGGGGGGGCACACATAGAATTGAATCTATAAACCAAGAAAATTATATACCTTCTTGGCACACACAGTAAGATACATACTAATGCAACTATCACTAATATCATCAAACTTCTATTTTCAATTACTAATTCAAATGTATCTGTTCTGATATTTTTTTAAATTGAAGTATAGTAGACTTAACATTAGCATATTAGTTTAAGGGGTACAACACAGTAGTAATTTATCTGTCCTGACTTTTGAAAATTTAAGTCATTATATCAGAAGTTTTCCTAAAATGCTAATGTAACACGCAGACATTCTAGTCACCTCGCTGTTATTTCCAAATATTTTTACTTTCAGTAAAATGGAGCTCTTCCAGAAGAGAACGTGTGGAAGTAGAATATATTTCTCATTATAAATTAAACGGTTTTATGCTCCCTGATAAAATGGCCTAATACAATCTATTATTCTAACAAAGGAAAGGACCTCAAAATCCACCCAATCAAAAAGAAAAGGTTTAGAAACTGGTATAAGCCTGATAAGAGCTCAGTAACCAAGCCTCCTCTTGTCTATAAAATGAACTAACTCAAGCTACAAAGAACTATAAGCAAGCCAGACAGATGCAGATCAATATACTCTCTATTGCCTAATATTTCTTCACCATAACTGAACTACACATCTAATTTCTAAAAACAATATGAAAATCTTCATCATATAAAGGTCCTTCAAACTCTAAACTTCCAGTGGTCCTGCAAGGATTTCTGGTTGAACTTTACACCATTTTTCTAAAATTTCACACTAGGTAGTATACTTCTAGTAAAGAGGATTCTAGATGTTTTAGAAGACAGAAGAAATTTAAATACTTCCATTAGAAATTCATTACTGGTAATTATGGCATCATGCGACCAAAAGTCTTATATTTTAATACAATGTTTATTAGCACAGCAGATAGTGTTTAACATACTGACTTGCATGTTAGATTCTGGGCACACATTCACTAAATGAATAAACCAAAAGGTGAAAGTGAGGGGGGGAAAAGAAAATAGATGCTCTTAGAGGGATAATTAGGAAAGACATCATCAGTCAGTTATTAACACTCTGAAAGTCCTTCATCAGACTAATAAGTTACCCAAACAGGATACTGAAAGAATGTGATAGAAATGGGAAAACAGAGGATTGTGATACAAAGTGCCACACCTGGTTTGGAAAGGATAGGGTAAGCCTCCAGTATTTCAGACAGATAAGAAGTCAGGTCCCTAAAAACATCACTTCATGATTTTACCTAGGCCATCTGTCCTACCCTGAGTCATGTGGATATCTGTATGTAGTTTATAAAATTCAGTGTCGTCAATGAGATGGAAAAAGGTTTTGAAAACACATACTATAAACTGCCAAATTAATAAAATGTGAAAAGTCAGTATATTTCAGAAGACTAGAATACTGTTCTCTCACAACAATTGTTATCAAGAGCCCCTTCTTTGTATATGCAGAGCTGATTCACTTTGTTATAAAGCAGAAACTAACACACCATTGTAAAGCAATTATACTCCAATAAAGACGTTTAAAAAATAAAAAGAGCCTCTTCTTTGCCAAGCACTAAGAGGAACACTGATGTCACAACAGTTGAGACATAAACAGCCCTGGGAGGTAGAGTTTAAAGTCTACATACAGGAAGACACTGAAATAGCAATTTAAGAAGACACAAATAAACGTTAATAGTAGCTACAGGGCATACAGAAGGGATTTCTAACATAGTTTAGGGAATATGAGAAAGTGACACTTAAGCTAATAAACAGGAAGGAGGTTCAAACAGCAGGTACCAAGGTCTGGAGCCTCTGACAGAGACGAACACTCCCCCTTGAAATACCTTCTTCACTTGGCTTACATAAAATACCAAGCTTTCATCAGTGTCTTATAATTTTCTGCATACAGGTCTTTTGTCTCCTTAGGTAGGTTTATTCCTAGATATTTTATTCTTTTTGTTGCAATGGTAAATGGGAGTGTTTTCTTAATTTCACTTTCAGATTTTTCATCATTAGTGTATAGGAATGCAAGAGATTTCTGTGCATTAATTTTGTATCCTGCTACTTTACCAAATTCATTGATTAGCTCTAGTAGTTTTCTGGTAGCTTCTTTAGGATTCTCTACGTATAGTATCATGTCATCTGCAAACAGTGACAGCTTTACTTCTTCTTTTCCGATTTGGATTCCTTTTATTTCTTTTTCTACTCTGACTGCTGTGGCTAAAACTTCCAAAACTATGTTGAATAATAGTGGTGAGAATGGGCAACCCTGTCTTGTTCCTGATCTTAGTGGAAATGGTTTCAGTTTTTCACCATTGAGGACAATGTTGGCTGTGGGTTTGTCATATATGGCCTTTATTATGTTGAGGAAAGTTCCCTCTATGCCTACTTTCTGCAGGGCTTTTATCATAAATGGGTGTTGAATTTTGTCGAAAGCTTTCTCTGCATCTATTGAGATGATCATATGGTTTTTCTGATTCAATTTGTTAATATGGTGTATCACGTTGATTGATTTGCGTATATTGAAGAATCCTTGCATTCCTGGAATAAACCTCACTTAATCATGGTGTATGATCCTTTTAATGTGCTGTTGGATTCTGTTTGCTAGTATTTTGTTGAGGATTTTTGCATCTATGTTCATCAGTGATATTGGCCTGTAGTTTTCTTTCTTTGTGACATCTTTGTCTGGTTTTGGTACCAGAGTGATGGTGGCCTCGTAGAATGAGTTGGGGAGTGTTCCTGGAGAGATATACCATGTTCTTGGATTGGAAGAATCAACATTGTCAAAATGACTCTACTACCCAAAGCAATCTACAGATTCAATGCAATCCCTATCAAACTACCACTGGCATTTTTCACAGAACTAGAACAAAAAATTTCACAATTTGTATGGAAACACAAAAGACCCCGAATAGCCAAAGCAATCTTGAGAACGAGAAAAGGAGCTGGAGGAATCAGGCTCCCTGACTTCAGACTATACTACAAAGCTACAGTAATCAAGACAGTATGGTACTGGCACAAAAACAGAAATATAGATCAATGGAACAGGATAGAAAGCCCAGAGATAAACCCACGTACATAATGCCACCTTATCTTTGATAAAGGAGGCAAGCATATACAGTGGAGAAAAGACAGCCTCTTCAATAAGTGGTGCTGGGAAAACTGGACAGGTACATGTAAAAGTACGAAATTAGAACACTCCCTAACACCATACACAAAAATAAACTCAAAATGGATTAAAGACCTAAATGTAAGGCCAGACACTATCAAACTCTTAGAGGAAAACATAGGCAGAACACTCTATGACATAAATCACAGCAAGATCCTTTTTGACCCACCTCCTAGAGAAATGGAAATAAAAACAAAAATAAACAAATGGGACCTAATGAAACTTAAAAGCTTTTGCACAGCAAAGGAAACCATAAACAAGACCAAAAGGCAACCCTCAGAATGGGAGAAAAGTATTTGCAAATGAAGCAACTGACAAAGGATTAATCTCCAAAATTTACAAGCAGCTCATGCAGCTCAATAACAAAAAAACAAACAACCCAATCAAAAAATGGGCAGAGGACCTAAATAGACATTTCTCCAAAGAAGATATACAGATTGCCAACAAACACATGAAAGAATGCTCAACATCATTAATCATTAGAGAAATGCAAATCAAAACTACAATGAGATATCATCTCACACCAGTCAGAATGGCCATCATCAAAAAATCTAGAAACAATAAATGCTGGAGAGGGTGTGGAGAAAATAGAACACTCTTGCACTGTTGATGGGAATGTAAATTGATACAGCCACTATGGAGAACAGTATGGAGGTTCCTTACAAAACTACAAATGGAACTACCATACGACCCAGCAATCCCACTACTGGGCATATACCCTGAGAAAACCATAATTCAAAAAGAGTCACGTACCAAAATGTTCACTGCAGCTCTATTTACAATAGCCAGGACATGGAAGCAACCTAAGTGTCCATCATCGGATGAATGGATAAAGAAGATGTGGCACATATATACAATGGAATATTACTCAGCCATAAAAAGAAACGAAATTGAGTTATTTGTAGTGAGGTGGATGGAGTTAGAGTCTGTCATACAGAGTGAAGTAAGTCAGAAAGAGAAAAAACAAATACAGTATGCTAACACATATATATGGAATCTAAGGGAAAAAAAAAAGTCATGAAGAACCTAGTGGTAAGACGGGAATAAAGACACAGACCTACTAGAGAATGGACTTGAGGATATGGGGAGGGGGAAGGGTAAGCTGTGACAAAGTGAGAGAGTGGCATGGACATATATACACTACCAAACGTAAAATAGCTAGCTAGTGGGAAGCAGCCGCATAGCACAGGGAGATCAGCTCAGTGCTTTGTGACCACCTAGAGGGGTGGGATAGGGAGGGTGGGAGGGAGGGAGATGCAAGAGGGAAGAGATATGGGAACATATGTATACGTATAACTGATTCACTTTGTTATAAAGCAGAAACTAACACACCATTGTAAAGCAATTATACTCCAATAAAGATGTTAAAAAAGATAAATAAATAAATTAAAATTAAATACCAAGCTTTCCTGATTGTCCTACTTCACTAGCCACTTTCTTTAAATCTCCTCTGCTGGATCATCCTTCTCTTCCTGACCTCTCATTGTTAACAGGGCCCCAGAGCTCAATCCTGAGACTTCTTTTCTGTTTACAGTTCTCTCCCCATGATCTCATCTAGTTACACTGGTTTTAATACCATTCAAATGTTAATGATCCCAAATAAATATCTTCAGCTTAGACCTCTCCCCTGAGCTCCAGATTCCTCTACCCAACTACCCACTCTGCATCTCCATTTGGAAGCCTATTAGGCATCTCAAACTTATGTGCAAAACAGAATTCTTGATATCCCTGTACCAGTGTTCCAGTCTTAATAAATGATATCACCATTCACCCAGTTGCTCAAGCCGAAAAACATGGAGTCATCTTTGAATCTTCTCTTTCCCTCATACCTTACGTCCAGTCTATCTGCAACAACTTGAAGGTTGCACCTTCAAAGCATATACAGATGATGACCACTTCTCACTACCTCTTCCATTACCCCCATCCTGGTAAAAGCCAACATATTCTCTCACCTCCCCTACCGTAACAGTCTCCAAAATGATCGGCTTTTGCTCTTGCCCACCGTGGTTTCTTTAGCTTCATAGCAGCCAGAATAATTTTCTTTTAAGATCCATCAAAAGTCATGTCATTTCTCTATTCAATACTCCAATGGCTTCTCATCTCACAGAGACTAAAATCCAAACTCCTTACCATCCCAAGTCCTTCCAGTAGGTACCAAAGACCAGTCATGACATAACAGGATTTGCTGCTGGTCATTTCTTCCAAACTCATCAAACTCAAACATTTCTACCTCAGGATGCTTACACCTGCTATTCTCTATGTTTAGAGGAAATCTTCCTCCAGGTAGAAGGAAGCCCCATGGCTCACCATTATCATGAATTATGTGCCCCAATGTCACTTCCTCAGAGGGGTTTTCCTAACCCCTGTATTTCAAATAGAACACTCATAACCCCACTGATCATTCCTTTACTTTTCCTCGTAGTATTTATAATGATCTGACATTTTTTTTTTTTTTAATTTCGGTATCCTTAACACCTAGAAGTGTGCCACGCACTCAGTAAGTGCTCAATAAATACTTACTGAATGAATGTAACAGGTTCACTACAAAGGGCACTCTGAACTGAAGATAGATTTAGAGATCACCAGCATATGCATAGTACTTAAAGCCACAGGAGTAGATGAGATTGCCCAGAGTGGAAAGAGAAGAGATATGACCAAGTTAAATTATTTTAACTATTCTAAAGGAGGGTTCCATTCAAAGAAATCTAATAATAAATCTTTAGTTATCCTCTGCTCTCATTATCTTTTATATAAACTTAGATTTTCATATAGTATTAGATTTTAACTTATTTTACACATAACTCTTACAATGAGGCTCAATCCAAAATGAAACTAGAACTATCTTAATTGTCTGCCTGAGTAGACTAAATAGCAAGTGACAACATCAAGGTGCTAATGATATCTAAAGAAAATGCTAATACCTCTGCATCTTCATCAAGTTGCAATTGCTTGGCGATGGCTTCATCATTTAATCTGGAATCATCTGCACTTTGTGAAGGCTATATTTCAAGGAAAATCAAGCAAGATCAGCATAAACCTTAAGTTCAAAGTAAGGTGCTTTTTCTTAACTAGCTGAATAAATACACCAATGAGAGATAAATCTATCAGTTATGAAATAGACTCAATGCACACCAGCCAAAAATTACGTTCATGGCTACTCCGTGACCACATCCAATATCTTAACAGGCAAATATCCTACAGACAGATGATTCTCACTTAATTCTATTGAAATATTCAAAAGAAGTACCCCCCAAAACCCTAGAGACTAACGTCTTGGCTTCAGAAGTAGTCCAGAACATTGGCACACCAATACATGAGAAAGATTACCTTGTCTAACAGAGGTACTAAAGAAATCAACACACACACTGCTCGGCAGGCTTCCACGCAGGGAACTACTTTCACTAACTTATCTGTATTTGTTTCCTAAATGTCCAGGAAAAGATGAATCCAACATCAGCCAAAATAGAGAAGGTCACAAGTATAGCATAGGGAGGCTCTATTCTAAGTTATGTGTTCATGACCTCATTTGGGAACAATTATATTGTCTGAGGTCAAGAGTAAAATGAGTTTGCATTCTGAGTATTTAAATTCTAAGAATCACAATTCATTCTTATGACTTAAATGATCTTTTCTCACTTTCAAATATTAAAAACTTAAATGTGTGATATTCTAACTTGGTCGTCCTCCAACATAATAGCAATACATTTTACCCATAATCATAGGAAAATTGTTTTCATCAATAAAATGTTGGTCTATTCATAAAATCCAATTTCACCTCTTATGAATAACTGAACGGGTACAAATCCTGAACATTCCTGCTTGCCTGCAGAACACTCACCTCTTTTCTTCTGCTTGCCACCATCTTCTTATCCGATCTTTGGACACTTGCCGTTCCAAAATAATCAAGCACTGATGTGGGGGTAAGTTTCATCGGTGACAAAGGCTTATTCTTAGTGTTTAGTGTCTTAGTGTTTTCTTCATTCTTTTTCATGTTTGATGCTCCAAGATAACTATTTGGAGATCCTCCATTCTCTTTTGACTTAGAGGCTGCCTTCTTACACACAAAGTCATCTTCTTCATCTTAAATGAAATATGATCAGATATGGCTTGATAAAATATCAATTCTAATTACAAAAGCAACCACTTCCACCAACTTTATAAAAAATATACAAGTGCTATGGAATGCTAATGATTTTCTTTTCTTCCTATCTCCTAAATTCAACAGTTATCCTCACATTTACCAGTGCCAGGTCTGTAATACACCATCTCCCCCAATTACTACCCAGAGTACACAAACGTGTATATTTACTCATGTATTCAACAAATAATTACTGAGCATCCATTATGTGCTAGGCACTGAAGATACAGCAGTGAATAAAAAAGACAAAATCCCTGCCCTCATGGAGCTTGGAACCTAGAAGAGGAAACAGATACAGAAATAAACATATACTGTCAAGTTATAAGTGCTATGAAGAAAAGTAAGACAGAATGAAAAGAATTAGAGAGTGATGAAGGGTGCTCTTTTAGATAGGGTAGTCAGGGAAAGCTTCTTGATAAGCCACATTTGAAGAGAGCCCTGAAATGAAGTTACCTCAGGCAAGAATGTTCAGGCAATGAAAACTACAAGTGCAAAAGCCTTAAACTGAGTGTGCTTGGAGGTTCCTGTGACTGCAGCAGAATGAAGTGGGTACACCACAAGAGTTAAGGTGAGAGAGGTAGAGGCCAAATCCCATAGAACTTTGTAGATCACAGAAGGAATTTTAGGTTTTATTTTAGAATGGGGATCCACCAGAGAATTTTCAGCAGAGTTGTGCGTAATCCAACTTAAGTCACGTCCTTTGGAGAACACACTGTCAAAGGATAAAAGCAAATGCAGGGAGACCATTTAGGGAGCTATTCTACATAGTTCCAGAAGAAATGCTGAAGCCTTGGACTAGGGTGGTATTTGCAGAGGTGTTAAGAAGTTGTCAGAGTCTAGCTATACATCGAAGGTGGACTATCTAGCAATATCTAACTATTCATTGAAGACTTTAAACACTTTGTCTTATAACATTTTCTTTCCAAAAAGTTTCCATTGAACATCTGGCTTTAAAAGTCTTTCTAAGCATTCATGACAATGCATAGATAATTAAAGACCCCAAAAATGCACCTCAAAAGGGTCTCAGTAAACTTTTTTGTTTGATTCAGTGATTCGCAAGATAAAAAGCTTTTTACTTTGGCCTAATAACAAAAGAAATCCAATAAAAAGAAAAATCTAAAAGGCAGTTGTGAAGACTAGGTCAGATCACTGTGGGGGAGGGAGGGTTCACTTTATAAGTTTGGTATTCAAGGCCACATATGAATGGGTCTTACCTCCTCTCAAGTACTCATTCAACTACTAGTATTTGCTAAGGGTCATACATGCCAAGCACTGTGCTGTTCCTAGGTGCTGCCATCTCAAACAAAAAAGTATCCAAGATATGTAAAAATCAAGAAGGATTTAGTCTGACTCTCTAATTATTATATTTATATTAAAATTAAACTATAAACTTTACAAAGCATAAATAACTCTTACAGGTTTCTGAGTACTAAATGTAAAAAGTAATCCACTATTTAAAGCAAGAGCAGAGTAGACACCTCTGAGGATGTCCATACCGTTCACTATAAGCCTACTTTCCCTAAGGACTTACACCCCACTCCACCCTCCAGGGGCCTCCAATAACCACAGATATATTTATTAGATGGTTCCATATTCCTTGCCATCACAAACCGGACCAGGACTGGGCACTTGAACAAGGTGGGGCGAATCTTACCCTTGATCAGTTTGCTGAACTAATGTGTTTAAACTAAGGTGCTAAAGGTTTATTTTTGCATGCAATGACATTCAGCAATGGCCTTCTAATAAATTCCATTTTGCTTACAACAAGCTAGGTTTTCTTCTTAACCTGCAACCAAAGATTTTAGGTAAAGCACACTTGTTTTCTTATCTTCAACTATAGCCAATCTACTGTCAAGATTAAATTAAAAATTCATTCATCAATCCTTCTAAGCACATCCAAGGCTTGATACACTTACCAGATTTCAATCCATGTATTGACAAGAGTCAACAGACTAAGTTTAGTCACTCATATATCTGTTCTTCCTACATGACAACCAGTCCTTCTCTGCCTCTGCCATCTGATTCAGATGGTTCTGCAAAGGTTAGGTGACATTATCCCCATTCCACTTAGGTATGATAGCCACGTAAATCACTCATAACCATCCTAGTAACCATTGATAATATAATCTGAAACTCCTTCCCTCTTCTCTAAGATAACAACATAATGAATTGTTATATTATTGAAATCCAATTTTTTATAATTTAAGGTTTGTCTATTTTAAATCCCTAGACACAGTTAAGCTGTAGCATAACCAAACCAGTAGCATTCAACAACAAACTATTCTACCTTAGCAGTCAAAACAAATTATACGAAATCCCCTTAAAAGAAGATTCAAAACAAAATTAACATTGCTGGGACTTCCCTGGTGGCGCACTGGTTAAGAATCCTCCTGCCAATGTAGGGGACACAGGTTCAATCCCTGGTCCGGGAAGATCCCACATGCCATGGAGCTACTAAGTTCGTGCGCTACAACTACTAAGCCTGCACTCTAGAGCCCGCGAGCCACAACTACTGAGCCCGCGCACCTAGAGCTCGTGCTCCACAACAAGAGAAGCCACTGCAACAAGAAGCCCGCACACAGCAATGAAGAGTAGCTCCTGCTTGCCGCAAATAGAGAAAGCCCACGTGTGGCAACGAAGACCCAATGGAGCCCTAAATAAATAAATAAATAAATAAATTTATTTATTTTTAAAAATAATAACAACATTGTTGATATCCTGGCTTTAATAAAAATAAAATAAAATAAGAAAGCCACAAAACTGGAACCTCCTAAGTACAGATATCCAATATATCTTCTTAGGCAGTAAGTGCAAAGTTAAACGCATATCTAGTATATACAAGACAAGACTTCCAATCTTATCTGAGAGCTTATTAAATTTTATAATTTTTACTTGGTTTGTTTTGAATTCAACAACTGTACTTCTGGGGAGGAAGGATTTCCTTAATGGAGAAAGAACAAAATTAAACTGTATCTGCAAAATGACAGTCTTCTACTAGTTTTTCCCTCGCTTTAAAAATGCCAAAAGCAGTAACATTCCATTTCCACTACCCCTAGCCATGTGTACAAGCAGTATGACAGAAAATCCCAGAACTGAATGGACCAAGTCAACCACTATGTTTTTCTGTTATAGTTCTTCCCCTTCACTCAAGAACTTCCTTAGTATATAAAATATTGTAATTGTCCTTAAGCAATTAACTCAAACAAGATCAATCACTGATATTTGGTATAGACTCAGAAAGGGAAACAATGGTATTGTAGATATTTGCAATCCCTAGCTTAACGCTTTCTCCAGCAATCTCATAAATATTCACAGGTAACAGATGAGCATGAAATTTAGTGAGATCAAGAATTTCTAAGACTACCAGATTAAAAAGATTGTTGGCAAGGGTGTAGGGAAATGGGACCTTTACATACGCAATAGGCAATAGTATTTTAAAATAGTAAATTAAAAAAAATCTTTACGGGGGGCAATCTTGCAACATGTATCAAAACCTCACAAATGCATACCCATTAGTTGGATCCAGCAATTCCACTTCTTTTTTAAATTTTTTTTTTATTTTGGCCGCACCAGGTCTCAGTTGCTACACGCAGGATCTTCATTGCGGCACGCGGGATCTTTAGCTGCAGCATGCAGGTGGCATCTAGTTCCCTGACCAGGGATCCAACCCGGGCCCCTGCATTGGGAGCACAGAGTCTTACCCACTGGACCACCAGGAAAGTCCCAGCAATTCCACTTCTAACTAATTAGTCTAAAAACAAAACGGGGGGGGGGGGGGGGGCTCTTCCCTGGTGGCGCAGTGGTTAGGAATCCGCCTGCCAATGCAGGGGACATGGGTTCGAGCCCTGGTCCAGGAAGATCCCACATGCCGCGGGGCAACTAAGCCCGTGCACCACAACTAATGAGCCTGCACTCTAGACCCTGCGAGCCACAACTACTAAAGCCCACGGGCTTAGAGCCTGGGCTCTGCAAAAAGAGAAGCCACCAAAATGAGAAGCCTGCGCGCTGCAACAAAGGCCCAACGCAGCCAAAAATAAGTAAATTAAATAAATAAAATTTAAAGTAAATAAATTAATTAAAACAGGGACTTCCATGGTGGTCCAGTGGGTAAGACCCCGCGCTTCCACTGCAGGGGGCGCAGCTTCGATCCCTGGTCGGGGAACGAAGATCCCACATGCTGCACACCGAGGCCAAAAAAAAACAAAACAAATGAACATGTACACAAAGATATATGTACAAAAATGCTTATCATGGCATTTGTCCATTCAAAAGTATGGAGAAAAGACTGCAAGAGGGCAAGAAAAGATGAAGGAAAAATTCAGGGACTAATACAGTTTAGACAAAAAAGACAGCCTCAACTATGACAGTTGCACCAAAGATAGAAATAAGTGAACATTGTTTATAAAGTGGGAAAACAAATAACCTGAGTTCCTACTATTATGTTCAACCATGTAATGAATTATGCAACAACCAAAAATTATAATGCATACCCATATTTACTGACATCAAGATATTCGTATGTGTATTAAGTGATAAAAGAGATACTACAAGATGTTTAGTGATATATCTAAATCTACCCATCTATGTATTTATAGATATGCTTTTAAATTCACGTTCAAAGATCTGAAAAGAATAAAATGTTACCAACTTTTATCTCTGGATAGGGGATTCTGGGTGATTTTTCATTTCTTTCATCGTATCTTTTTCATCTGTATATTACAATTCTCTTTCTTTTTAACCTACGTCTCATATTTTACAACAAATTGACTATCTCCTAGAAACTCTGTCCCCTTGGCTTTCTGAGACAGAAAAGGTTTGGCTTTAGTTTCTCCCTCCTCTCCATTTTTCTTTGCTTACTTCTTCCATTATTTATTAGCATCTCTGCTTATTCTGTCACTAGCTTCAGGGACTTCATGGTATCTTTTTATCTAATTTATGATATAATTAGTTTATAATAGTTATCATTATTGAACATTAAACTCCATGCCAGGTACTCTACCACATTCTTTATAATGCATTATCTTTAGTCAACTAGTTCTCTTATTCCATACATGGATTCCATTTTCCACATTCCTGGCAAATGCAGACTGGGCTTAAATACTTTCAAAATTGAGCAGTGTAATTCAACGTGACCTCCTCTTTCTTTGGTGAACAGCACTACTGTACTCTTTAGAAAAGTTCTTCCTTATATTAAGCCAAAACACTTCCCTGTGAATTCCACCTATTTTCCTTAATTAATCTTTTTTCACATTCAGTGTTTGAAGACTGCCTTCGTTTTCTTCTTTAGCTCCTCTTCCCTACAAATGGTAAAGTTTCAAACCACTCACCATTTGGGTTATTGGAAAGATTAGATTTTTAAAAATCAAAGTGCCCAGTATAGTACCTCGCCATGTTATAATAAACATTCAATAAACAATAAAGCAGTATTCTCTGGTGAAAACAATACTGAACCAAAAGTCCAGAAAACTAAAATGCTAACCTGACTTCGACTTTCTATTGTTATTTTAATTAATTATCTGGGATTCGTTGTCCTCTGCAAAATGTTGGACCAGACAAACTCTTTTAAGATTTTCCCTTCTATAATTCTGAAAAATCTGTGGATAGTCACATAGATTTTGTAGCTACTGTACTCAATACTGGTGAGAATGTGATAAGTCTGTACTAATATAAACACTAACTATGAAAGTGTAAACTACTGGGTTAGCCAAAAAAGTTCGTTTGGGTTTTTCTGTAACATCTTACGAAAAACCCAAATGAACTTTTTGGTCAACCCAATAGAATGACTTTTCTAGAAAGCAATTTGGCAAAATATATCTAGAACCTTAAAGAAGTTCATAACCTTTAGCATAGTAATTCTTAGAGATAATGAGAGGTGCTGACAAACATTTATATACAAATATATTCATCACACTACTAAGAACATTAAAAATGTAGGCAACAAAAATAATTAAAACTGGAAGGGCTATATACATTGTGATCTAGTCATACAATGAATTCATGCAGTCAAAAAAAATTAAGCCCAATTTCAAAGCTCAAAAAAAAATTATGAAAACAGTAAAATTAAGCTGGCAAAAAACCAAAAAATGCATCACTTTGTTCTTTAGGTTAGCCTTAAACATCACTCCTAAAAGAGAGCTTCTTTCCAAAGCCTTCTCTACTAGAGCTCTTTTTACAATGAGTTTAAAGTTAACAATGTCTTCAAGCTACAGATCCCAAAAATATACTACATCTAAACATAGACATAATTTTATAAACATTTGCATAAATATTGAGTAAAAATGTAATTTTCAAGAAAAAATATGGAAATATTCTGCATGAAATTTCAAGTATGCTTTCACTGTACTAAGCAAAAATTGTATACAAGGTCCTTTGTTCTCTACTAACCACAAAATAAATGGTTCTCCAAGTCCCCCTGGAAAGCAGGACCAATTCTAGTGAAATACAGTTATGCAAAAAGGAAAAAAAATATTGACTTGCTTGATTTAATGCTCATTTAGTGTCCTGTGATTTGTGAACTTCTCCATAGTCCTTATAGTTACATGGACCTGTAACTATAAGGCTGTGACCATCCTTATGTAAAATAAATATTTTACAATTCTACACAATGTGTAGAGATGGAACATCCCAAATAAAGTTATGGTTGTTTTTCTTTTTTAACATTTGTTCTTGTTTTGTAATGAGCCTAAATTTGTTCTGCCTTGTCAGAAGCCAAAGGCAAAACTGTGTTCTCTTCTTGGCATTAACTTAAAATAATGATAAACAGATCTAAGTCAGATTTCTGTGACCTAGTTGAAAATCATGGGCAACTGAACACTTAGAATCTCCCCCCAGGATATCTGACTCCTTATAAAAACACCATTTATTTTTATTTATATACAACATAACCTCAAATGTGGTAAGAATCACCACGTAAACTAGCATTATCCAACATACAGCAGAGGAATTGCCTGGAAGAGAAGATTGCTTTGCCACTCTGAGTTAGATACATTCATTTATTTAAAAGGATAACAAATGAAAGAGCAAGAAAATAATGTGCAGGTCTCTAAAAAAATCTAATTCTGAAGTTCCTACTGCTGAGAGTTTGGGATTCTGATTTTTTTCCTTCAGTGTGAAACACACAGAAACCAAATTAATGGAGACCATCCGAGAGAATTTGGTTACAGAGATTAAAAATAATTTATTTTGCAACAAGTCAGAAACTAAAAAGGGAATCTGAGTCGTTAGAGCCTTTTTCTACTAAGTTCCTTTTCAATACTTCCTTGAGTCAAAAATCCAAACTGTCATTTTGGTTGTGGACATAGAGAAAGGTTCATGCATATTCCAAGTCTTCAATAAACATTTGTTAATTCAGTAGACGGAAGAGAAACTACACATGTCATCTTTGCACCACCTATAGGGTGTGAGAATCAGACATTCTGGGGAGAATCACTGAATGATTTACGTGGTGAATCAGATATATTTCAGTATAATGAAATAAAACTGAGACTGCTCATCCTTAATCAAGAAATTCAGAGATATCATGATTCTTTACTAATAAATCCTCTTAGAATCAAATGGAGTCAGTTATATTTTAAGAATAAAATTATTAAAAAAAAAAAAAAAAGAATAAAATTATTTAATAATTCGTGAGGTCTAGTGAGGTAGGTAAGTAATGATATTTATCATTAAGAGAAAAAAGTACTGGCTTGTGCTGTGATGTTATCTACCATATAGAGTCCTCCCCAGAGCAGGAATAACAGTCCATGGAAAGTCACAGCTGGTTTCAATTACTAAGAAAAAAACGCAGGAGAAGAAAGTGGAACATTTTACTACTTACTCGCCTCCTTCCTCCATCTCCACTGCACCAATTAGGAAAAGAAAAAGGAGGTTCAAGGTTAGGGGAGGGAGGGCTTACACAACTAGCCACAGGTACATTATCCAGAGCTTCGTACAACTCTAAAGCATGAAACGGGCAATAGAAGGAAAACTCGACTGACCAGAAGAGTTAAGGGAGTGGTTCAGCAATGCAATTCTCCACTTCCATTCACATTCCACTTCCCCGCACATGAGAGGACATAACAACGCTGGTTTATATGCTAAGACCAAGTATAAATCACCTGTATATTGTTTTATTAGTGCTTAATGACATTTTCATAACATAATCCTACTTCCTTAGCATTCTGGAGTACAATCCTGTATCTCTCATACTTTCACAAGTACCTGACAACAAAATATGTGTCACCAGAAAACAACAGTCTGTTCATTTTCAAAGATGTTTCAGACACTCAATAATCATTCCAGATACTCTAGTGCTTCATTATTCACTATGTCCTTTTCAGTTCTCCCTCTTCATATGCCACTGAATTTTTTTTCAGGTCTCATAATAGGCACTACTGAAAGGGGACTGAAGAGCAAACTAGGGAAAAAAGACTATAAGAAAGCATCTAGCTCTTATAATGATGCTTTAGTCAAAATGAATTTGGGAATGAAATTGCTAAAGGATATCAGTGACCCTGAATCATCATATAAAATGGAAGAAGTCTCTAAAGATTAAAGAGGAGAAATGGAGTCCTAATTGTCAAAAAGAGAAAGGCAGATCCCCAGCTACAGAAATATAGAAGGAGAAAGGTTTGGTAACAATTCTACACAACAATATCAAGAGCAGGGCAAAAAGAGAGTATTTACAGATGGCCAACAGTCACATGAAAAGATGCTCAAGATGGCCAATTATTAGAGAAATGCAAATCAAAACTACAATGAGATATCACCTCACACCAGTCAGAATGGCCATCATTAAAAAGTCAACAAATAACAAATGCTGAAGAGGGGGTGGAGAAAAGGAAACCCTCCTACACTACTGGTGGGAATGTAAGTTGGTGCAACCACTATGGAAAACAGCATGGAGGTTCCTCAGAAAACTAAAAGTAGAACTACCCTATGACCCAGCAATCCCACTATTGGGCATATATCTGGACAAAACTATAATTCAAAAAGATACATGCACCCCAATGTTCATAGCAGCACTATTCACAATAGCCAAGACATGGAAACAACTTAAATGTCCATCGACAGATGAATGGATAAAGATGTGGTACATATACACAATGGAATACTACTCAGCCATAAAAAAGAATGAAATAATGCCATTTGCAGCAACATGGATGCAACTAGAGGTTATCAGATTAACTGAAGTAAGTCAGAAAGAGAAGACAAATACCATATGATACCACTTATATGTGGAATCTAAAACATGACACAAATGAACTCATCTACAAAACAGAAACAGACTCACAGACACAGAGAACAGACTTGTTGCCAAGGGGGAGGGGGGTGAGGGAGGGACAGAGTGGGAGTTTGGGGTTAGCAGATGCAAACTATTATATATAGAATAGATAAACAACAAGGTCCTACTGTATAGCACAGTAAGCTATATTCAATATTCTATGATAAACCATAATGGAAAAGAATATGAAAAAGAATGTACATATATGTATAACTGAATTACTTTGCTGTATAGCAGAAATTAACACATTATAAATCAACTATACTTCAATAAAAAATTAAAATAAAAAACAAACAAACAAACAAAAACCAAAAAGAGAGTATTTAACAGAAGCAGACAGAGATTCACTGAGATTAAACTATGCTGGCCTGAGCCATCATTTATTCTTTGAGTTACAGGACTAGTAGATGAGATGAATATTAGAAACAGGGATGTCTGGACTGTAACAAAGCACCTACCAAATTGTCTTCCGATAGGCTATGGCAGGGTTTTTAACCTCTGCATTACTGACATTTTGAGCCAAATAATTCTTGCAGGGGGCTCTCTGGTGCACTGTAGGATATTTAGCAGCAACTCTGGCCTCTACCAACTAGATGCCGCAGCATCCGCCAGTTGCGATGACCAAAAATAGCACTCCAGATATGCCAGATATTTTTTTTTTTAATTTTTATTTATTTATTTATTTATGTATTTATGTATTTATGGCTGTGTTGGGTCTTCGTTTCTGTGCGAGGGCTTTCTCTAGTTGTGGCAAGCGGGGGCCACTCTTCATCGCGGTGCGCGGGCCTCTCACTATCGCGGCCTCTCTTGTTGCGGAGCACAGGCTCCAGACGCGCAGGCTCAGTAATTGTGGCTCACGGACCCAGCTGCTCCGTGGCATGTGGGATCTTCCCAGACCAGGGCTCGAACCCGTGTCCCCTGCATTGGCAGGCAGATTCTCAACCACTGCGCCACCAGGGAAGCCCTATGCCAGATATTTTGCTGGAAGGCAAAATCACCCTTGATTAAGAAGCACTGATTTATGGCAAGATGGAGAAATACAAGATACGTAACAGTGGTTTCTGAGATTCATAACTAATTGAAAAGCTCTTCAGAAGAAACTGAAAAGCTGTATCCAGGATGCTGATATTCGATCACGTCAATTTTGAAAGGTTTCTTTACATGCCCCTTAATACTAAACAATTTTACTAATGATTCAGAAAGAAATACATAGATAGGTTTATCAAATTTGGAGAAGATATGAAATCAGATGATATAAAAAATAAGTGGATGAGGGGCATCCAAAGAACTACAGGATTCTTTCACACTGAAGCTTTGTGCAACCTTAGATTGAAAATTGATTCTTTGAGAGTAAGTTTTCTTAAGGTAAGTCAGCCCTAATATTAGGTAGTTTTGAAGATCAAATGAGACAGATAGGAAATATAAGCCATATAATAAATAATGTTATTCCATTCCATGAAGTCAGTCTAAAAGTGTTTTGAAAAAAATTTATAATAGTATACAAGACAAAATTTATGTTAACATTATTAAGGTCGAATTCTCTCTGCCTTTCACGTGGACACAGAGGTTTCAAGTAAAGTAAGGGATTCCTACACAGATGATCTGTAATTAAGAAAATACAAGGGACAATACAATACTAGGTAGTATTAATCTGGTGTAAGTAAATCTGTGAAAGTTTATAAATTGAATTTTTTAAAGTAGATTTTCTCTTTCTATAAGTTAGAAAGTAATGAATAATGCATATGAAATAGCACTACTGATTTCCAAACTTCACATTATTCTCCTTTCTAGTATACACAGTACCTAAATCTCCATGTTAAATCCTACCAAAACCTCTGACGTTTATCTCAAATTTCTCTCTCTCCCAGGAAATGTTTCCTGAACTTCCAAAATAAAAGTTACCTCTCTTATGCCCAAATATCCTTGGAAGATATTTTTATCACTGTTAATTGTTTCCTTGTATTACAATTTTTATGTAAAAGGCTTATCTCCCCAGTAGAGTTTAAGCCCTTGAAAACAGGACTGAGCTTTATTCTCTTATCTATTTCATAGATTGTCCAGTATGCTGTTGGGCACAAACAGTGAACAATCGTGTTTGTTAAATAAATAAATCAGTGAGAATTTAATATTGTTAAATGAAAGTATTCAAATGTAAAATTAAAAAAAAAAATAGATGACAGAATCAGAATACAAAAGCCTGGAATCTAACAAGATAAAAACGTAAGAGTTTCAGAAAAAATTTTCAGAAAAAAAATTTAATAAGGATAAACATAAAGTCCCTTTTCTGAACCTGAGAAGCACAAAGTGGAACACTCTTCTATTCTCCATAATACAGGTGAATAAACTACACCCTTAAAACAAATGCCACTTAACCTCAAGAAATTCTATTCTCTTTTAAGTGATAATATTCTTCATTGTGAATTGTCCACTTATTGATAGTTAAATATGTTCTATTACAATGAAGCATAAACAAGTATGTTCACATCAATAATCCAATATCCAAAATAAGAGTATGAGAAAAATTAAATGCATACTATTAAAATTTACTATGCAGAAGTTTAAAAGAATGAGATAGGAATCTTTTCTGTACTGAAAGAAAGAGAGGCTGGGGGGTGGGGAGGAGAAAAGGAGAGAAGGAAGGAGGAAGGGAAGGAGACATTAAGTTATGAAAAAGCAAGCTGCAGAAATGTTACAAGATGCCACTCTCAAATACGTGTATATATGTAAATATATATGTGTGTGTATATATATTTTTTAAATTTATATAGCTATGTAAGGCAAAAGGGATGGATGAAGGAATGGAACATTTTTTATCTGAACTGTTTCTTTTTCAGTGAAAATGTGTTACTTAGGTAATTCTGAATAATATTAATCTAAATAGTCATCCTCAAAAATCTAAACTTAGTTTCTTTTATAGTCTTATAAAGACTATAAATATTAATAGTATTAATTTTTTTAATTAATATTGATTTTAAATCCATATTAATTTTTGAACAAGTATAATGAAAGAAATATAATACACAGTTCTTAGGTTTCCTCTCACTTCAAGGAAATTCTCTGTCTCAGTCACACTGGGTTTCCCTGAAAATATCTAAGAGAAGTTCTCTATCCTATACAGAAATCTATTCCTATTTGTCTGGTACACAAAGCTATATGTCACTGAAAATTAGTACACACATTCCCCAATAATATTTTCTGCTGCTATTTTCCCGAGTCACAAGTCACTGATATTACATGGTAACCTGGAGAACACTACATTCCCAATTTTTTCCCACTTAATGTCCCCAAAATAATTATAGCTTCAAGAACACTATCAGCCTCTGGAATTATATGCTCAATAAAAATTACCAGTCATAACAACCCACAGAATGGGAGAAAATATTTGTAAATGAAGCAACAAACAAGAGATTATCTCCAAAATATACAAGCAGCTCCTGTTTGTACATTTTTTAATATAAAAAAAAACCCCAAACAACCCAATCAGAACATCGGCAGAAGATCTAAATAGACTTTTCTCCAAAGAAGACATACAGAGGGCCAAAAATCACATGAAAAGATGCTCAACATCACTAATTACTAGAGAAATGCAAATCAAAACTACAATGAAGTACCACCTCACACCAGTCAGAATGGCCATCATTAAAAAGTCTACAAATAACAAATGCTGAAGAGGGGGGTAGAGAGATGGAGAGGGTGTGGAGAAAAGGAAACTCTCCTACACTGTTGGTGGGAATGTAAACTGGTACAACCATTATGGAGAACGGTATGGAGGTTCCTTAAAAAATTACATATAAAACTACCATATCATCTGGCAATCCCACTCCTGGGCATATATCTGGAGAAAACCACAATTTGAAAAGGTACATGCACCCCAATGTTCATTGCAGCACTATTTACAATAGCCAAGACATGGAAGCAACCTAAATGTCCACTGACAGAGGAGTGGATAAAAAGATGTGGTACAGATTTACGATGGAATACTACGCAGTCATAAAAAAGAATGAAATAATGCCATTTGCCGCAACACGGATGGACCCAGAGATTGTCATACTGAGTGAAGTAAGTCAGACAAAGACAAATATCACATGATATCGCTTATATGTGGAATCCAAAAAAATGGTACAGATGAACTTATTTACAAAACAGAAAAACAGTCACAGATGTAGAAAACAAACTTATGGTTACCCAGGGGGGAAGTGGGGAGGGGATAAATTGGGAGATTGGGATTGACATATACACACTACTATGTAACTAATAAGGACCTACTGTATAGCACAGGGAACTTGACTCAATACTCTGTTATGACCTATATGGGAAAAGAATCTAAAAATGAGTAGAGATATATATATATGCGCATATATTCACTTTGCTGTACACGTGAAACTAACACAACATCGTAAATCAACTGTACTCCAATAAAAAATTTTTTAAAATTACCCGTCATAAACAATTCTCAAGATAGGGAAAACCCCCACCATTTCAACCAAACACAAGCAGCCCCTGATGAAACTGCATAATAAAAGGTCATCTGTGTCAAACAAAACTCAAGGTCTCTCACTTCATTAAACAACTAAAAGTAAACATATTTACCCAGTACAACAAGTATTTGGATTTTTACCAACCTACAAGAACATTTTACTACAGTCAATGGTTAGCTATGAAGATATGTATAAGCAATTTTTTTCCTTTTCCTGTAATATGGGAAACTAATGTAGTCAAAGTACTTTAAAAATCAGTAAGGGACTTCCCTGGCAGTCCAGTGGTTAAGACTTCGCCTTCCAATGCAGGGGGTGCAGGTTCGATCCCTGGTCGGGGAGCTAAGATCTCACATGCCTCGCGGTCAAAAAACCAAAACATAAAACAGAAGCAATATTGTAACAAATCCAATAAAGACTTTAAAAATAGTCCGCATCAAAAAAATATTTAAAAAAATCAATACGTAATAGAAGACAAATTTAATCAAACAAAGTGATGATGAAAAGTGTGTCATGGAGCTAAATGATAAGCCTAAAGATCTGTATAATAATACAGCCTAAAGAATTGTGTAATAGTACAAACAAAAGCACCTGAAGTAGGTTAAGTAGGGTATTTTCTTTTCTTTTTTAACCTTTTTTTTAATTAATTTTTATTGGAGTATAGTTGCTTAGTAGGTTATTTTCTAAAGTAAGGTTATTTCCAAGACTTCCTTGGTGGTCCAGTGGGTAAGACTCTGCACTCCCAACACAGGGGGCCCAGGTTCAATCCCTGGTCGGGGAACTAGGTCCCACATGCATGCCACAACTAAGAAGTCCGCAGGCCACAACTAAGAGCCCGCATGGCGCAACTAAGACCTGGTACACCCAAAGTAAATAAATAAATAAATATTTAAAAATAAATAAATAAAGTAAGGTTATTTCCTAAATATGTTTCTCATTGTTTATAAAGCACTGTGCAACAGGAATAAAATGCAAGCCACATTTTAAAAAAGGAAAAAGAAACAGATGAAATTAATTTTAATATTTCATTTATCCCAACAGATTCAGATTATTTCAACATGTAATCAATGCTAAAAAATTATTAATAAGATAATTTATCCTTTTTTTGTAGTAAGTCTTTGAAATCTATACTTCACACATAAAACATTCTCAATTTGGGCTAATAATATTTCAAGTGCTCAAAAGCCACATGTAGTAGTTCCCATACTGGACAAAGAACATCTATAACATAAGTGGGTCAAATACAATTTCTAAATTTCTAAAGCACAGTTATATAATCAAAAAAAGCCCTAAGTATCTAAGCAAAAGCAAATGTCTTTAGCATAATCTTAAAGGCAGATGTAGGTATACGATCAGGTCAAAATATAATAATAACAGTTAATATTACTGAGCTTTCAGTAATGTGCCAGACCCTATTTTAATTGCTTTTCAAGCATTATCTCATTTGATCAAGCACAAAGGCCTCTGATGTAGGCACTAGTAATACCCCCATTTTACAAACAAGGAAACTAAGACACAGGGAAGGTAAATGAAGGTTTAACCCAGACAGGAGGTTTTACTCAAGAGCTCATGCTCTTAAACACTACACATGCTATGCTGTAAGGAAAAAAAAAGTTGGTTTATAAAAGATAAAATATGGAATAGTAAAGAAAATTGTTTCTTTTGGAATTAACAGGTTTTTAAAACTGAATCATATCATATAATCCTTTTCCACAAGAAGCTCCAAACTCCAAAAAAAAAAAAAGTACAATTTTATTACCACAAATATTTTATTTAACCTTATACTGACAAATTGTTGTTGTGGTTTTTTTTTTTTTGGCCACGTGGCATGTGGGATCTTAGTTCCCTGACCAGGGATCGAACCCATGCCCCCAGAATTGGAAGCATGAAGTCTTAACCACTGGACCGCCAGGCAAGTCCCAATATACTGATAACTATTTATTTCTACAATATGAATACTTATTCATAACCAGCATTGAAAATTTGTATGTAGTTTTGGCTTAAAAAAATAATAATAAAAGAATTATTTTATGGTCAAGAAATTTCTAGTTAGTTTATTAATTTCAAGAAGCTGCACTTTTCTTTTTTTGAAACTCATTATATTTCTGATTTTATTATGCTAATTTTATTGCAGACTTCTTTTTAACAGTCTCATTCTCTTTTATGATGGGAAGGAAAAGGGCTTTTCTCCCATTCACCTATCATTCCAAGGCATAAAAAAGTATGAGAAGATAAAACAGGCAAAAAAACAGCTAACTTCTTTCCTGTATCTCAAATCCAGGAAAAAGCAGAATACTATGTAATACTGAACATCATATGAGATAGATATACTGTACCCCAAGATTTTTTGCTAAGACAAGATAACAACATTCACTTTCACATGTACATACCTTTGGCAGGGTGATATAACTACTGTCTAACGGTCATAAAAATTTCAGATAAGATGATAGTTATCTCTTCAGAAAATAACATTCGAAAATACCTGGTCTGAAATAAACAGTCCCGTGTTTAAGAAAACCTGTGATCAGAGCTTAAATTGTTTGACCCTTCTGTGTACCTAAAGTCACAAGATAACGATAGCCTTGATCCACAGTTGAAGGCCATTGCTGTCTGCACACTAACTTTGACGTTTTCAGGGTGTCACTGGAAAGCTTGATCACACCACCTTCGGTTACATAATAAACCTATCACCATACTGGTTTTAGTATCCCTCCCACATATTCAAAACTTGATAAAGGTGGCCAGATGTAAGAGGGAGCCTTTTAATGGAAGAGCGCATTTGCACAACGTGCCTGAGCAGATATTTAGCAACAGAATAGAAAGGTTCAAGAGTCAATCTGCCACAGGCCATAATGAAGAAATTTATCTCAGCTTACAAAAAATTTTACAGAAAATATGTTCTTGTCACTTAGATTTTCTCTTTGGTCATTTGAACAACTTTATCAAATACGTAAATGTTTCAGAGAGCCTACAAAGCTTCATCTGTGGGCTTCTTTCATTTTTATTTTTTCCTTTTGACAGCCTGTTATCTGTTTCAGGCACTGGGTCTGGCCCTTTCATATGCATCATCCCATTAAGTTTTCCCAACTAGCCTATTCAATTAGTGTTTCTGCTTTACAGAAAGGGAGACAGACTCACTGCCCTTTAGCCCAGTCACACAGCTGTTAGATGGGAACCAAGGATGTACCCTCCAGGCAGGGCTTCTGACCTTCCAGTCTCAGCTTCCTTCTACAATACCAGGACTTCTTTCCTGTTTCATTCCCTACTTACTGACCAATTTATCTACCATGAGTACCTTCATACTCTCAAGTAACAGCCCATACGTGTAAGCAAATTCCAATAACATTAAAACATTAAAGGTGGGGCTTCCCTGGAGGTTCAGTGGTTAAGAATCTGCAGGGGACACAGGTTTGAGCCCTGGTCCGGGAAGATCCCACATGCCGCAGAGCAACTAAGCCTGTGCGCCACAACTACTGAGCCTGCGCTCTAGAGCCCGCGAGCCACAACTATTGAGCCCACGCGCCACAACTATTGACGCCCGCGCGCGTAGAGCCCGTGCTTCGCAACAAGAGAAGCCACTGCAATGAGAAGCCAGCGCACCACAACGAAGAGTAGCCCCCGCTCGCCACAACTAGAGAAAGCCCGCATGTAGCAACAAAGAACCAACACAGCCAAAAATAAATAAATTTTTAAAAATTATATTAAAAAACCATTAAAGGTGAATTATATCTCAGTAAAGCTGATGTTAAAAAATAAAAAAATTTTATATGTAATCATGCTAATAACATCAGCTCTCCAATTATCCTAATAGTAAACCATAGATAGCATGGCTGAATGAAACCCACAGGTAATCCAAAAACCTAACCTATAACTCATCTCTCAAAATGTTTATAGATCAGTCCCTAAGTATCGCTAACTTTTAAGACTCTCATTACTTCACTCGTAGATTACCATAAATGCCTCAGCCTCCCCAATTATGACTTTTCTATTCTCCTTCCCACCTTAAATACTAGCAATCACTCTAAAATACTATTTTCATCATTCTATAACTGTTCAAAAACTTTAATGGTTCCTTTTTCCCTGCTATGTGGAATTCCTCTGCCTAGCTTCCAAGATCTTCCCTAAATGGGCTTCATTACCTCTCATTATTCCTCATCATGTGGGCAAGCAATCTCTTCAGTGTCCTGGGAATACATCAAGCCTTGTGCTGGATGCTGTGCTTTAAATAATCCCATCTTATTACCCAGACATGTTCTTTCCCTCCATCACGGGCTCATCCGTCAAGGGTTAGATCAAATCTTACCCTCTCCATCAAGCCCTCTCCCTGACTATTGCATATTGCAGCCTCAGGCAATTCCTATAGTACCTAGGAGTCTTTAATCATCTTTGTACCCCCAGCACCTAGTATCTAGGACGGAAAAGACAATCAATAAATGTCTGTTGAATGTAAGTTGTAACATGCTGTGTCAAAATAATTGTGGTTTTTACCCTGTCTCTTCAAACCAGGTGTATTCACTTCACTAGCAATACAAGTAGCAGAGTGTTAAAAATAATGGTGTCAGAGGTTTTCCTTAAGATGAACAAACCAATGAGGTATCAGACACTCTCATGGCCCCTTTAAGCATTTCTATATAGGAACTGATAAAACAGGTTCTGTGAATTTGAAGATGGTCTCCTCTAGGAGTTAACAATGCTAAAATCTAAATGACTTTATAATGCACCCATTTAAGTTTTTTTCCTAAGATGACAATATAATTCAGGGCTCCTCACCATAAAAGAATACTATCTATGAAACAATTATTTATACTATGAAATCTTAAGATTAGTGTACATTTATAAATGTCTTATTTTTTGACCAGTCAAAACAGCTCAAATAAATATAAGTACAATGACAATCATTTTTTTTAAAAGCCAATGCTAAAATCTTTTGTGTCACCAGGGAATATAAGGAATTTAGGTCACATCTGTGCTAGATTATAAAGCACAAATATGAACAGTCATTATATACTTAAGATTGTTATGACTTTAACACCCAAGATAAAAAAACTTACATTAAAAAGTTTTAAAACAACCCAATATTTGAATATATGATTCAAGACAGAGCTTCAACATATATGCTTCAATATACAGCACTTTAAAAAAATTCTAAGAACCAATTCCCCTGTAATTGGCCCTTAACTCACAGAAAATGCCAAAGATAATTACAGCCTTCCCCTGGTAAATATAATTCAACAAACCAAAAAAGGCAACAGAAATTCAGTTCAAAGTGAAGGAGGTACATTTAGATACCAACGAGAAGCTCAAGAACATAACACACACTGAGCTTTTTTCTAAAACAATAAACATATTCGGTACCCTTACCTGTTTCTGAAATGTATGTAACAGGATCCTGGTGTCGAATTTTAGCAGGTTTAGAAGACAGTGGCAATTTTTCTGGTCGCTTTTTGGAGTTTTTTACCTGCACTGTCTCCTCTGATTCTGAATCTAAATGACAGGAAAATTAAAACTTTGAAAAGAAATAGTATAATATAGTGTGTTTTTAAAGTGGGTTTTTTTGTGGTTTTTTTGTTTGTTTGTTTTTTGGCTGTGCCATGCATCTTTCGGGATCTTAGTTCTCCGACCAGGGATCAAACCCGGGCCCACAGCAGTAAAAGCACCAAGTCCTAACCACTGGACCACCACGGAATCCCCTTAAAGTGGTTATTATTAACCAATTCCTCAAGACCCTTTTCAAGGCAAATCTCTTTTATAAATTCTCATAGGTTGCCTTCTATCCAGTGTTAAGCCTTTGTATTACTTTTCTGTTGCTGCTGTGACAAATCACCACAAACTTAGTGGCTTAAAACAACACAAATGGGGAATTCCCCGGCGGTCCAGTGGTTAGGACTCTGTGCTTCCACTGCAGGGGTCACGGGTTCTATCCCTGGTCAGGGAACTAAGATCTCGCATGCCGCATGAAGCAGCCAAAAAAAACAACAAACCAACACAAATGTATTATCTCACAGTTCTGGAGGTTGGAAATCCAATTTGGGTCTCACTGGGCTAAAATCAAGCATCAGGAAGGCTGTGATCCTTTCTGGATACTATAGGGAAGAATCCATTTCCTCACCATTCTAGTTTCTAGTGACTGCTAGCATTCCTTAGCTCATGGCCCCCACTTCCTCCATCTTCAAAGCCCGCAACATCAGGCAAAGTCCTTCTCATGCTGCCATCTCTCTAATTCTCTAACCTTCTTCCATAGTCAATCTCTCTCTAAATCTCTTCTTCTGCCTTCCTCTTCTTTGTGACCACATTGGGCCCATCTAGATAATCTCCCTACTTTAAGGTCATCTGATTATTAACCTTAATGTCACCTACAATTTTAATTCCCTTTTGCCATGTACCTAACATATACACAGGTTCTATTAACTAGGGTGTGGACATCTTTGGGGGCCATTATTCTGTCTACCACAATCTAATCACCCAGAGCACTTAAATATAAATCAAGACAAAGTATAAATACCTCGTATACGTCTGGCACACAATAGAGGAGTTTCAGAAACTTTAGTGTCCTTCCTCTTCCTCTCACCATGCATTTTTAAATCCTGTCTCATACTGTTCTAAAATGTATCAAACAATTAAATTTCCACTTTCCCAAAAGATGGAAACTCCTGGGGAATGGTGATATGTACTTATTTCAAATTCTTTACAATTCTATACAGCAGTAAAAGACTCACGATAAACACTCAAGTACTTTTAGAAAATGAGTCAGAATCTTTGCTGTCACTGTCAAAATCCTGACAATCTATAAATGCTTCCTTAGGTTACATTTCTAATTTTAAGAATTCATACCAAATAGATCTTCTCCAAAAAAAGCAAAACCTAAAACTTCCTGAGTTCTACCATTATTTTAACATATCATAAAAGGCATGCATAAAAATGTACGTTCCCTATCTTAAAAGTACAGTTGATCCTTGAAGATGGGTTTGAATTGCACATGTCTACTTATACACAGATTTTTTTCAATAAATACGTTGGAAAAACTTTTGGAGATTTGCAACAATTTGAAAAAAGAGACAAACCACGTAGCCTAGAAATATCGAAAAAGTTAAGAAAAAAGTATGTTATGAATGCATAAAATATATGTAGATACTAGTCTATCCCTACATAGGTATAAGGTGATCTTTAATATAAAATTAATGTGTTAGTTTTCTGTTTTATAACTTTGCTTTCAAAGAATTACATTACTATACAGTATGCCTCTCTGTAACTGGAGAAACTGCATATCAGCCTATCTATCATCACAGGTGAGTTTTTTTTTAATGTAACAATGTTTCCAATACTGTATTATGAATATGACTAATACTGTATGCCAAAATTTTATAACAGATTCATTCATTAGTGCATAGGCTAGGCTATCATGAAGCAATTGTATCAATAACACTAGGCTACCATAAAGCAATCATACTGTTGCTTCTTCATTATCAATGCATGAATCGTTATATCTGTAAATAAATGCTAACTTCCTTTTCACATTACCTTTTCATTTTTGATGTCTAGTGTTAGTAATACATATAACATCTACAGTCTTTTGTATCATATTAGACGATATTGATGTAGGTACTGAGAGATGATTCATCTTGTAAACAGATGTCATAAACTTACAGTATCAATAAATACAGTACAGTACTGTAAAGGTATTTTCTCTGCCTTAAGATTCTCTTAATAACACTTTCTTTTCTCTAGCTTACTTTATTGTAAGAATATAGTAAAAAATATATATAACATACAAAATATGTATTAAGTGACTTTTTATGTTATTGACAAGGCTTCTGATCAGCAGTAGGCTATTAGTACTTAAGTTTTGCGGGGAGTCAAAAGTTATATGCAGATTTTCAACTACAAGGGGGGTTGAAGACCCAACCCTTGCATTATTCAAGGGTCAACTGTATATTCAAAGTTTTTAAATTGTGTTTGTTCCTTTCTAACTGCAACAAAAAAGGACCAGATCAAAAGCACAAAAATTATATTTTAGATCTTTGTTTCTAAAGCAACATTTTATGGCACTATTTTTCAAATTCAGTTTCTAAGAACCTCAGCTGAAAGAGAAGTTAATATGAATATTTTAAAAAATAAATATACCATATTCAAAGTAAGTTTCAGACACGCTGTATATACTATCTCCCCTCCCGAACAAAACTTTAATATATTAACATATTTTGGCTCTGATAAATTCTGTAGTATAATAAAGTTGTTTTCAACTTTACTTGAACATAGAGCCCTCTTCTCACAGCACAGCACCTGTTAACATCACAGAGAGCTGTGTGTCTCAGAACGTCAGTCTGGAAAACCCTGTTCTAACAGATATAAAATAGTCTGTAAACTTGAAAGCTCCTCAAAAGAAATATTACCTGAATCATAGATGATCCTCTTTTTCTTGTTTGGTTGCTTCTGCTTGAAGTCATCTTCTTTACAAGAACTATTTACCTATAAACATCACAGTATAATTAGAACACAGAGAAGCCCATATAACTTAGCTGTTTTTTCCTCATTAAATTTGGGCGCAATAGTTCACAACTGGAGGAACGCTGCCCTCCCAGGAAACATTTCTGCTTGTCGTAACTGGGGTGAGGGTGTTACTGGCATATAGTGGGTAGACGAGGGATACTACTAAACATCCTTCAATGCACAGGACAGTCCTCCACAACGAAGAATTATCCTGCCCCAAATGTCAGTAATGCCCGAATTATGCTAAAGAACAGGCCAGACCCATCATCAAAAAGATAAGAGATAACAAATGCTGGTGTGGGTGCGGAGAAAAGGGAACCCTTGTGCATCGTTGGTGGGACTGTAATCAGTGCAGCCACTACAGAAAACAGTATGGAGGTTCCTCAAAAACTTTAAAACAGAACTAACTACCATATGACCCAGCAATTCCACTTCTGAGAACATAACCAAAGGAAACAAAAACACTAACTTGAAAAGGTATCTGCACCCACATGTGGTAATCACTGTGGTAATCATTTCATAATATATGTAAGTCAAACCATCATGCTGTACACCTCAAACTTATACAGTGGTGTATGTCAATTATTTCTCAATAAAACTTGGGGGGGGGCGGGAAGGAGCAGGGGAGAGAATAAGCCGGATAATAATTGCATCAGATGGCAAAGGCAGGATTGTAGAAAAGGCTATATTATTATTCATTTCCACTTTCAACACTAACCTATGTATAACAAAGAGTAAAAGGATATCAGATATTACAAGGCAAGTGCTTCCTGAAAATGAAAAATTGAGACAGAAATAAAAGCTAAGGAGTTGTGGGCCTATCACTACTCATTGCCTGGTGGAAAACTAAATAAAACCAAGGCAAAGGGTATTAATATTTATATTTTTTAGTTATATACACATTTCTAACATATTCATAAGGTATTACTAATATTTTGTAGTTATACATCACATTTCTAACACATTCAAATTTCCCCCCCCAAAAATCAAGAAAGCAGACAGCAAAAAAACCGACTATAATCAATTACAAGGTAGAAATATGTTTCTATCCATTATAATAAAACTTCAAAAACTTAAGCACAATCAACTAGCTTGGAAGAAAATGAGATGAATAAACCACTGTAATTCAAATACACCACCAGACTAGAGGACAGGGTTAGAAACAATGACAATAACTCAAAAGTGAGAGAAAGGGGTATCCCAGGAGGGAGAGAGCCACAGAAGGGGTGTTCCAAATTCTGTCAATAAACTTAGCCCAAATCTGTGGCTGTCTCCTGAACTATATATGCACACAAAAACTCGAAGTGCCCAGCTAAGGTTAAAAAAAATTGAACAAAGATTTCAGATGCTGCCCATAACAGAGTGGACAGGAGTTTGGAGTTTGGGTTCAGGCAAGTTAACTGCCTGCTAAACTAAAAGAATTAACACCCTTTGGAGGAAATAACAGAATCCAAAGTTCCTACATTGTAAAATTCACACTATGCAAGGTAAATCCAAAATAACCAGATGTACAAAGAAATAGGAAATGTGACCTGTGATGGTTACTTTTATCTGTCAACCTGACTGGGCCACAAGGTGCCCAGATATTTCATCAAACAAGATCAAATAGAATTTGCCTTGCTAGGTTCTAGACTTGCTTGGCACCTGTCACCCCCTTCTTTCTTCTGATTTCTCCCTTTTGAAATGGGAATGTGTATTCTATGCCTGTCTTACTATTATATTTTGGAAGCACATACTTTGTCTGGTTTCACAGGTTCACAGCTGGAGAAGAATTTTGTCTCAGGATGCATCATACCTCAAGTCTCACCCATATATGATTTAGATGATATTTAGATAAGCCTTTGGACTTCAGACTTTAGAACTGGTGATGCACTGAATTAAGACTTTGGGGGGCTTTAGAATGGAATAAATGTATTTTGCATGCAAAAAGGACATGAATTTTGGGGGACCATTGGCAGAATATTATGGAATGAATGCTTGTATCCCCCCAAAATTCATAGATTGAATCCCTAACCCCCAGTATGGCTGTGTTTGGAGATGGAGTCTCTAAGGAGGTAATTAAGGTTAAATGAAGTCATAAGGGTAGAGCCCTGATCTGACAAGTTAGTGTCCTTATAAGAAGAGAAACCAGAGAACTCACGTGCATACACTCACTCACTCTGTCTCTCAACCTCTCTCCCCACGTGCTCACACCAAGGAAAGGCTATGTGAAGACTCAGCAAGAAGGGAGCCATCTGCAAACCAGAAAGAGAGTTCTCGAGAGAAATTGAATTGACTGGAACCTTAATCATAGACTTCTAGCTTCCAGAACTGTAAGAAAATAAATTCCTGTTTTTAAGTCAGTCAGTCTATGGTATTTTATGGTAGCCCAAACTGACTAATACATGACCCACAGACTCAAGATAAAAGGCACGAAACTGAGATGAATCCAGACGTTAGAATTAGTAGGCAATGCTAGAACTGAAAAATACAATACTTAAAACAAAACATTCACTGCACAGGCTTAATAGCAAATTGGAGATGACAGAAGAGTCAAAGAACTTGAGGACAGTAATAGAGAAATTATCCAATCTGAAGTACAGAGGAAAAAACGAATAAAAATGAATAAGCTGCAATGATCTGTGATGCAATTCCAAAATTCTTTTTTTTTTTACATATTTACTTATTTATTTTGGCTGCACCAGGTCTTAGCTGCGGCACACGGGATCTTTAGTTGCGGCGTGAGGACTTCTTAGTTACAGCATGCAAACTCTTAGTTGCGGCATGCACGCAGGATCTAGTTCCCAGACCAGGGATCAACCCGGGCCCCCTGCACTGGGAGCATGGAGTCTTACTCACTGGACCACCAGGGAAGTCCCGCAATTCCAAAATTCTAATGTGTATATAATTGGAATTCCATAAGAAGAGGAGAGAGAGAATGAGGCAGAAATATATTTGAAGAAATAATGGCAAAAGTTCCCAAATTTGAAGAAAGATATAAATTTACAAAGTCAAGAAGCTCAGAAACCCTAAACAGTATAAACACAAGAAAATCACACACAGGTACACCATGGGCAAAGCTGAAACCAAAGATAAAGAGAAAATCTTTTAAAGCAGCATGAGAAAAATAATACATTACATACAAGAGAATACAACATGACTGCTAACATCTCACCAGGAAAAATGGAGGTCAAAAAAAGAATGGGACATTTTTAAGTGCTGAAACAAACTGTCAATCCAAAACTCTATATCCAGCAAAAATATCCTTCAAGAATGAAGGCAAAATAAAGACATTTTTAGATAAACAAAAACTTACAGGATTCATTGCCAACAGACCTACTCTACAAGAAATGCTTAAAAAAATTCTTCAGGTTTAAAGAAAATTATATCAGATGGAAATTCAGATCTTCAGTAAGAAATGAAAAGCACTAGAAGCAGCAAATACATAGTTAAGTACAAAAGATCAATTCTCTTCTTGTTTTTTTTTTTTTTTTTGCAGAGCAGAAAACTGAGGTTTTTATTTTAGTCTCACCTAAGAAATAAAAAAAAATTATTTATGTGTTTAAATTATAATTTATTGATGATTTTGATGGTTTGCTTATTTTAAATTATTATATATATTTGTTTATAATTTTAATCTTACATATTTTTAAAATTTTGTTTAATTTTGTTTATCTTATTAATTTAAGGTAAGTTTTTATTGAGAAATAATTGACATGTAACATTATATTAGTTTCAGGTGTATAACATGAAGATTTGATATTTGTATATATTGCAAAATGATCATGACAAGTCATTAACATCCATCACCACACGTGGTTACAAATCAATTTTCCTCTTTTAACTTCTTCAAAATAATGTCAGTTTACAGCAATAATTATTACACTGAATGTGGAGTATTAATATATGTCGATATAATACATATGCCAATTAGGGCATAAAGGATGGGGTGGTGGTAAACAGACCTGTAGAGTTTCAGAATTCTTACATTTTACACAAAGTGGAACAATATTAACTCAAATACACTATTGTAGTCATTGTCTGCTTTTCATAGTGACGCTGTATCTTAATTTCTCTGAGGCCCAAGGAGGACAGGAAAAAGAATAAAGCTTTCCTCCAAAGCCTTCCCTCACCAGAAGCCCAATACCATTCACCTGGCACTCCTGTCTTTGTAAGCAAATTTTGGTCTTAAAACACAAAGTTTTAACAACTAAAAAGGGTTCCACGTCTAGTGAAGGAAAACACCAAGCTATGAATGCAGTAAGATATATTAACCAGAAATAAGTAATACCTTATTATTTTCTTCTTCCTCTGCTAAATGAGTTGAAATCTATATTTACTCAAGGCTCCAAATAAATCAAATCTCAGAACTGAGTTTATTTTATACAATTCAATATTGTATCTGGAAAACTGACCTTGATTTCCTTTATTCCTTTCTTTGCTTTTATAGTTTCTTCAGCAGACTTAGTTTTCTCATTCTTCTTTGCTGTTTCACTTACAACTTTCTTTCCACTTGGTATAACCCCAAAGAATTTTCGAATATCCTAGAAGCAAAAAAGGAGAATCATAAACAAACATTAACTGCACAAAATTCTAATTTCAATTGTAAAAAGGAACAACTCTCCACACACACTGGTTTACTCTAGGTAATTTCTTCATAATGAGATAGTTCCATGTGTGCAGCAGCATTATTTCTATATGCAAAAGTTAACTGATAAAATTACCTCAGTTAAAAATAATGTGTCCGGAAACTTCCCTGGCGGTCCAGTGGTTAGGACTCCTCACTTTCACTGCTGAGGGCCCGGGTTCAATCCCTGGTTGGGGAACTAAGATCCCGCAAGCCACGTGGTGTGCGTCACCCCCCCCAAAAAAAAAAGATTAAAAAAATAATGTGCCTAATGAAAAGTAATATTAATTCTCAGAATCTGGCCAAAAACAGGGCAAAAATAAACAAAGGAAATTTTTCCTAACGACAGCACAACTACTAAAGAGGTAAGTAACAAGCATTTATTGATCATGCATGCACACACCCCATCATCTCAGGCATAGCAGGTGAAAAGACAAAGAGTTGAAGAACATAATCCTTGCCTATGGGATTTTGTTTTTAATATTTATTTATTTATTTATTTGGTTACACTGGGTCTTAGTTGCAGCAGGCAGGCTCCTTAGTTACGGCATGCATGTGGGATCTAGTTCCCTGACCAGGGATCGAACCCGGGCCCCCTGCACTGAGAGCACGGAGTCTTATCCACGGTGCCACCAGGGAAGTCCCATCTATAGGATTTATACTCCAGTTTGAGAGAAGAATAACTCTCAGAACCCTGATCATTTAAGACCTTAATAACTAAGAACCTTGAAATTATTTTCCTTTACATGATTTTTCCAAATTCTGAAGAAAAAATTTTGACTACAATACTTTCTTCAATTACTCTACCCCGTGTTAAACAACAGAATCAAATTAATCATACTGAAACATTTACAATGTAATTTACAATTAATATCACTCACCTTTCTTATCCTTTGCATACATACTCTTCCCTACCCTTTTAGATTTTAGCTTTGAAGAAACTGTGGTATAGAGAAAAGGGAACGGACCTTAGAATGAGAAACCTCTGGTATGAATCTCTGCTCTAGTGCTTTCTAGCTGGGTGACCCTGAGCAAGTTACTTTAATCTGTTTTCTCATCAGTAAAGTGAGACTAATACTCCCTACACTTTATGAGGATTAATCATGCATCTATCACAATATTGGCTCAGTAAAAAGCTTCCCTTCTCCCTCATTTATGAACTATTATCCCTTCATGTCACTGAAACATCTCCATTTACAGTTGTCTCTGCTCACAGGCAAGGGTATAAGGAACAAAGAATAGTGAGAATTTAGGATCTGAATTCCAAAGGATGGGCTCAAGAGCCTGTTGTACTGTTTTCCCTATTCCTATCCTTAATGGTCATAAGCCTGAGTCTTCAATTCTTTTAACCTGTTCCAACCTATCTCTATTGTAGTGAGGGAAATGCCTGTTAAAAGTACTTTACCAAGTGTAAGAAAGGTAACAATTTTTCTCCTAGATCCTCGCAGTAATTGTCAAACCCTTAAAATGTCAAAAATCCCAAACAAGTGTGTTATAGAAAGACATACACACACACACAGCTTTGTGGTTAAGGCAATAAAGAAAACAGATAAATGAGGTACACAGACATGTTAAATTTTTTTTGAAGGTTACAGACTTCCCTAGTTTTATACCCTCTTTTGTAAATTTCTTAATATAAAAAAGTCACAAATCCATCCTAATAAAATCTAAGTCTAAAAAATACTGTTTGCAGAATGGATACCTCAGCTATGAAACTGAGACATTTGTGTCAGGTGCTAAAGAAAAGATATATGAATAAGAAAGTCAGAAAGCCACAGTCTTCCCTATAATTTGCAAAGAATTGAGTTTGAGGCTAACAACTACTTACTTTATTGCTTCTGGAGGAAATGAGAGTTTCACATTGGAGTTTCACTTTTGAAATTACCAAGTGAGTCTTCATCCAAACAGTGGTGATTTTTAAAACACATACAAACACATACATATACACACACACACACACACACACACACACACACCCCCCATACATGCACCATGGAAATATCAAAACTAAATATTAATAATCAGCTTAAAGTCAATGGTGGTTTTCCATCTGTGTTGGAACCACAAATACTTAAAAAAGCAAGAGAAAGAAAACAAAATATAATTCAGGAAATGGAATTGTTGGTAACGTTGAGCTCTCTGATTTTTGTCTGTTCCATACTGCCAATCCTTAGCATTGTTGCAACCTTTCCTCCCTAAGTAATTCTTCCTATTCACAACCCTTTTCTTTTCTTTTCCCTTTATTCTACCCTACTCTCCCACTCCCCATGCCCTTATACTCTGATGGCAGCTGAACAATTAAATTACAGCATCCTGATCTAACTCAATATACATTAAAAATCTAAACTTTCGGAAAAGAATTTACATCAGAATGAAAGCGATTCTATACTCACACCTTTTTAGGGATTATCTCCAGTGTGAGCAGCCATCTGGTGTATGAACATTTAAGAGCCAAAGGTCACCAATTTGACTTTAATTTATAGTGTGACTTCACCTTACTCTTAATTAACATTCCCTGTCTGGTATTCCAGGTCTTCGAAGACTAGTGACTAATCAAACTCCCAAGTAATGGATCTAGACATCACTCTTAACTGCACGGAATAATTCTTGCTGAGTATATGAGTAGAAAAAGGAACAAATTTTTAAGTTTACTTTTATAATCTTAGCAAAGGGAAGTCCTTCCAAGCAGAACATCAAGGCTAGAAGCCACCCATAAAGAAAGACAGATTTGACTGCATAAAAATAAAACAAAAGATGCCATAAACAAAGTTAAAATATAAGCAACTAACAGAAAATATCTACAACATGTTATATATAAGAAGGCTCCTACAAATCAATAAAAAATAACCCAGTAGAAAAATGAGTAAAAGCTACCCGTAGACAAATTATAAAGAAATGCAAATAACCAAAAAACGTTAACAAAAGATGCTCAACTTCACAAATAATAAACAGATAAATTAGAACTTGATTATATTTCCCTAAGCGTTAAAAGATTGATAATGCCCAAATATGTCAAAGTTGTGGGGAAACATGCTCACATACTACACTGCTAATAAAAGTAAAAATTGGTGTAACCTTTCCAAGACAATCCAACAATATCTATCAAAATTTTAAATGTGCATACCCTTTGTCCCTGTAATTTCATTTCTAAAGTAAATGGTAAAAGAAATAGTTTTATTTCGGGAACCAAAAGAGAGTAGTAATTCACTCTTCTTACTTTCTTTTTTAATAGTTACTAAGTGAACAGGTCAGTTCAAATAAGAAGATTTAGGCAAAAATCACATAAAAATTAAAACAAATTTTAGCACACACAGCTAATAGTAACAAGTAAGTTTTTCACGCTTTTACTTACAGCTACTGGACATAGAGATTTATCTCTTCTGATGATTCTGTGAGGTATAAAGGCAAATAGAATGATTTATCTCCATTTTATAGGTAAGTAAGTGGAATTAAGTCAGACAAAAAAAAGCTTTTTGTCAGTTTTGCCACCTACTTCCAGACACTTGGGATGAATTACTTAACTTCTCTGGCCCTTAGTTTCCTCATAATGCCACTTACTCCACAGGACTCCTGTGGGGATTAGAAGAGATGGCACAACAGAATGGAACCTGGTCCTCTGACTCCAAATCCCTTTCATAGTTCTCTACTTGACCATGACTGCCCCCTCATAGTTTTACCATAATTCTAAGGATCTATGCAAAAGTAGCCATACTCCACAACTAGCAATACGGCCTTTCCATTCTCATTATTCCTGATACATTTGATCCTTGTGTGATTACAGGCAGACACTTAGGACACAAACAGGAAAATGCCCTCATGAGGCTACCTGGGAGACAAATTAGTATATAAAGAATTAAATACAAAACAGTGCTAAGACAGAGCTAAGTCACAAAACTGTAAGAGCACCAGGAGCACCTAACACAGAGAGCCTCAGGGACAGTTTACCAAAAGAAGCAACACCTGAAATGGGTCCCAAAATGATTAGCAGGAGATACTTTTGACAGTCATAGAAATCTGAGTTTGAAAACATTGCTGTAAGTTCCATACAGCAGGCCTGTCTAGCTTACTCACCTCTGTATCTCAAGTACAGGGCCAGCACCTCAGATAAGCAGATGCTTAATTAATAATGGTTGAACACATGAGTGGTTATTCCTAAGGTCACTGACCTTCACACCTGGGCTCAGAAAGAGAAGTTCTTAATTATGTAAAATGAAATTCATGGTAAATTTGTTTTTAAAGATTGTGTATTAAAATAATCTTTACTTGAGATTAATTTTTTGCCATCACTTTACCTATTGCACTTTGTTTTAAGAAACTTTAAGTGGGTATTAAATTAACACTTATTGTGTATTATTACTTCTATCATATGGTACTCTCTTGTCATATTACAACATTGTGGCTACAAAAAGCAAAACACTTTCACTTTTAGTATAATACTTCCTCTTCTTCAGGGCTTTTTTCTGAAGGCTATTAATGGCTCTCCATGAACCTTAAGTTAAAAACTTCTGATTCACATATTCACACTGCACAAGCTAACTCACATCCATCTCAATGTCAGTACCACTTATTTATTTATTTATTTATTTATTTATTTATTTATTTTTGGCTGTGTTGGGTCTTCATTTCTGTGCGAGGGCTTTCTCTAGTTGCGGCGAGCGGGGGCCACTCTTCATCGCGGTGCGCGGGCCTCTCATTATGGCGGCCTCTCTTGTTGCGGAGCACGGGCTCCAGACGCGCAGGCTCAGTAGTTGTGGCTCACGGGCCCAGCTGCTCTGCGGCATGTGGGATCTTCCCAGACCAGGGCTTGAACCCGTGTCCCCTGCCTTAGCAGGCAGATTCTCAACCACTGCGCCACCAGGGAAGCCCAATATCAGTACCACTTAAAAACACACTGCTACTTCCTAAATCTTGTCTCGACTCAAGACCTCTGAGCTCCATATCCATGTAGCCAATAGTCCGTCATCTCCACCTCTACCAAATGCCCCAAAGGTGCCTCCAACTCATAATATCCAAAACTAAGCCCATATTTTGGAGGCTTGCTTCTCTCTCTTTATTTCCCACCTCAATGCATAGCACCACCATTCACCAAAAACAGAAAAATGAGCACTGTTTTTCCTCCTCATTCTGACCCTCCACCTAATCAACCAACCCAACCTAATCTCCCAAATACTGCTGTTTTCTTTCCTCTATTTCTGTTGCCAATGCCCTGATTTAGGGCTTCATTTATTTACTTTTTTAACAAACCCTTAAATAGGACTTACTCTGTGCCAGACAATGATTTAAACACTTAAAAAAATTAATTTAATCCACAGAACAAATCTATGACATTCTTTAACTTTAATTGACAGATGAAAAAACTGTGAATGACAACAAGGCATTTTCTAGTAAAAGTTTTGAAATTTAAATGCTCTTAAGTGTAAGCAAAAAAAAAAAAAAAAAAGATTTATTGCACTCTCCTACCCTAAGGTGTAACTAACAATTCTACAACACTATTAAAGAGAAGCATCGCCTATCAGGCAACCCAAATGCAATTTTAATATGCATAAGTCAAGACAAAGTACCAGACCTCGCTGGTACTCAAAAAAATCATGCATTTTTTAGAATTTTCTAACTTGGTTGATTATAAATCTATTAACAGAGATTTAAAAAAAATTTCTTTTGCAGTAAATACTTCTAAACCTGCACAAAGTAAGCCATCATAATGACCTTTTAACTTTAAAAAGTCAAAGTACAAAAGCTGATATATATCTATTTTGAAGTATAACCAAACAGCTCTAATAACTTTTTTTCACTGCTGATGGGCTCAACCAACCAACAAGTTATATGTGCCTACCAAAAATGCAAAGAGAAAGCAAATCATGCCACTGTGTTCACTTACTTTGAAGAGTACAGGATTTTATGCAAAATAAGTACTGCAGTGCTCTGTGGGGTAGCTGCCAAAATATTACATTTTGGCTTTACTTCTCTATTTTGAAAGTAAAGAAATATAAATATTTCTGATTAATATTTTTAAGTCCTCCACCAAAACCACAAGCAGAAATTGATTATCACCAACACACTTCACAAAACCTATCCAAATGTAAAAATCTTTTATCTTTAAAACCACTTAAATGCAAAATTATACATCTGACTAATATTGTATATTGATAGCAGCACAGAAGAGACAAATGAAATGAAATAATTTTAAAATAGTTAAAATTATATTATACTTTAAAAACAACAGGTAAGTTGTTGGAATGTAGTCCCTTAAGGTCAGGAAAAATACAGATCCTTCTTGCTACTCCTATTCAACACTGTGGCAAAAAAAAAAAACTAATTAGGAAAAAAATAAATTATAAAAGGGGCACCTAGATTGGACAGGAAGAAGAAAAATTATCTTTACTTGCCGATGAAATGATCTTAAATAGAGAAAATCCTAAGGAATTCACTAAAAAAAACTATTAGAACTACGAAATGAGTTCTCCAAGGTTGCATGACACACAAGATCAATATACTAAAACCAATTATATTTCTATACTTTTGCAATGAACAATCCAGAAGTGAAATTAAGAAAACAATTCCAGGACTTCCCTGGTGGCACAGTGGTTAAGAATCCGCCTGCCAATACAGGGGACATGGGTTCGAGCCCTGGTCCGGGAAGATCCCACATGCCACGGAGCAACTAAGCCCGTGCTCCACAACTACTGAGCCTGCGCTCTAGAGCCCGTGCACCGCAACTACTGAGCCCGTGTGCCACAACTACTGTAGCCCGTGCACCACAACTACTGAGCCTGCACTCTAGAGCCCGCAAGCCACAGCTACTGAGCCCAGGTGCCACAACTACTGAAGCCCGCGCGCCTAGAGCCCGTGCTCCCCCACAAAAGAAGCCACCGCAATGAGAAGCCCGCGCACCGCAACAAAGAGTAACCCCCGCTTGCCGCAACTAGAGAAAGCCCGCGCGCAGCAACGAAAACCCAACACATTATAAAAGGGTGACAACGCTGCTCCGAGAGAGCATTCACATAGTAAACTACAGTGTGAAAGGTCTCCCCCAGAATGTTGCAATGAAGCAGCTTAGATGTAGTCAGACTCTCTTTGACAGCTCTTCAAAAAGGCTTTCCCTTAAGTCTCATGCATGTTTAATTCAAACTTATGCATACTTTCAATAAATAACTACGCCAGCCAATGAATTATATATGGTGATTTCTTAAAAACGGCATCTTTCAAGTTTTATTCCCATTTTGAGCAAATAATTAAATCCTTGTAGCAATTCAAATCATTTACATGGCTACTGTTTATTCTGTTTATTTTAATTTCATTTAGATTCCTTTAACAGACATTATATTCACATGGTTCAAAAATTCAAAAGGGTAAAACGTCTCCCTCCCACCCTGCCTCTCAGACACACATTTCCCATCTTTGGAGGCAACAAATGTTATCAGTTAGTTCCTTGTGTATCCTTCACATCTTCAAGCAAAATATGCATATTCTTTTCTCTCCTTTTCTACATAAAGTGGTAGCATACTTTACATATTGTCCTGCACCTTCTTTTTTCACTTATCTTGGCAACTGTTTCACATCAGGGCATAAAGTTTTCTCTTTTTTAGTGGTTGCATAGTATTCCATTTTGTGGATACATAGTATTTTATTCCTTTGATAACTTTAATTGGAAAAGATCTGAGAAAAAGATGCAGCTCCAAGGGCAAGAGTTGCTAACCTTGCACCTGTAGAAATGCTTCAGAAGATATGTGAATCCCCTAAAATGGTATGTATTCGTATGTATTTCTGTGGGCAGGAAACTTGCATACCATTCACCACAACATCAAAGAAAGCTGTGACCCAAGCAAAAGTTAAGAACTACTGTACAATATAACTTGTGCATAGGTGTTCAATAAACATAGGTTGAACAGAATTCTGGTCTAGGATTCTGCTAATTTTTGTACTACAAGACAGAAGGACTAAATTAAACACTAATATAATCCAAAACTCTTATGTACTTTATAGAACCTTTTCCCCACTTCTTTTCTGAGAAGGTCTTTATTTTTCATATGCACTATGAACAGGAGTACTAAGAGGGAAAAGAACCAATCATTTAAAGTAACTGAATAATCAAAAGTTGACTATATAAGCTGTTGTTCACCATAACTGACAACATCAGAGGCATCTTTGATGTCCCTTAAACTCTTTGTAATGTTCCACAGAGTCCTTCCTGAGAAAATTACATCATTAGTAATGTAGTTGTATATTTCCTACCACATGCCAGGCAACAGAATAGAAGTTTTACATTTATTATCGTGTTTAATCCTCAAGACAATCACTTAAGGCAGCTATATTTCCCCCCTTTTACAGGTAAGGAAACAGAGGATTTAAGAGGTTAAAGTTAAGATATTTACTTAATCAAAACCACTTAACCATTAAATGGCAGAGCAAGACCAAAACATTGCCTCACTCTCACCTTCAAGACTCCAAATCTCATGAACTTTACACAATTACCATAGTGCCTGAAGTCCAAAATGCAATTATGATCATTATAGGGAGGTGGTATAATGTAGTGGTCAGAAAAACCTAGGTTCTAATTCTAGCTCAACCATTTATTAGTCATATCACAAATTTTTCAAACTCTAAAAGCCTCCTTTGCCATCTGTAAAACTGGATTGCTGTGAGGTTTAAATGAAGAAAGGCATGTAAAACAAACAGCCTGCATATCCACCTGAAGAAGATACTTGTTACAAGGTGGCTATTATCATCATTTCATCCTTCTCTGAGAAGAAACACGAAGGGCTGTAAGGGTTCCCAATTTGGCATAAAATTCCACACACACAGCTCAGAATGTTGGCATTGTGACAGACAAATAAGCTGATTGAAGATAAAATGACTGAAAAAATTATGTCTGATTATTAAGTAGATTCTGGCTTAATGGACCATCATAAACTGTCCTTTAAATTAAAATATTTCAAATACATACTTGTATCTATTGCCATTCCAGTGTAAATGTCTGTTTTGACGGCTGCATAATTATTTCACTCTCTATTTAAAGGATTTATGCAGAATTATGCACTGAGGGTTTTTTTTTAAGATTATTTTTAACATCAGGTGATAAGCGATGACAGCTGTCAAATGTATTACAGCTGTTTCTACCAGGTTTTTTGCTTTGTTTTTTTCCTGGTAAACCGTGTTATCCCTTTGATTTCTATGAACTCATCTAAACAAAATAAAACATCCTTCCCATGCCATCGATTTCAAAACGGCTCTGTGATGAGCATTTCGCAGAGCTGTTAATGATGAAAGTTGAAGGCCTAAGACAACTTTTTCATTAGAAAGGAAAGTCTGTAACATTCTTCTCCTTCCAGACCCAAGGCCTGAAATCAACGCTTTAGGCAGGACTCAAACCGAGGTTCGAAGCAACACTGAACAGGAAAAGCAACTGTACCGCTGAGCCCCCAAAATCACCTTCATTACTCCCTTCCTTTCTCCCTTCCCCCAAGAGTGGAAAAAAGTTAAAACTGCTGCGCAGCACGAATAGCCCTGCGCGCTGGCTGCGGCTGAGAGCTGAAGCCCGCGGTGCAAGGAAAGCTGTGAGACCAGTGCCCAGTTTGTGGCCCCTTTCTTGCCTTCGCTCCCCTCCGAAGCCACGCATCGCGGTCCTCCCCGACCCTCCATGCCAGGAATGCCAGGTCCACGCCCAGCCTGCAAACTCTCCCCAGCCCCCTGGCCGCATAGCCTCCCCCGGGGGCTCACCATTGCAGCCCACGGATGAAGGCGCGGGCGGGCAGGCCGGCCGGCTGGGGAATCCGTTACCGCGGCTCGGGATCCATTCGCGCCAACAACTTCTCCCGCGAAGTGGAAGGAGGTCGAGGCAGCGGCGCCCTGTGATGACGTCAGGAGGTGCGCAGCTTCCTGTGGGCCCAGGCCGGGGCCGGGAGGCGGGAGGCGGGAGACGCCACGTGGGCCCAGGTGCAGCCCCCGAGACCCGCGGGCCGCCGCAATCGCGAGGAGAGGCGGGGCCCAGGACCGCACCCAGATTTGCGTCTTCCGCTTCTCTAGGGGGCTCTCAAGTGGGGAGGTTTTGAGATTGATTTCCCCCGAGGGCGGGCACGTTTAGAGGATGCGTTGCGCTCCTTTAAATGTAGCTTTAAAATGTTTCTATTACCAGCCGCAGTAAGACACCTTTTAGGTGTACGTTTCACATATTACATTTTAATATCTATTCTGAAACAAAAATTTCACCAAACAGTACTTACCCTGATTTTTTTTTTTTAATGTTTGACCAATCGAATTGGTCTTTTCGCCTACTTTTAAATGGAGACCCACAGTTTGAAAACACTTTTAGGACAATTTTATGTTGTATAATTCCAGGGCAAAAAAGACTTTGGTAAAATAGTCATTACTACCCACACCATTTTATAAATGAAAAATATAAGGCCCAAACAAGCTAAGGGTCCTAGCTGGGAATCTAGGCCTCCAAATTCCCAAACCTGCGTGGCTGAGTCCCTCAAAGGGGTGTGTGTGAAACCAAGGCATAAATAAGGTACATCTTCTCCGTAGAAGAACAATGATCCCGAAAGCTTTGGAGTAAACAAGTTTTATATTAATAGATAAGCAATTGAACTGTGGAATAGCATGTGACGTTTGCATACAATTTTAAGAGAAAACATGAGGCCTTAAAGAGTTTAATGGGAAGAGCAATATCTCCAGCTTTGGCCCTAGACTTTCAAACACTTATCCACCCACCCCCTGTTCCGTCTTGCATTTTATCACACCCATATCGCTACAGTGAAAGATAGCAAAGACTTCAGGAATAAAACAGAGGCTAAGCATGGAGAGCTCCTATTTATTAACTGCCCACTGTAGTATGTGCCAGGCATGCAGCTATGGACTATCCCAGTTTAACTCATCTAATACCCACAATGACACTGGCTACTATTATTGTCCCCAATTTACAAAGGAGTAAACTATAGCTCATGAACAGGGTCTCATTGCATGGGACCCTCTGAAGCCAATATGCTAGGGTTCCTAGCCCCACCACATGCTAATTGTGTAACCATGGGCAAGTTACTATGCCTCAGTTTCCTCAACTGTAAAACAAGGATAATAGTACTATGTTCTTCATAAGGTTATGAAACTGTTCCTGGCACATAAGCAGATAATAATCTTTTTTTTAAGTCAGCTATTATCATTATTATTACACAAGGCTAGGTATTATCAAGGGAGATGTTTCCAAAAAGGAACTTATCTACACCATAATTTTACTCAGGGAAATACTTGATTGGGGAGGAGGGGAGTCATTAGATCCTTTGAGAAATCAATAAGCTATGAAGCTACTCCCCAGAAAACTGTACATAGCAGACACATCACATAAATTTTTGCCTATAACTTCAGAGAACCTAAACCAATTTACAATGTTCATTGTGTTGTAAATAAGCAAATAAGATGTATATTAAATGTTTTACATATCTTTTACATTATACTACTTTAAACTTTTTCATTCCTTTTTTAGTATTTTGAAGACTTCCTTGAATTCAGGTGAGAATTAAGTCAGAAGACTGTAACTTCCAGAAAGATACTGAACTGAATTTGTTGGATTGTTTTTTTTTTCTCAATAAATTTATTTATTTATTTATTTGTGTATTTGTTTATTTATTTATTTATTTATTTTTGGCTGCGTTGGTCTTTGTTGCTGCACAAGGGTCTTCTCTAGTTGTGGTGAGCGGGGACTACTCTTCACTGCAGTGAATGGGCTTCTCATTGCGGTGGCTTCTCTTGTTGCAGAGCACAGGTTCTAGGCCCACAGGCTTCAGTAGTTGTGGTGCGCGGGCTCTAAAGCACAGGCTCAGTAATTGTGGCACATGGGCTTAGTTGCTCCGTGGCATTGGATTGTTTTCTTTAGGAACATTTACTTGGAAATATTCTATCTCAAAAATGTACCAGGACTTCCCTGGTGGTGCAGTGGTTAGGAATCCGCCTGCCAATGCAGGGGACATGGGTTTGAGCCCTGGTCCGGGAGGATCTCACATGCCGCGGAGAGGCTAGGCCTGTGCACCACAACTACTGAGCCCGTGAGCCACAACTACTGAGCCCGCATGCCATAACTGCTGGGGCCCGGGCGCCTGGAGCCTGTGCTCCACGGCAGGCGGGGCCGCCGCAGTGAGAGGCCTGCGCACCGCAGCGAGGAGTAGCCCCCATTCGCTGCAACTAGAGAAAGTCCGTGCACAGCAACAGAGACCCAACACAGCCATAAATAAATAAATAAATAACATAAAAATTTTTTTAAATGTTCCAGATTTAAAATGGCTGTATATGCTTTGAAACTTCTCCCCAAACGTGGGCTGGCCTGTGACTGATTTGATCTAAGAATATGGTGGAAATGATGCTATGACAGTTCCAAATGTAAGCTTTAAGAGGACCAGCAACTCTCATCTTGCTCTCTTGAAGCCCTGAGCCACCATGTAAAGCAGGAGAAGTGGCCAGTTGAGCCCAGGCTTACAGCCATCTCCACCAGGTACCAGGCTTGTAAGTGAAACCATCTTGGACCCACCATACCAGCTACTAGTGGAATTCCACTAAGTGACCCCAGTCAGCACTACGTAGAGCAGAAAAATCACCTAGTCAAGGCTTGCCTAAATTCTCTGACCCACAGTAGTGTGAGCATAATAAAATTATTGTTCTTTTAAGGTACTAAGTTTGGGGTAGATTGTTGTAAAGTAATAGATAAACAGAAATGTTTTAAAGAACCCAAAGTGTAACCAAAAAATAAGCAGGAACAGAATATTCATGCTTATTTTCTCCACTGTGGTGATTTTGATGCATCATTCAACAAATATTTATTGAACATCTACTGTGTGTCGGCACTTTTTTATGTGCATGCTGGGAAACCATAGTAAACAAGACAGACAGTCCCAGCTTCCCTAAAGTTCATATTTCTGAGGAAAAGAGAAAAATAAGTAAGTAGACAAAAATAAATTCTGTACTTTCAGATAAGGGTAAGTGCTATAAAGAAAGGCTTCATGAGACTTTAAGCCAAAAGATTGCTATGATCCCATCATTTTACACTTTGTATTTTATGGCCAAAAAAAGAAAAAAAAAGATTGCTATGTGTTTTGTGGCAAAATATGATTCTCTTTTGTTTCCCATGGCAGAGAAATTTGAAGAGTGCTAAAAAGATTCCCAAACATGATTTTTTTTTAATTTGTCTGTAGGAGAGCAGCAGAGTCTCCTGTTAGGTTTGTTTCTGCATAATAACTGCATCTGGATTTTAACCTTTACAGGGCACCATTCTATAACAGTGTCTAGTTTGAATTTATTCCAGGCAAAAGACCAGCCTGTGTGCCCCTTCCATCTCTATGTGGCCTTTCTTCGACAATGAGAATAAAATGATAATAGGTCATAACTACTCCCATCTCTCAGGGGTTTTTTTTTTTGGCTGCGCCAAGCGGTATTAACTCCCCGACCAGCGATGGAACCCGTGCCCCCTGCAGTGGAAGTGCAGAGTCTTAACCACTGGACCACCAGGGAAGTCCCCCATCTCTCACTATTAACTGAAAGACTACAATAATGCATCTCCAAGAAACTGAGGATACACAAAGGAAGAATACAACAAACTAGGGCTGTTGATTTTTAGATAGTTTTTTTAGAGAGGCCCAGAAAGTCATTTATCGGTGATGTAAAACATTAGCTAACAAAGATTCCTTGCATGTTTTCTTGAAAGTATTTTCATAAAAACTGTCTGCTCATGTTTTCCTTAGTCATGCTTTCCTTAGTTCAGCTCTTCTTGGTATAAATGTTTCTGAAACCAGCTGATGAATAAATAAGACCAATAATTCATTTGTAGAGTAACACTGGTAACAGATAACACAGCAATTGAATAAACACTGCAGTTTCCAGAATTAAGAGCATCTTCAAAAGCCTAAAATATTTTTTTAAACATTTTTTTCTTTTAATAATGGTTTGAGACCTATCACAGAGAAGACCCATTTTAAGGGATATATTATGTATTGGATCTGATCACCTGATGCTCACTGGCCTTCTCTTAATCCTTAAAAGAAAGGGCTTCAAGCAAAACTGTCAACAAAGCCAATTTTGTGAAAGTTAGGGATCTCTTTCCCTCCTCCACTTAGGGATATATCACTGGTAGAAGAATTATTGACATTCCCTGAAGAACTCTTTACCTGAAAAGTTAGAATATTGACAGTGACATCTCTACTAGTATGTTTCTAAACGTGTGAATAGTTGGATTAAGCGAATAATAATTGGTTCTCTTTCCATAACATATACAGGGAGTTAAATCATTGCCCTCCCCAAAATGACTTAAAAGCTGTGTGTTAGAAAGTGCATGACTTGAATTTTGGTCATTCTTTATAATCTAACTACTGCCATATATAAGTGAAAAACAATTGCAAAGGGCAGTATAAATTCTCAGCGTTAATGCCTGTGCTTTAGTTAACCTACCTGTGTGATGGGAATAACTCTTTACTTGGAGTCACTTGGAAATGCTTTTCAAGAGCACAATAGTTACATTGTCTTTCACATAGACTTTCATAAATCAGCAGAAATCAATCGAATTTTCACTGTGCAACAACAAATGTGACTTTCTGCCCTCTGGATAAATATTAGCATGTCCTGCTTTGTCAGGGTTTTTTGGAACATTTTCCTTATAGAAAACAATCCGTTAGGCAGCTTGTCCTTTTCTGTGTTTGTGATACCTGCAGAGATCCAGAACAATGATGTTGACCTTGTAATCCATTTATGAACATAATCATTAAGTCATAATCTGTCACCATTAAAGTGGACTTAAGAAATTAGGCACTATGTCATTTATCTTAATTCTTGGATGAATTAAGATTATCATATTAATCATATTAATATGATCAATCATTAATATGATTATGCTTGAGTAATCTAAATTTATATAAACTTGACTGATGATATTTTACAAATAATAAAGTTTGTTACATTAATAAATGTCTCTTCACTTATGTTAGAAGAAACATTTACATTTAAAAAAGTAAATTTAACAAAAAACATATAACTTTACTATTGACTTACACATTTGATTATATATGTAATGTATCTCAAATTGTGAATTAATTCCCTAAAATATTCATTGGCAATTTTAAAGGTGTTTATAGACAGAGTAACAGGAATGCCAACAGTATTTTGTAGCGATGGTAGATTTTACGATTAGGATAATCTTTCATTCTCCAAGTCCTACAAATCAAAGTAATTCTAGAATTTTTTGTTGTTTCATAGGAATAGTGTGAGGCATAGCAAATAAAGGAAACTACAATAAGTTATTTGAGAACTGCAGCTATAGTAAGAATGACCACATACTTGGATATTATAGACCTTTAAGACTCTTGAGAATCTGAGCTTCTATAATAAGATACACCTAGAATTGTTATTCATATTTCAACAAAGTTTGCAATAAAAACATTTTTGAACTTCCATGGAAATCTCACGGGTCATCTTTCTTAACATGCAGTTTAAACAGAATTGAATGTAATCACTGTTTATACAGAGTAGTGTATATTAGAGGTAAAAAAAAAAATCTTGTAAATGAACACAAGTCAGAATAGAAAAGACGCGTGAAAAAGGAATTCCCATAAATTCTCATCTTCCATAAAATATACAGCAAAATCTTATTCATATGAAGTACGATTCATTGCCACAAAAAGGATATAAACAATACTTTTAACATATACATTTAAATTGCTACTTCCTATAGGAAGAGCTAACCTTGCTTTAAGACAAAGTCAGGTGCTTTGGACTCTATATTTTAAAATATTATACCTAGTTTGATGCCTTTATATAAATATTATCATTAGCTCTGGGATGGTGGGAAGCGTTATAACTGGTAAAGTAAATACAGCGTATCACTAATACCTGGGATGCCCTAGACATTTTTCAGGAAATGTTTATTTTAGTCTAAGAGTATGATTTGCGAAAACCTAACATTACTGTATGTTGAAACCATTACTGTAGTTGAATTTCACCTCTTTTCCCTTCTTCCACCATGGGTGCATAATCTAAATCTGATCATGAGAAAACATCAAACAGACCAAAACTGAGAGACCATCTACAAATTAACTGACCAGGATTCAGCAACAGTCATGAAACGTCATGAAAGCAAGGTCATGAAAGATGGAGGAACTGTCACAGATTGGAGAGGACTAAAAATACACAGTAACTAAATGCAATGTGGCTTCCTGGACAGAGAGGACGTTAGAAGGAAATAAGGTAAAATTTGAATAAGATCCGTACTTTAGTAAATAGTAGCATATCATAGTATCCCAGTTTTGATCATTGCAAGTGATTATAATAAGTTAATATGAAGCAAAACTGAGTGAAGGATGCATGTGAACTCTCTGTACTCTTTTTGCAACTTTCCTATAACTATTTTTAAGTAAAAAAAAAAAAAAAGATGACCCCAAAGTAGATGGGTGTGCTGTTAAACAAACAGGATTGGAGGTAGGAAACAAGAATTTGGTTTTTGGACATGTTAAATCTGAGATGTCTTTTAGACTTGGAATGAAAGAAATAGTCATGAACAAAGAAATTAGAAAATTTGTATTTATGTCCAAGTAATGTATAACATGGCTATGAAGCTTAATGAAATTTTTAAGAAGATCATTTGTTTAAAAAAAACTTGAAGGTATAATTAATCAATTATTAATAACCTGGAACTTAAATATTTATGATTTCAACAAAACATTTCTTCATGAGAAGTATTTCTTGATGAAATACTTTCTTCACTTTGTTTCAAGGACATCTGTAGTCTCCTAGTTTTCTTCTTTCTTCAGTAGTCAGTCCTCAGACTCTTATGTTCATTGCTCCTAATTTTCTGTCCTTTTAATATTTGATTACCCTAGGGCTTGTTTCTATACTCACTGCCTGGTGATTTCATCCAATCTCATAGACTTACATACTATATAAATACTGACACTTCCAAATTTCTATCAACTGCTAATTTTTCCTGTAAACTTCAGATTTATGTATCCATTTTCCAACTTCACATCTCCACTTGGCTGTCTAATAGACATATCAAAGTTACTCTGTCCAAACCTAAACTCCTAATCTTCCCTCACAAACCTGCATCTCAACTGATAGCATCCTACCATTTGCTCAGGCCAAAAATTTTTGAAGCAATCCTACTTTGTCTTTCTCTGTCTCTCTGTCTCTCTGTCTCTCTGTCTCTCTCTCTCTCACACACACACACACACACACACACAGACACTCATATCCAAGCCATCAGCAAATTCTGTTGGTACTACCTTCACAACATAACCAGAACCTAACAAATCTCACTATGTCTACCAGTACCATGCAGGTCCAAGCCACCATCAGCTCTCACCTGGTTATCGTCTCTTGACTGATTGCCCTGATTCAGCTTTTGTTCCCCTCACAGTACACCCTGAACCCAGCATCCAGACTGATTCTTTTCAAATGTGAGTTAGATCGTGTCACTCTCTGCTGAAAACTCTCTAGTGCTCCTCTTCTCATTAAGGGTATAAGACAAATTCCTCCCTGTTCCCCTGTGCCATCTGGCCCTATTACCTCTCTATACTTACTGCCTACTACTCTCAGTCATTCCACCTCAGCCACACTGACCTCTTCATTATTTCTTGAAGGTGCCAGACATGCTTCTGCTTCAAGGACGTTTCACTCTCTACTCACTCTCTGCCGAGTGCTCTTCCCTCAACTATCTGTACAGTTCACCCCCTCACCACGGCAAAGCCTCTACTCACAATCAAAGATGACCAAACACCAGCACCATGAGTGAGAGTCAGCAAAAAAACAACAAAAAACAGATTTAGGTTCCCAATAACTAGCGATTCAGAATACAGCACAGCTATGTATGGAGTATTTACAGACATAATCACAGAGAGGAACATTTCATCTATTGACCAACAGTATAGGAAGCAGAAATCACTCTGGATATTTCATTCAGAAAAGAGTATTGTTTTGGTTTTTTACAGGAATTTAGTACTTAATCTGTTGGAGGGGCAGGGGTTTAAGAAATGAAGCCAGACACCACCACTAGACTTTTGGCTTCATCACTAGACTTTTGGCTTTAAGGTCACACTTGGAAACTGCACTACTGTTGCTGCTTTCATGACCACTGCCACTGCCAAGGCCTCCCACACTTAGGAATTTGGAGTCAGTCCGGGGAACGTGGAGCTGGCTGCTTCAACTACTAGTGGTACTAGAAGTGGCCCATCAGCTTCTACCACCACAGGAAGCATCACCTCTGTCTCCTTTTGAAAGTTTATATGAAATGATCCCCAACCTAGAAGTCTAAAACCAGCCAAACAACCAAACAAATGTTTGTGGGAAAAGACATGTAATCCCCACTCCCGTCCTCCAAAATGTATTCCCTCTGTATCTTCTTTCAGGAAACTACTAGAAAATGAGCTTCATCAAAATGAGGGGGCAAACAAAAAGGAAGATATAGGAAGATATCAGGTAAAGAAAAAGGCAATCCAGCACAGAAAAAGAAAAGGGAGGGGAATCCCCAGGTGTGCCCCAGGTGTAGAGAGAGGACAAGCTGTCCAGACTGCAGCAGTGTCACTTAGGAGACAGGCATAGCAAGGGCTGTCATCACTGTGCCCTCTGGACAAAGCTACTGGGACATTTACTCCATGACAAGGAGGGAATAAACCAGGAAAAATGAAAGAATGAGATTCATGTAATGGAATCCAAACTAGGAAAAGGTAAAGGAATTCCTAAGTTGTCAGCAAAGGGAAGTCCCAAAATGACAAATAGGCAGAATGGAGCAGGCCCAGAGCATCAGTAGATAGAGGGGAACAAAGGTCTGCAGGAGGAGTAACTCCAAGAAAAAAGATTGAAACTAATAATAGAAGAGATTGACCTTGTACTAAGAGCTATTGGCAGGTGTGGGAACTTGGCAATAGGTACAGACAACTAAGCAAATGAAAAACAAGGCAATTATTAACCGACAAGAAAAACAAAAAGAAAGGGAGAGAACATAATTATAGTATACTACAGTACTCAGCAATGAATAATATTTATGTAAAAAATAATGTAAACTCTAGATATCAATTTAACAAAAAGGTAATTTTTTTAACCAACAGAAAATGGTGATACCAGAAACCTAAATCTTTATCTACCATGAAAGGACATCAATAGATAGTCTAAAATTAATGAATTGAAAGATAGCAGTACCTGAGTATTATGCAAAATACAAATGTGGTGATGTACAAATTCTAGACGAACAGCTACAGAGTTGAAAGTGGGGGAGGGGACGGGGGAGTAAATACCTAATAAAAATAAAAATTAATTTTAAGAAGATCACACATGAAAAACAAAACTATAAAAGGACTAAAAACAATATATAGGAGAATATCTTTACAATTTTGGAGTGGGGACTGCTTTCCTGGCCCAGAAACCCAAAAGGAAATGAATAATTTGATTGTACAAAGTGAAAGCCTTTTGCACACGTAAATATTTTAAAGCAAAGTTCAGTAATATTCTGAAATCGATTGTGGTAATGGTTGCACAACTCTGAATACACTAAAAACTGTTGAATTGTATATTTTTAGTGGATGAATTGTATGGTATGGGGGTTATATCTCAATAAAGCTGTTTTTAAAAAGACTTAGATCGTTGGGAGAAAATATTTACAACATATACATCAGACAAGGGATTTAATACTTTATATATAATGAGCTTCCTCCTCTAATTCTTTAGAAAAAGAAAAAATCAGAAAGTAAACAAAGGAGATGAAAAGATAACTCACAGAAGAAAAAATTCAAAGGACCAATAAAAATATGAAACCCAAATGAATACAAAAATGAAATGACATTTTTTACCAGATTGACAAAAAAGAGAACTATTGATAATACCCAATACTGAGGAAAATAGGGGAAAATGGCCCTCATGCACTAATGGTAGGAGCTTGAAAGTATCTACTGCCTTTCTGAAGGCAGTTGGGAAATATCCCTGAACATAGAAAATATACATACTCTTTAACCCAACAATTCCAGTTTTAGCAATCTCTTGTATCTCCCACATATGCAAAGTTATGGATTCAAGGTTATTAATTGCAGAATTGTTTGTAATAGAAAAAATGGAAAAACTTAAATGTTTACCAGTTCATAAATAGTTAAATAAATAAAATATATAGGTGCATATATGCCATGGAATATTATGCATCTATTGGAAACCACTTAGCTAGATTCATGTGTACTGACATAGGAAGAGCTTCAGAATAAATTATTAAGAAAATAGAGGGCTTCCCTGGTGGCGCAGTGGTTAAGAATCCACCTGCCAGTACAGGGGACTGGGTTCGAGCCCTGGTCGGGGCAGATCCCACATGCCGCGGAGCAACTAAGCCCGTGCGCCACAACTACTGAGCCTGCGCTCTAGAGCCTGCAGCCACAATTGTTGAAGCCTGCACGCTTTGAGCCCGTGCTCCGCAGCGGGAGAGGCCGCCGCAGTGAGAAGCCCGCGCACCACAGCGAGGGGTAGCCCCCGCTCGCTGCAACTAGAGAAAGCACGCGCACAGTAACGAAGACACAACTCAGCCAAAAATAAATAAAAGAAAATAAATAAATTTATTTAAAAGAAAATAGAGCATGTTGTAGTATACTGTGTATGGTGTGTGATCATATTTATGGTTTTTAAAAGTACAATAAGTGTGTATGTGTGTGTAAAGATAGACTCCAAATGTTAACAGGGGGGACTTCAGCTTTTTGCTCCATATTCTTTTATTTTTACTCTTTTAAAATCACCTCTTAATAATTTATTTCTAGTATTTTAAAGAATTTGAATTCTAAAAAGAAACGGAAGTCAGGTATCTATTCAGATCTTCTGAATCAGTCTCCAGGGGTGGAGATTGAGCATATGTATTTTTTAAAACTCAAGAGGTGATTCTGGGGCTTCCCTGGTGGCGCAGTGGTTGAGAATCTGCCTGCCAATGCAGGGCACACGGGTTCGAGCCCTGGTCTGGGAAGATCCCACATGCCGCGGAGCAACTAAGCCCGTGCGCCACAACTACTGAGCCTGCGCATCTGGAGCCTGTGCTCCGCAACAAGAGGCCGCGACAGTGAGAGGCCCGCGCACCGCGATGAAGAGTGGCCCCCGCTTGCCACAGCTAGAGAAAGCCCTCGCACAGAAACGAAGACCCAACACAGCCATAAATAAATAAATAAATAAATAAGTTTTTTTTAAAAAAGAAGAGGTGATTCTGATGCATAGCAAAAATTGAGAATGTGGAAAACAGTACAGAAATACCTCAAAAAATTAAACATAGAATTTCCATATGATCCAGCAGTTCCACTTCTGGGTATACACTCCAAAGAATTGAAAGCACGGACTCTAACAGGTATTTATATATTCATTTCATAGCAGCGTTATTCACAATAAGCAAAAGCTAGAAACAACCCGAATGTTCATCAATGGATGAATGGATAAACAAAATGTGGTATAGCCACACAATGGAATATTATTCAGCCTTAGAAGGGAATTAAATTCTGACACATGTTACAAATGGATGAACCGTTATGAAAACGTAATGCTAAGTGAAATAAGACAAACACAAAAGGACAGGTATAGTGTGATTCTATTTATGTGAGATACCTGGAGAAGTCAAATTCATAGAGATGCAGAAAGTAGATTGTTGATTACTGGAGGCTCAGGGGAGGGGAAAACGGGGGGTTATTGTTGAATGGGTACAGAGTTTCAGTTTGGGAAGATGACCGAATTCTGGAGATGGGTGATGATGATGGTGGCACAACAATGTGAATGCACTTAATGCCACTGAACTGTACATCTAAAAATGGTTAAAATGGTAAATTTCATGTTACATATATTTTACCACAATAAAAATGTTTTTAAAGGCTTGAGAAAAACTACTTTTTCACTTCTTCTTGTGTGATGCATCTCCATTCATTTCTAAAACTTCACCTATTGTCTATATACTGATAATGCCCACATCTATACCTTCAGAAAAAATCTTTCCTCAAACTTTAGTCTCAAATACTACCTGGTCATCAGATATCTCATACCTCAAACTCAAAATGTTTAAAACACCATCTTCTTTCCAAAGTCTTCTGTATTCTGTTTTACCCAGTTGCCCAAATCAGAACTCTGGGTCACCATTGGCTCCTTCTCCTAAACTCAGTCTCAACATCCAATTGATTATTGAGGCCTGTCGATATTATCTTCTAACTAGTTCTTTTTGTTTTTTTTTTTTTTTTTTGGTTGCGTTGGGTCTTCGCGGCTGCGCACGGGCTTTCTCTAGTTGCGGGCGGGGGCTACTCTTCGTTTTGGTGCTCGGGCTTCTCATTGCGGTGGCCTCTCCTGTTGTGGAGCACCGGCTCTAGGCGCGTGGGCTTTAGTAGTTGTGGCACACGGGCTCAGTAGTTGTGGCTCGTGGGCTCTAGAGCGCAGGCTCAGTAGTTGTGACACACGGGCCCAGCCGCTCCGCGTCATGTGGGATCTTCCCGGACCAGGGCTCGAACCCGTGTCCCCTGCATTGGCAGGCGGATTCTTAACCACTGCGCCACCAGGGAAGCCCTTCTAACTAGTTCTTGAACTTGCCTCTTTCTCGCCACCTACACTACTACTACCTTTGTTCAAGCCAAATCATTTTTCACTCAGATTAACGGAAGAGCCTCTTAACCAATCTCCCTGCCCCCAGGATTACCCACTCCCTGCCAGAGTGATTCTCCTAGAGTGCAGATCTGATCAGGGCACTCTCCTGTGGCAGAGGATGCTAAGCTAAACACCAAAATGTATGCTCTCCCTTCCACAGCATTGAATATAGAGAATAGAGTGTCCAGCCAGCCTTTCCTCTACGGGTGGCCACAAATCTATAAGATTTATGAATACTGTGACATCTTCAGTTTTAAATTCCAGCCTCCAGCAAAGTGCTTGATCCATAGGAGATAGTCAACAAAGATTTGTTGAATGAATAGATGAATGATTAAGTGATGAATTCTGGCCTCTAATATCTTGGTCCCAAAACGCTCATCTATAAAATAAAGGGCTTACCTAGATGATCTCTAAAGACCCTTCCAGCTGTAAAATTCTGTCATTTGTACAAAGCATTATGAAGTGATGTTTTGAATGTAGAATTCCTAGAGTGTGTATATCTGTCCCACTTACCTGGTACTTGGCAGACGCTATTTATATTCTTAGACATTTTATGGTTTTTATTATGTTTTTTCCTTGACTAAACTGTATACTCTTTGAGGGCAGGGACATATATATAGTTCTCTCCTAGGACCTAAGATGGGTCATTTTATGAGTAAAATATTGAATAAATATTTGATAATTGTTTAGGAAAGATGATGCCCTATCCTGATTCACTAAGTCATGATAAATACTTCATGAATTCATAGTCTGTTTTCATAAATATTTAGAAATTTTTAATCTCAGTATTAAGTCATTGTCATCATAAAATTTCTTCATATGTGTTTTTTTCTTTCATTCTTTTTTTTTTCATTCTATACCAGTCAGAGTGTTTTATTTAAAAAAACAAAATGAAGCAAAAAAGTCCTTTAATCAGAAAGTCTGATTAAATTCAGTATTAACTCAAGTTCTCAAAAATCAATCGAGGAAAGCCAACAGGTGCATCAGAGAAAAGCTGACAGCTGTTGACAGTTCTTTGGTGGAAAAGTAAGTTGCATACTTATACAAGCTGCCCTAATGATCATCAAGCCCAAGTTATGTTGTCCAAATACAGGTTTCAAGATACACTAAAGAAACCATACAGACACCCCCAACAGTATAAAACTTTGACAATGAAGTTGAAGTATGTAGGAAAGTCAAGTATGACAACATACATGAATAATTTATAAAATAAGACTGTCAATCCTAGAAAACTAAAATGGGGAGACCTCAGGAATGGTAACGAACATAAAACGAGGGCTAGTGGCAAATGAAACAACCCCAAACATTTTCCCAATGACTAAGCTACAAAATGACAGCTTAAGAGACTATTAACATGTAGTTTTTCTTCTGGCTATCAATCAATACATATATTAAATTAGGGTAATTTTTTTCTACTCAGTTACCATCATTTCTTTCTTCTTACCTTTTCCCTAGTTTTCTCTTGCAACATTTTTCCTTTGGCTTGACCAGTGGAACTCAAAAGGTTTGGAACCTAAAGTGAGCATCAACTCATTATTGGAATAGCACTTGGGAAATGCAATCATAGAAAAGACAAATTTGTGCAGCGTTGGTGGTATAGTGGTGAGCATAGCTGCCCTCCTAAAAAAGACAAATTTTAACTGAAGTGGCTTGACAAAGTTAGGCAGCCATTCGCAATGTGACAGTGTCCGCCTGTTAATCAGTAGGTTAATGGCTTCTCTCGGCTGGATCGCATGACCCCGCACGATAGTGGCGTGCTCCCTGGTGGGTAACTGCAGAGCTATGTGTGCAAACACCCGCCCATTTAAGCTTACAAATAAATGCAAAGCATTGTTTTAAACCATTTAAGTAGAAAAAAAATTGCATTTCTATCGGCCTGGTTTTCCTCGTGAACTAGCTTGGAGTGCTGTGCATGACACAGAAGACACAATAGTTAATTACTTGCTACTCCAAGCTCCTTAGACTTCAGTACTTCCCACTCTTCAAGCCTCAGCACTTTTTTTGCAGCAGTAATGGTATTCTTCATTAGCATTGCCACTGTCATGGGACCAACACCCCCCAGGGACTGGAGTGATGTAACCGGCTTTCTTCCTGACTCCTTCAAAATCCACATCTCCAACCAACTTGGGTTTAGCAGTTATGGGATCTTGAATTCTATTTATTCCCACATCAATGACAGCTGCTCCTTCCTTAATCATATTGGCTGTGATCAGATTTGGAATGCCTGCAGCGGAGACCACAATATCTGCAAGAGCTGTATGTTTCTTCAGCTGCTCCTTGGGAGTGTATGGATGAGAAATTGTGACAGCAGCATCACCTCCAGGATGTTCGTGCACCCCTTCGGTGTGTAGTAACACTGCAATGGGCATTCCAACATTTTTTAACCTTCCACCCACACCCACATTCTTCCCTAGGGTTGGAATGCCAGTTTGCTTAATTATTTCCTACACACCCCATGGAGTAGCTGGTAACATGGAATTCTGGTCCAAACACATTCGCCCTACGTTAATTACATGAAAGCCATCAACATCTTTGTCTGGAGAAACAGCACTGCAGATCTTTCTCTCATCAATGTGCTCTGGAAGAGGCAGCTGAACGAGGAGGCCATCTACATTATCATCATTATTTAGTTTATTGATTAAATTCAACAGTTCTTCCTCTGAAATTGAAGCTGGTTTCACAATTGTCTCACGGTTGATTCCCACATCAGCAGTTGCTCTGGTTTTGTGGAGGACAGAGGAGTGACTTGTGGAATTCTCGCCAACCAGAACCACGCTCAGGTGCGGCCGTTTGTTGCCTGACGCCACCCACTCTTCCACCTCCTGCTGCACTTCCTGCTTGATCTGCTTGGCAAGTTTCCTTCCAGAAATGACAACAGCTTCATTTCATACTGCCAAGAGGTGGAAGGGGCGATGGTGGAGGCAACAGCTCTGCACCGGGCCGGAGCAGCAGGGTGGCCAAAGTGGATACGAGGGATGCTGCAGCCATGGCCAGCGCCCTCTCTTTCATTCTTTAAAAAAAAAAAAAAAGCCAAGACATTGAAGCAACCTAAGTGCCCCATCAACAGATGAATGGATAAAGAAGATCTGATATATATATATTCCATTATATATATAATGTATATATTATGTACTATGTAATAGTATGTATAATATATATAGTAATATATACTATAGTATATATATAATAGAATATTACTCAGCCATAAAAAAAGAATGAAACACTACCATTTGCAGAAACATAGACAGACCTAGAGATTATCATGCTAAGTAAAGTAAGTCAGAAAGAGAAAGACAAATACCATATGATATCACTTATTTGTGGAGTCTACAATATGACACAAATGAACTTATTTACAAAACAGAAACAGACTCACAGACATAGAAAACAAACCTATGGTTACCAAAGGGAAAGGGGAAGGGGTGGGATAAATTAGGAGTAAGGGGTTAACAGATACATACCACTATATATAAAATAGATAAACAACAAAGATTTACTTTTTAGCACAGGAACTATATTCAATATCTTGTAATAATCTATAATGGAAAAGAATTTGAAGCTGTACACCTGAAACTAACACAATATTGTAAATCAACTATAGTTAAATAAAAATAAATTTTAAAAAATACTCAGTACACATTTCAAAACTTAGCCTTTGTCAATTAACTTTTTTTAATTAAAAGACTTTTATTGAGCAATTATAGTTTCCATACACTCCTTCACTCCCTCCCCCCACATTTCCCCTATTTTTAACATCTTGCATTAGTGTGGTATATTTGTTACAATTGGTAGGCCAATATTGATATATTACTAACTAAAGTTCATAGTTTACATTAGGGTTCACTCTTTTTTTTAATTAATTAATTTATTTATTTATTTATTTTGGCTGTGTTGGGTCTTCGTTGCTGTACGCGGGCTATCTCTAGTTGTGTAGAGCAGGGTTAGTCTTCCTTGCGGTGCGCGGTCTTCTCATTGTGGTGGCTTCTCTTGTTGTGGAGCACGGGCTCTAGGCACATGGGCTTAGTTGTGGCATGCAGGCTCAGTAGTTGTGGCACATGGGCTTAGTTGCTCCATGTCATGTGGGATCTTCCTGAACCAGGGCTCGAACCCATGTCCCCTGCATTGGCAGGTGAATTCTTAACCACTGCGCCACCAGAGGAGTCCCAGCGTTCACTCTTTGTGTTGTACATTCTAAGGATTTTGATTAATGGGTCCAACATCACACTATCCTACAAAATATTCCTTTCACTGCCCCAAAAATCCCCTGTGATCCATCTATTCATCCCTTCCTCTCCCAGTACTTGGGGACCACTGATCTTTTTACAGCTTAACATATATTATAGTTTGAATCATACAGTATGTAGCCTTTTCAGATTGGTTTCTTTCACTTAGTAATGTACATTTAAGGCTCCTCCATGTCTTTTCCTGGCTTAATACCTCATTTCTTCTTATCACTGAATAATATTCCATTGTATGGATATGACACAGCTTTGTTTATCCACTCACCTATTAAATGACATGTTGGTTGCTTCCAAGTTTTGGCAATTATGAATAAAGCTTCTACAAACATTCATGTGCAGGTTTTTGTGTGGACATAAATTTTCAATTCATTGGGGAAATACCAAGGAGTATGATTGCTGGATAGTGTGATAAGAGTATGTTTGGTAAGAAACTTATAAGTAGTTTTGTAAGAAATTTCCAAGGCGCCTTCCAAATCGTCCATAAGTTTTTGCATTCTCACCAACAATAAATAAGAGTTTCTGTTGTTCCACAACCTTGTCAGCATTTGGTGTTGTCAGTGTTCTGGATTTTGACCATTCTAATAGGTATGTACCAGTATCTCATTGTTTTAATTTGCAATTCCCTAATGACATATAATGCGGAGTATCTTTTCATATACTTATTTGCCATCTGTATATTTTCTTTGCTGAGACGTTTGTTCAGATTTTTTGCATCCTTTTAATTGGATTTTTTTATTATTGTTTTTGTTGAATTTTAGAGTTCTTTGTACATTTTGGATACTAGTGCTTTATTGATGTTTATCTGTTTTGCACAGATTTTCTCCTAATGTGTGGATAATCTTTTCCTTCTCTTAACAATGTCTTTTGCAGAGCAGAAGCTTTTGGTTTTTTGGTTTTTGTTTTGTTTTGTTTTGTTTTGTTTTAAATGAAGTTCACCTTGTAAATTTTTTTTCTTTGTTGGGTCATGTTTTTGGTGTTATATCTAACAAGTCATTGTCAAACCCAAGGTCTCCTAGATTTTCTTCTGTGTTATCTTCTAGAAGTTTTATAGTTTTTCACTTTATATTTAGGTCTGTGATTCACTTTGAGTTAATTTTTGTGAAGTGTGTAAAGTCTTTAACTAGATTCATTTTTTTGCAAGTGGGTGTCCAGTTATTCCAGCAACATTTGTTGAAAAGGCTATCCTTACTCCATTGAATTGCTTTTGCTCCTCTGTCAAAGATCAACTGACCAGGGCTTCCCTGGTGGCGCAGTGGTTGAGAATCTGCCTGCCAATGCAGGGGACACGGGTTCGGGCCCTGGTCTGGGAAGATCCCACATGCCGCGGAGCAACTGGGCCCGTGAGTCACAATTACTGAGCCTGTGCATCTGGAGCCTGTGGTCTGCAACAAGAGAGGCCGCGATAGTGAGAGGCCCACGCACCGCGATGAAGAGTGGCCCCCGCTTGCCACAACTAGAGAAAGCCCTAGCTCAGAAACGAAGACCCAACACAGCCAAAAAAAATAAATTAATTAATTAAAAAAAAAAAAAAAAAAGATCAACTGACCATATTTATGGGGGTGTATTTCTGGGCTCTCTATTTTGTACCATTTCTCTGTGTGTCTTTTGCTAATACCACACTGTCTTGATTGCTGTAGCTTAAGAGAAAGTTTTTTTTTTTAATATTTATTTATTTATTTTGGCTGTGCCAGGTCTTAGTTGTGGCACACAGGATCCTCGCTGTGGCATGTGGGACCTTTAGCTGTGGCATGCAAACTCTTAGTTGTGGCAGGCATGTGGGAACTAGTTCTCCAACCAGGGATCGAATTCGGGCCCCCTGCATTGGCAGCGCATAGTCTTACTCACTGGACCACCAGGGAAGTCCCTAGAGAAAGTCTTAAAGTCAAGTATCATCAGTCCTTGGATTGTCCTTTAATATTATGTTGGCTATTCTGGGTCTTTTGCCTTTCTATATAAACTTTAGGATCAATTTGTCAATATCCATAAAAATACCTGGCTGGGATTTTTAGGGATTGCATTGAATCTATAGATCAAGTTACAGAGAACTCACATCTTGATAATATTTAATTTTCCTATCCATGTACATGGAATCTCTCTCCATTTATTTAGATCTTTCTGATTTCTTTCATCAGAGTTTTGTAATTTTCCTCATATAGATCTTGCACATATTTTGTTAGATTTATACCTAAGTATTTAACTTTATTTGGTGCTAATGTAAATGGTATTATCTTTTTAATTTCAAATTCCAATTGTCCACTGCTGGTAAATAAGAAAACAATTGATTTTTGTATATTAAACTGTACTTAACAACCTTGATATATAGTTGCTTACTAGTTCCAGAATTTTTTTTTTTTTTTTTTGGTTAACTCTTTGGGATTTCCTACATTGACAATGATCATCATCTACAAAGATCGTCTTATTTCTTGCTTCCTGATCTGTATAATTTTTATTTCCTTTTCTTGTCTTATTACATTAGCTAGGACTTCTAGTATGATGTTGAACAGAAGTGGTGAGAGTAGAAATCCTTGCCTTGTTCCTAATCTTAGCAGGAAACTATCTAATTTCTCATCAATAAAGTTTTATATCTAATATTGACTTTTTAATGTTCATTTTTGTTATTAAAAGTAAAAGTTTTTAATATATAAAATAAAGGAAATAATTATAACCTATTTTTCACCATCCAAACACAATATGGTAAAATGTGGGTATTTTCTTATAATTCTATGTATTGGTTATAGCTTTTATCACATCATTATAATCATACCATTATTCAATTTATTATCTGGATTTTTTCAGTTAGTTTTTTATCTTCAACATTTTAATGTTACTATATATTCTTTGAAAATGTTAACAACTCTACAACATTTCACCAAATGAATATTTCATGCTTTAGGTAATTATTCTCTTATGAATGAATCCTTAAATTATTTTTAATTTCCTTCTGTCATAAATAATGCTGCTATAAAAATATTTGCACATATAGCATTTTTATATTGGTAATAACTTATTATGATACATTTCAGAAGTTATTAGATTAAAAGATATGACAAAATCTAAGGTTCATGATATATTGAAAAATTGTTTTCCGTGAGTATTGTACAAATTTATATTCTAATCAGCAATGTCCTACAATCTCATCAACACTGATTTTCATTACTGATATTTATTTTTGCTAATTTTATAAAAGAAAATATTATATAGTTATTTTTGTATGTGTTTTTAATTACTGGTCATTTAAATTTTTTTCATTAGCTACACAGTCCTCTTTTGTATATTTTTCATTCATGTTGTTTGTCCATTTATTTGATTTAGAGTATTTTTCATATTGATTTGCGATGAATTACTTATATAATAAAAAGTTAGCCATTTTCTTTCTAGATCTGCTCCTTTTTCAAGTTTGTTATTAGTCTTCCAATTTTTATTTTTTCAAATATTTTAATTATAAATTATATGGGATCATATATACATAAGATCATACAAAATATATATTTATATAATTTCATATTTACTTCGTTTTCTTCTAGAGTTCTGTGGCTCTCTCTTTCTCTCTCTCTCTCTCTCTCTCTCTCTCCCTCTCTCTCTCTCTCTCTCCCTATATATATATATATATTTTTTTTTTTTTTTTTTTTTTTTTTGGCTGTGCCACATGGCTTGTGGGATCTTATTTCCCCATCCAGGGATTGAACCTGGGCCCTCAGCAGTGAAAGTACAGAGTCCTAACCACTGGACTGTCAAGGAATTCCCTATATATATACTTTTTTTTAATTGTGGTAAAATACACATTACATAAAATTTACCATCTTAAATGTCTGTGGCTATATATTTTTGAAATAAATATGTTTGTGAGGGTGCAAATTATTACATTAAATTTTTTTATTTTTAGTAATCATTTCATAATATATACATATATATCAAATCATTATGTTGTATACCTTAAACTAAAATGATGTTATATGTCAATTAAATCTCAATAAACCTGGAAATTTTTTTTTTTTGGCACGCCGCACAGCATGCGGGATCTTAGTCCCCCGACCAGGGATCAAATCTGCACCCCCTGCAGTGGATGCATGGAGTCTTAGCCACTGGACCACCAGGGAAGTCCCAAACCTGGAAAATTTTTATTTTAAAATAAGGAATTAACTGCGTCAACTCCATTCATTTAACAGACAGTGATTAAGCATTTACTCTGATAAGTGATGATAAAAATTTAGATAAGAGATATTCTTACAGTCTAGTAAGGGAGACAAACAATTCCCGGATTATGTGATAAATACAGTGATAGAGGTATACATAGTATACCATAGGTACATTCCTTCATTCAGCATATACTTTAGGCCCCAGTTATTCAACAGGGAACCAAACAGTAACGGTCCTTATTTTTAAAAGAGAGAGAGATGACAGTCAAACAGAGGATACAAATAAATGTATTGTATGTTAAGTGTCAAAACAGCAAAAGCATGGGCTGCCATGGGGACACAGAGTATATCCATCTAAATCATCTCAAACTAGCTTTTTTCACTCCCTGGCTGCCTGAGGATCAACTGCCATCATGAATGACACTGCAACTACCTGGACCAGGAAGTTCATGACCAAATGACTACTTCAGCAGAAACAACTGGTCACTGACGTCCTTCTTCCTGGGAACACAACAGTACCTAAGACAGAAATTCGAGAAAAACTAGCTAAAATGTACAAGACCACACCAGATGTCATCTTTGTATTTGGATTCAGAACCTATTTTGGTGGTAACAAGACAGCTGATTTACAGTTCCTTAGATTACACCCAAAAAAATGAACCCAGACATAGACTTCCAAGACGTGGCCTGTATGAGAAGAAGCATACCTCAAGAAAACAGCAAAAGGAATGCAAGAACAGAATAAAGAAAAGTCAGGGAACTGTAAGGCCAATGTTAAGGCTGGCAAAATGTGAACTGGAGACTGGACACAAGTGGAGTAGATTCTGCAGTGACTTTATCTGCAGCGATTGTGAAGATTTTTCACAAGAGGACTGATAAACTAAAAACTTTTTACAATCTAAATTTAAAAATAAATAAAATCAAACTGGGTAGTCAGAAAGGCTTTCCAGAGGAGGTACTGAAATTTTGAAAAACAGGTAGACATGAGCTAGTTGAAGGGGGGGGAGAACACATCCTATGCAGAGAGCACACGTACCAAGGCACAGGGATGGGGCTGATCAATGTGTGCACAGCTGTTTAGAGGTTATTTGTTATGGCTGCAGGGAAGGGGGTTACTTGTGGTTAACGGATGAGAAATGAAGCTAAAAATGTAGGCAGGAGCCAGAACTTAGTGTCTCTTATGCTAAATCCTAGTGTCACTTCCTGAATAATCCTTCCCTTTCACATAAAAATAAGTAATGTTCACTGAGCACTTACTATGTATGTGTCAGTATCTGTTCGAAGTGCTTTACATGTATTAACTCATTTAATCCTCACAATAATTCAGGCAGTCGATACTATTATTATGCCTTGTCTTACATGAGAGGAAACTGAGGAGCAGAAAGGTGAAAGAACGTGTCCCCAGTCGCACAGCTGTATGACTGGCAGTCTAATTCCAGGGGCCAAACTATTAACCACTCTGCTTCTCATTAGTATGTGATGCTTCAAATATTTAAAACTTTAACTTTTTTCAAGGTTATTTGGAGGCTATAGAGTCTGTAATATTTCTTTTTATTTATTCTTATTGCAGACAATGTTCCTTAAATTATTTTTTAATGTTTTTATATCTGAAGGTAGTAAACAGCTTCACTATTTTCTTTTTCAGTTTTTTTTTTTTAATGATTGCCTATTTATTCTTTAAGTGAACTTCCACAATAATTTTGTTGAAGTAAAATTTGGGATTAGAGGACTTTGGTTAAAAGTGCATTAAATGTATAAATTAAATTGGAAATGATTCAATGTTTCCACCCAAATAATTATTCAATGTTTCAGTGTTATATATTTCTTCATTTATCTTTTTTTAATTTATAAAGACATTTTTATAATTTTCTTAAAATAGATAGCATTTAATAAGGTTATTCTTAGATGTGTTGTAATTTTCGTGGAAGTGTCATATCTTATGTTTTTTAATTCTTTATTTTTGGCATCTAGGAATGCTATTTATTTGTCCATAAGATTGTTTTTCCTGAAATGTGAAAAATAAAATTACCACTCAAAAACTATAAAAATAGAAAAGGTATACACTTTGCTCAGTAATGTCCAAAACATTCAGAAAAGATTTGGATCCATACGAAAGGCTACAGAGAAACTATGGCATTTTATTCATTGTTGATGTGTGTTTGTTACACATTGGAACTATTGTCGCATGTATTTCCATCTAATTTTTCCAATAATAAGAGAGAAGGTGACGTGTTGGTGAGGGTAATAGAGCCCCCTCCCTCAAATTACGTTGCTCTCCATGACCCACCCTAAGTCTCACAGTTCAAGCTAATCATTGACAGAGCTTTACAATCACAAGCTTTTTTACTGAAGCGTTGATAAGACAGTCAAGCAGCTAGTGGCAAATGAAGCCAGGCTGTGCGGCATGATCTCCAGGGAATGAATGGATTTTCTTCAGCACCGATGAAAGAAACATACGCTACAGGAAAACAATGTCCAGCGGGGGACTGCAAAGATGTGTCATCCTGTCAGCATTTATTCTCCTCCAAGCTGTTACTGGATTCTCTGGAGACGGAAGAGCTATATGGTCTAAAAATCCTAATTTTAGTCCGGTAAATGAAAGTCAGCTGTTTCTCTATGACACTTTTCCTAAAAACTTTTTCTGGGGCGTTGGGACTGGAGCATTTCAAGTGGAAGGGAATTGGAAGACAGATGGAAAAGGACCCTCTATATGGGATCATTTCATCCATACACACCTTAAAAATGTCAACGGCACAAATAGTTCCAGTGACAGTTACATTTTTCTGGAAAAAGACTTATCAGCCCTGGATTTTTTAGGTGTTTCTTTTTATCAATTTTCAATTTCCTGGCCAAGGCTCTTCCCCGATGGAATAGTATCAGCTGCTAACGCAAAAGGTCTCCAGTACTATAATACTCTTCTCAACGCTCTGGTACTTAGAAACGTTGAACCTATAGTTACTTTATACCATTGGGATTTGCCTTTGGCGCTGCAAGAAAAATATGGGGGGTGGAAAAATGAAACCATAATAGATATCTTCAATGACTATGCCACATACTGCTTCCAGACGTTTGGGGACCGTGTCAAATATTGGATTACAATTCACAACCCATATCTAGTCGCTTGGCATGGGTATGGGACAGGTATCCATGCCCCTGGAGAGAAGGGAAATTTAGCAGCTGTCTACACCGTGGGACACAACCTGATCAAGGTACTGTACAGCTGACTTCTTATTATAGCTTCACAGTATAAAGAGCAGTAGTTTAAAAGAAACTCTAAGAAATGTATCTTCCATTTAAATAACTCTTTTTATTGAAATCAGCTCAACTAATTTTAGTCTAATTCACAAGTTCTATCCTCAAATTTCATTCTTAGTGTATGTTTTATTTATCTAAGCTATTATTAATGTATTAATCCAATTATTTTCCTTAAATATTGCACTTTTTAAATTAACTATTTTTAAGTCTACTGTTATACATCAGAGCATGAGAATGTGGGTTTACTTTCATTCTGTGGAAAACCAGTCCTTTAAAAATTTCATTGTTGAAACCCTTTTCTGACCACATGCAACAATTTCATAATTTTATGTTAAGGCATGACCATTTCAAATATGTATTTGTTGTTAGTCTTGCTATACTTAGTGATATTTAGAAATAGTGAGCTCAATAAATGTTAGCTAACTGATGATACATATTAAATGCAGGAATTGAAATAAATGTATTTCACAGTTGGTTTCATTTGTATTACATGGCAGGAAAGATGACATTATTTGTTCTAGGAGCTAAAATTAAACTAGTAGCATAAAAACTGGGAAGAATATGCTTTAAGTGTTTTAAAGGAGCATATTTCAAAAGCTAGAGTTTATGCTGGGAAATGCTAAAATGATTAAAACAATAGTGAAAATGTAAGCAAAATAATAGCTAATATTTATTGAGTGCTTACTATTTACCACAGACGACATTAAGCATATTACATGCATTATCACATTTAATCCTCATGATAACCTTATGAACTGGGTCCTATTATTATCCCCATTTTAAAGATGAGCAAACTGAAGCTTAGTGAGATTAAATAACTTGCCCAAGTTTACAGAGTAAAATGAGCTGTTGTCAACATGGAATTTATAAATTACAACAACATTAGTAAACATTGAATGCCTCTATTAAGAATATTTTTAAAAGAGCAATCTTTCAGGAATTTTCAAGAGATTTCATCTCATATTGAGGCTAATATCTAGAATCAGACTTCACTTTTTGAGCTAAATAGCTTGCTTGGGAAAAATAAATTACCCTGGACACCTGCTACGTTTTGAAAATGAAAAATGCTTTACTAGTAGGGTTTCATAATGTGTTACGAGATGTAATTTGATTTTTTAATAATCAAATGTTAAATATATAGAAACAGAAAAATGTATAGGAACATAAAATTACTCCATGTCTAAATTTGCACATACAAAATATCTGTTAATCCTTCTTTTCTTTTTGAACTTTCTGGATTATACGTGTGCATTGCACTATGGTTCAGTCACATCTGCCCTTGCAGTTAACAGATTGCATTACAATCTCAAGGTCATTTACATAGCTTTGAATATAGTTGTATATAGAACATATTATTAATATGTGGGTATACTGTGATTTAGCAAATAGGCCTCAAGGGGAGAAAAATTATAGCTATTAACTATGAAGATTATGCATATATATTTTAGAAAAAATATTCCTTTTATTTAGTTCTTTCAATTATTAAAACAATACATGCTTGTGTAAACTGAGAAACATCAGATTGTACCAAAGGGGACACAATGAAAAGGTTAAATTTCTCCCTCCCTCTCCACCTGATAATCCCAACCTCAAGAAAACTAATATTAGTAGTATTTTATATAGTCTTTTTAAAGTTGTCTATGCAAATACATGCACATATATGCTTATTCAACTTTTGTGTAAAGAAAAATATTCTAAATTGTTAAAAAGTTTTTGGTTTTTTTGGTTACCTGGAAAAATGTTAACAATTAGAATTATCATGAAGAATATGTTTCAGTGGTTCATTTAAAGCCTTAAAAACTGACTGATAAAAATACACAAGAAAAAGTTATAACTAACAAATAGATGCTGCTTCCAAACCTAACCTATCAAAGCTATATTTTCAGATGTTTTTCATTTTCCTCTAATTTAAGATAAGCTCTGCCTCTAACACAAAATTAACACTCTCTGATAGTAACATAAATTTTATAGTGTTAAATTGATGGATTACATTTTTAAATTATTATGTTTTCCAAATAATTTCTTTCATCCCTTTAAAGTTTCTAAATCACGAACCTACATAAGGAGCATGAGGGGTCCCTTGTAATTAGTCAGAAAGTGAACTCTGCCGCATAACCCAGTGGCTTATAGCACCAGAGAGAAATCTTGCAATAGTCTGGCGGCCTGAGGTGAACTAGATTTTCTCACTTGCTCCCTCTCTGTCCTCCTTTTAACATAGAAAAGATTAATTTGATATTTTATGTTGCAATGAAGTATTTCTTCCTTATTATGCCACCTTGTGACCCAGAAGAAGCATTCTTTAGGACTAGTTTTTTGTCCAAGAATATTTATTGAGTTAAAAAAACTAATATAAAACTAAATTCATGGGTGGTTTATAGACCACTTTATTCCCCAATCCTCAGATATTGAAAAGATTTCACAGCGGCTATTGCAGTGTTTCTAGTTCCAGGATGATGCTGAAAATGCCATCTCAGTCTGAAATGTCCTGGTTTGCAGGAAACCTAAATGGTCTAGGCAGTCCTGAGACTGACCTGGGATCTAGACTCCACTTTATGCGGACTTGGTGGCACCTAGAGCAGGTCTCTCAGGTAGAAATTTACTATAATCACCCCTACTAATAGATGCTGCACTCTGAGATTTTTACAATATTTGGAATAGAAAGTGGGTGCCTTTTTTGGCCTTAGCCATTTATATATTATCTATAATCTTTACAACAACCTTGCCAGGTACCTATTATTATCTCCATTGACAGAGTGACATTTCTACCAAGCATCATGTCACTCCCTTGCATAAAATCCATTAGTGGCTTCCCAAAGTTTTAGGGATAAAGTCCCAAGTTTTCATCAAGATCTTCAAGACACAACCCCGGCCTCCATGCCCTCCTTCCTGGCCATCCCCATCTCTCTCCCGTCCCCATCACTAATGCCGACCCCTTGTACCCTACACTCCACAATAATGCACTACTAGGAGTGCCTTAATTTTACCTTACTATTCCTCTCCACTCAGCCTCTACTAGCTCTCTATCCAGCTAGAACACCCTCCTTACTCCCTGCTTTATCCATCTAATGTCCTTCAATACTCAATTTAGGCCGTCACCAGCTCTAAGTTCTCCTTGACTCGTTAGGGTCAGTGTCCCTCCTGAGGGCTCCCATCATAAAAGGTGCTTGCTTTTATCATAGCAGTCTTTTCATATGCTACTTTTCCATCTCCCCCAACTAGCCTGAGAGTTCTTTGCAAGGAGAGACTATTTTTCACGTGTTTTATGTTTCCAGCACCTAGCACAGAATATTAGGTACATGATAGGTATTAAGGTTTGTGGAATGAGTGGTTTAGGATTTCCATCTTAAACCTTGTCATCAAAGAACCAATCTCAAGTTCAAAATTCATATTTCATTGCATTCTTGCTAATTCTTGAAATATTGCTTATATTAATCCAGTGGTGTGTTTATAAGTTAGGACTCTTACAGAAACCTAATTCAAGTTGGCTTAAGCAAAAATGAGCATTTTCCTATAACCAGATCACAGGGATGAATGGACCCAGTAACCAGGACACTCTCAGAAGCCCTTTATCTCAGCCTCTCATGTCTATTTCTTCTTGTGGGTTCTCCTCATTCTCTCCTTTGTAGAGGAGAGTTCTCTCTCCCAAGTTCAGTTTTTAAAACCCCAGAGACAGATCCTAGCCTGTTTGGCCTATGCACTCATGCCTCAGAGCAGCAGAGCTGCAAGTTTTCACATTAGTAAAGGCAGTAATGGTGTCTGTTTTCATTCTATTTTTAAAGCAGTAAATATGCATAATAACTGAAATTTATAGATTCCATCCCCTCCTCCTTAAAATGAAATATCTGAGAGCCTCTGAGTAAACATGCAGGGAGGTTGGGGGATATGAGATGGCTCATAAGATGGTAACTCATTCAGTTTATTACTCCACTAAATACTGCCAGCTTCCATGATAGTTCTGACCACTTCATGGCTTTAAATTATTATCTTTCATAGATGTGAACTGTTTACATAGTACCAGGATTTCTCAACCTGGGCACTATTGACATATTGGGCCAAATAATTCTTTCTTGTCGTGAGCTGTCCTGTGCATTACAGGACGTTTAACAGCATCCCTGGCCTCGACCCCCTAGATGACAGTGGCACCCTCCTCCACAGGGTTACAACAACCAAAATTGTCTCCAGACGTTGCCAAATGTCCCCTGGAGTTGGGGGCGGGGGGGCGGGACAAAATTTCTCCCCCTTCCCTTCCATGAAAACCACTGACTTAAACCTATAAATTGGCAACTGGTTAAAGACATGAAGCATAAAAAACAAGAAGTTTGAAATAGAATCAGTATGAGGGACGTAAAATTGTCTCAGTTTTAGAAAATTGCCTCAAGGAGATTTTCACCAGACCTGTAAGTCGCATACATAGACTCTAATTTATGCCATATCAGGATGTTTTTAGAGAACAAACGATTCTTTAAAAAATGTTAAATGAGGAAATAATGTTGATGATTGTATCTAATTTGGCTTTTCACACTTTGGGAATAAAGACTGTTCCTACTAACTTTGTGTTATTTGTAAAATACTTGAAAGAGTTGCCCCAAACTATTTCTCTTATATAGTTATTTATGAACAAAACAGTAAACTTACTTTTTGAAAGCTTGTATTTTTTTAAGAGTAAAATTCAAGAATTCAAACAGAATGTTATAGAAGCAATATTATAAATATATAAATATTTATCCATTTTTGATGCCATAACACTGTGTTTCACAAAGTTTGGGTATTTTGTGCATCACTTCATGCTGGCTTTTTTGCTGGCTTTTTTGTTTGTCTGTATATCCAAGTACCACATGCACTATTATTTATTAAAACATTTTTCTTTAAAAATGTTTATTTTGAGGGGAGTTCCCTGGTGGTCTAGTAGTTAGGATTCAGTGCTTTCACTTCTGTGGTCTGGGGTTCAATCCCTGGTCAGGGAACCGAGATCCCACAAACCGTGTGGCCAAAAAAAGAAAAATGTTCATTTTGAAAGGAAATTTTATATCCTATTATACATGAAATACCAGTATTTTCTAATATCCTTAAAATAAATATGTAACATTTAAAATTAAAAAATGTTCATCTTTGTTATGCCCAATGTCATATCCCATACAAAAAGAAGTAGGTGTACCAGCCTTGGAAAAGACCTTTGAATATGTAAATTTTATTCTGCATTTTAGTATATATTCAGTCGTAAAACCAAACACATTGTGTCATTTAAAAATGTGTCATAAAATGCTTTTTCTTATGTAATTAAAATAATTTTTAAAATGTAAAAATATTTATTAGATGGGAAAATGCCAATACTTATGTTTATGTATATGAGTATTTTATATATGAGTATTTTATTTTCTGAATATTTTAAACTTCTTTGAAATAAACTTTTCAGTACAATCTTTAAAGAAATAGACTTATATAAAATAAAATATATGTCAACACTTGTTTGTATACCACACACAAATAATGAAATGATTTTTTAAATTCCTCAGGGGCTCAAGAGATTGCTTAATACTGTGAAAGAGGGTTTCAGGACAAGAAATGTTGGGAAACTCTACTCTAGGTCAAGGCCTCACCCATTTGTTCCTGAGCCTAGAATAAGACTTGATTTATTCCCTATTTTTCCACCTCTTTGAGGAACTCTGTCTTAGCATTTATTGGCGTCATTCCCTCAGAGAAGGCCACACGAGGCTGCATATGTATTAGGTATTCAATAAATAATATTAATTATTTTCTATTTAAGGGAGATCTGCCTGGCCCCAGAAAGTATTTAAAATTGTTACTGAATAAAAGTGGACTTCAGACACACACACAGACACAAACACACATGCACACCCACACACACGCACACCAACCCAGATACTGGCATAAACATATAGTCTTTTCAGAACATGCAAATCAATTTCTGTGTATACCAGCTTCTATTAAAAAGTTTACATTGAAAGCCCATCTCAAAACAAGGTGCAGAATGTTGATGATCCTTAAAGATGAGAGATGTGTTTTGAGGGGTCGTTATACTATTCTTTCTATTTTTATGTGTTGTGACAAAAGCAAAAAATACATAAGATGAGAAAGTAAAGAGACTATTTTGTATTTTTAAAAGAAAAGGAAAGAAAACAATCATCTTTATATAGTACACTTCTTAAGGACTTGTCGAAATTCTTAACCAAAATTTAGTGCTAAAACAGCAAAAACAGCTGTGAAAAAGCCACCATTCACATGATTTATAGCTAAGCCTTCTTTGGCAACAGACAGCTGCAACTGCTTTCTTTTTTATAAATTTATTTATTTTCTATTTACTTATCTTTTGGCCGTGTTGGGTCTTCATTGCTGCACGTGGGCTTTCTCTAGCTGCGGCCAGGGAGGGTTACTCTTCATTGAGGTGCAGGGGCTTCTCATTGCGGTGGCTTCTCTTGTTGCAGAGCAGGGGCTCTAGGCACGCGGGCTTCAGTAGTTGTGGCACGTGGGCTCAGTAGTTGTGGCTCGTGGGCTTAGCTGCTCCGCGGCATGTGGGATCTTCCTGGACCAGGGATCGAACCCGTGTCCCCTGCATTGGCAGGCGGATTCTTAGCCACTGCGCCACCAGGAAAGTCCCTGCTTTCTTGAACAAGAAGGCTGCAGTGTTTCACAGGCACATTTAAATAGATTAAATGTCATTTTTAAACCTCTTTGGCCCAACACCCCCACCAATATCTTGAAGACTAAGTGTAATATTTTGAAATGCAGTTTCTAGCTGGAGCATTTTTAGCTTGCCTTGGTTAGACAGAAGCAAAATCTTCAAGGATAGTCTGAAACGATTTTTTTCCATAAAAAAAGAAAGGAATTTTTAAAAACTCCCTTGTTAAAGTTGGGTTGCAAGACAATAACATATTAAAATTAATTTTTGCTAAATCTTGTAGCTAAAAAACTAGCCCAAGCTTTTCTGTCAGTGAGAAGGTTAAAAAAAAACTTACTTGCTACCTTCCACCATGTCCCCGCCAACACCAAAAACAAGCAAACAAACAAAAAAGAACAGAGAAATGGGGAGAATAAAGGACAGAGATTGGTCTTAAGTCTTAAAAATGGAGACTTGAGACAATTATTACAGATAACTTTTTGACATTTTGTCATACTATTCTTTTTTTTTTTTTTAATAGTTATTTATTTATTTATTTATGGCTGTGTTGGGTCTTCGTTTCTGTGCCAGGGCTTTGTCTAGTTGCGGCGAGCGGGGGCCACTCTTCATCGCGCTGCGCGGGCCCCTCACTATCGCGGCCTCTCTTGTTGCGGAGCACAGGCTCCAGAAGCACAGGCTCAGTAGTTGTGGTGCACGGGCTTCATTGCTCCACGGCATGTGGGATCTTCCCAGACCGGGGCTTGAACCCGTGTTCCCTGCATTGGCAGGCAGATTCTCAACCACTGCGCCACCAGGGAAGCCCCCATACTATTCTTAATAACTATTATTATAAGCAGAATATTTTTTCACACACCTAATGTACTGTCAGAAACTGTACTAGGTACTTTTCACATGTTAGCTCATTCAATTCTCACATCAACCCTGCCAGGTAGATATTCTTATAGGCATTTTATAGTTGATGAAACTGAAGCCCACAGAAATTTGCCTGAGGTTACAAAGCTGTACAAGTGTGGTTTTTTTACTCATAATAAGTGTCAGATCCAAAATTTAAATTTCATCTGTCCGAATCCAAGCTAGCAAGTTTTAATGACATGAATCAGCTACCTAGCCTCAGTGAAAAACAATTTACAGCCTACAACTCCATTGCAGCCACTTGTGTTGATGCAGACTCAATAGATATTTGACTCATATTACCTATTTAAAGACCAAAACAATCTACATATATCCATTCATCTGTCAATGGACATTTAGGTTGCTTCCATGTCCTGGCTATTGTAAATAGTGCTGCAATGAACATTGTGGTACATGTCTCTTTTTGAATTATGGTTTTCTCAGGGTATATGCCCAGTAGTGGAATTGCTGCGTCATATGGTAGTTGTGGCACATATATATGATGGAATATTACTCAGCCATAAAAAGAAACAAAATTGAGTTATTTGTAGTGAGGTGGATGGACCTGGAGTCTGTCATACAGAGTGAGGTAAGTCAGAAAGAGAAAAACAAATACTGTATGCTAATGCATATATTGGGATCTAAAAAAAAAAAGAATGGTACTGATGAACCTAGTGGCAGGGCAGGAATAAAGACATAGACATAGAGAATGGACTTGAGGACACGGGGAGGGAGGGGGAAGCTGGGGCGAAGCGAGAGTAGCATCGACATATATACACTACCAAATGTCAAATAGATAGCTAGTGGGAAGCAGCTGCATAGCACAGGGAGATCATCTCGGTGCCTTGCGATGACCTAGAGGGGTGGGATAAGGTGGGTGGGAGGGAGACACAAGAGGGAGGGGATATGGAGACATACGTATGCACATAGCTGATTTGCTCTGTTATACAGCAGAAACTAACACAGTACTGTGAAGCAATTATACTCCAATAAAGATCTATTTTTAAAAATCTATCTACATGTTTTATTTGTCCACAAAATCTATGAACAGTTTATCACTGATCCATACATTAACCATGAGTTTTTTCCTTTGTCCCCATGATTTTACTTTTTATTTGCTCAAAACTTTAGTGTCCCATTAAAGTGCTGTTAAATCACATACGTGTGCCCTCGGCAATACCATCTAAAGTTTAAAAATGTTAACACAATCATTCATTTAATTAGCTAATGCATAGTACATTTTATATAAAAATACATATATGTATATATGTATATATATATATATTTTTTTTTTTTTTTTTTTCAAAATGCCACGCGGCTTATGGGATCTCAGTTCCCTGACCAGGGATTGAACCCGGGCCACAGCAGTGAAAGCCCAGAATCCTAACCACCAGGCGACCAGGGAACTCTCCATAGTACCTATATTATTATCCCAACTCATCTTCATTAGGACCTAAGACACCGCTAACAAAATATAGGAAATAATGATCAAACAAGTTAAAACTAGTATTCTTATAGATGTTCCCAATCAAATTTGAATAAAAGGTAAAAACAGCTCTCGGATAAGAATTGCTAAAAAGTTTCAATAACCAGAATACCATTGTTAGAGAGAAGAGTCATGTAAAAAAAAAACTATTTGTAGACGACAATTGGTATTTTATAACCTTCAAGAGAGCAGTATTTACCTTTTCTAATCATTAAGTAGAAAAAGTTATACTTCAGTGAACGATTAACAGGTTTAAATAAATGTAATTATAAATGTTCAGAGAATAACATTGTGATCATATTTAAACAGCTTAATTTGACATGAACACTCTTATACGTGGAAAATTAGGCCCAACTGGAGAACAGAAAATATTGTAAGTAGTGGAAACAGTGCTAGATATGACGAAATTATGAACTGAGGGAAACTTCACACTAGTTTATAATATAATACATGTGTCATTTATTTGCATGTAAAAAATCTTACTGAGAAAACTCAATATTAGAAAATAGTCTATGTTAAAAAGGAGTAATTGGGCTTCCCTGGTGGCGCAGTGGTTGAGAATCTGCCTGCCAATGCAGGGCACACGGGTTCAAGCCCTGGTCCGGGAAGATCCCACATGCCGCGGAGCAACTAAGTCCGTGAGCCACAACTACTGAGCCTGCGCGTCTGGAGCCTGTGCTCCGCAACAAGAGAGGCCACGATGGTGAGAGGCCCACGCACCGCGATGAAGAGTGGCCCCTGCTCGCCGCAACTAGAGAAAGCCCTCGCACAGAAACGAAGACCCAACACAGCCAATAAATAAATAAATAAATTTTTCTTTAAAGTGAAAAAAAAAAGGAGTAATTAAAATTATTGAACATTAACAGCAATTCTCTTGCTGAAAAGTAGAGGGATGCTGAGAATAGATCAGAACCTTCTAACTTACTAACCAATAAACAGTGAATCACAGAAGAAATTCAAATGATTTCCTGGGTGATCTAACAGTGCTACTTGTTTGGGGGAGCCTTGAGGCTGGTGAAAACCAGGATTTTTAGTATTTGGAGGATTCCATTCATTGGTTCTTTATGGCATCATATCTTGACCAGAGATTATGTGACTGAATCTTAAATAAAGAGCTGGGTTTACTGTTATCAGTTCTTCTTCCATGTTAATCACGTGTGTATTGTACGCCTCCTCCTTTTACCTTTGAATATCAACGTATTATTCCAGAGTAAAAATATATAATGACATCCAGAATAAAAGAACTTTTAATTTGTTTCTTTTTTTTCCTTTGAGATTTTTGGAACTTCAGAGAAAGTAAAGAGTGATAGCATAGAGCAATTAAATTCACTGACAGAAACCATCTGTTTCAACCAATTCTCGTGACTTTTTTAAATTTCAAAAATAATGCATTTTTACTGCAAAACATTCAAACAATACAGAAAGACATAAAGTTAAAAAACGAAAGCTCTCCTCTTTTCTTACTCCCTAATCCCATACTCTAGAAGTAACAACTGCTAGCGGCTTGTTCAATGTCCAAATATTTTTCTATGTATATATAAGCATATACATATAGTCATTTTTTTACAAATTTGAATCATATTACTACATTAAGCTTTTGTTATCATTTCTAATTAATTGAAATGTAGAAGTATACTGTTTTTTCTTCTACTTATTTCTATACTTCGCTCTCCTACTAGAGGTCAGAGGTCATCTGAAGGCAGGAGCTATCTTGTTAATATTTTTTCTAAATGCCTACTAAGGTGACTTGCTTTTTTTTTTTAAGCAGTCTCCGTAGAGACTCTCAAAATTGCCAATGTCAACTATATTTCAAGTCTTCATGGCGGGGTATTGGGAAAGTTTTCAACTAGCAATAATCATGCCTCGGATAAACCTCATTGGCTATGATACTGCCACTGCGCAAAGCTGCCTTGTATTTGTTAAATAAGTGTTTATAGACTTGAATTTAAGCAATCAATCAACATAAATGAATGAAGAGTGAAGAAAAGGATAAAATAATAGCTATGGGTTGAGGCCTTCCTTGGTGGCACAGTGGTTAAGAATCCGCCTGCCAATGCAAGGGACATGGGTTCGAGCCCTGGTCCGGGAAGATCCCACATACGGCAAAGCAACTAAGCCCGTGCGCCACAGCTACTGAGCCTGAGCTCTAGATCCTGTGAGCCCCAACTACTGAGCCTGCGTGCCACAACTACTGAAGCCTGCGCACCTAGAGCCTGTCCTCTGCAGCAAGAGAAGTCACCGCGACGAGAAGCCCGCGCACCGCAACTAGAGAAAGCCCGCGTGCAGCAAAGAAGACCCAACGCAGACAAAAATAAATAAATAAATTTATTTTTTAAAAAAATAGCCATGGGTTGAAGGAAAGAGATAAGTAAAAATGATTTCTCTAAACTTGATTTTGCTGATGTGCATAATTTCTTGAAGGGGAAAAAATAATTAAGCAGAACAGAAGGTAATGCTGATGAACTCTCTGTTTGACTGGGGACTGAGGGGGTTGGATGAAGGTGTAATCAAAACCATGACTCTCAGATTGTCTCTTAGAGTGTTCGTGGCACCCAAACACTGTCAGATGGCTTTCTCAATGTACTGGCCCTTGTTTTTGTGCCATGTCTGTTACATACACTTGCATTTGCACAGCCTGTTCAATCACCTTTGAGTCTAAGATGTAAAAGTGTGTTTCAAAAGCTCATAATTTAATGTGCATCATGTCCAGAAATCACAGTGATCTAGAGGCTGAAGGATTTAGTCCTAATTCTGGCTTTGCACTAACTGAGACCTTGGGCAAATCACTTCTTTTTCTTTTTTTTTTTTTTTTGGCCGCGCCATGCGGCTTGTGGGATCTTAGTTCCCTGACCACGGATCGAATCCCGGGCCCCTGCAGTGGAAGCACAGAGTCCCAACCACTGGACCACCAGGGAATTCCCAAGTCACTTATTTCTTTTGCTTCAGCATCTTATCTATAATAGAGAGTTTTTAAGAATTGGACCAAATGATCTCTAAAGTCCATCTTCTACCTCTAATTAGCAGGCAAGAACACAGAACTTGGAGCAATACAGCCTGGGCTTGACTTAGCTTATGAACAAGCTACCTAACCTCTCTTCCCTCTCCTATAAAACGGGAATAATAATAGTACCTACTTCTCAAGATTTAAATGAGGATTAAATGAGATAGTACATGGAAAGTGCTTAGAATAGTGCTCAGCACATTTAGCACTAAATATATGTTCATTCTTATTACTGTTTATATTGTAAATTTTCTATGGTTCTGTAATTTAACCACTATTCTGTTATATTTGATCATGAAAGTCACTCATCTTTAAGGACCATTTAATTATGATTTGTTCAAAGGTGATGCTGGGCTAACTGCTATGCAACCACAGCATCCCTGCCCTTTCGGTCTAACATCGACAATGGTGTAATGATCACCATGCTTGGTCAAGACAGTCAAGTGTAGAAATGGTTCCTAAGGGACTCATTTAGCCTCTGACACCAGTAAGGACAATATCCAGTGTCAACATCGCTGGTTCTAGGAAAGAGGTACAGGGAATTACACATAAATATTACATGCTGTACTAGACACTTGGAAAACTACATGGTTTTCTGAATACCCCAAATTTGCTGGCAGGTCCTCCATGAACTTTCTAGGTGATCCTAAATTCCAGACACGTATAGATACTTTATTCTCAACAGGTGAGAGTGGGACCCTCATTCTAGGACTGTTTAGTTCTTTTAATAACCAAGTGCAGCCGAAAGAAAATATAATTTTAGAACAGTATGCTGTGGTTCACGTCAAATGGCCTTTCCCCAACATTCAAAATTTAGAACTGGTGGGACATACAGAAAGCACGATGGTTTAGTATAGTGATCAGAGAGGCCTGGATTCACATCCTGTCTCCACGACTACCTAGCCTCTGTGAACTTCAGTTTCTTCTCTAAAATGGGAAAAATAAAACCTGCTTTGCAGAGGCTGTATTATCAACAATGTATGTCAGGTCACCAACAAACTAGCTGATCCATAGTGGGCATTTATTCAACAAGTATTCTATGCCAGGCTCTTCCCTGGACATCTGTATGTATAACTGTGAACAAAAGAGATACAGTCCCTGCACTCAGGAAGCTCGTAGGCCAGGAGTGGACCTATGTTGCATGGGCCTGAGACTTACATAAGGAAAAAATTCAAAATTATGGACACAAAAGCTGGTGCAAAGGTAAACATCTATTTAGAATGAGAAAAATATTACAACAAATTACTGTGGTCTTGGAGATTCAGATTCCTTATTTTCTGAGGTCTCTTCAAGGAATTTATCAGAAATATCGATACTTACTTAGAAATGTTTCCAATCACTACTTGGCTCCCCACCCTCCCAGCACATTTCATGGGGACTCAGGCGAGTGAGGAGTACTGAAGTTTCAGCTCCCTTAGGTTCATGGTCAGTCTGCCTTTGTTGCAGGCCCCAAAATGGTAGGTCTTATTTTTGTTTTTGTACAAATTATATTATTTGTAATTCTCAGAGTGGTTTCTATGTTGACTATCTTTAACTTTTTATTCCTAAATCCTGAGGAAAGGCTTTAAGTCTCCAACCCAGGCCATTTTAGCTTCAATTATACTTGGAGATATAGTCTTTTTGCATTAAAAAAATTACTAATAGGATCACTATTGTTAATTTAGTACTAACAGAAAGCTTAAAATGTCATTTCACCTTCTGCAAAGTTGGCATGCAAATGTTCTCCTTGGGCAAGGAAACTGAACTTCAGTAAGGTACCAATTTACTGATATTGATTTCTTCTAAGTGCCCTTCTAATATCTGGGGAAACCCACAGATGCTTCATTTAATAAATTATGAACTTTATTCTAGACCTTTTTCCCTTTGTGTTGCCAGGTTTAGATTCTGGCTCGGGCACTGGTTTAGTTTAGTAATATTATAATTGAAATTAGAATTCTATAACAATAATAGGACTTTTTTTAAGGAACAAGTATATTAGAGTTTAGTTTTTACATGATTTCTATGCGGAAATCCTGACACTAGGCAAATTGATAACAATCAATGATTTGTTAGAATAAGTTGAAAATACAATGATTGAAAAGAAAATAGGAGGAAAATGAATTTTAATATGATCATTACTGAGTTAGTCCAACCATAGAAAATATGAATTTGAACCATTAAAAATAGAATTGGTAAATATTTTCTTTATGAAAGGTGGTAACTTTTGTTAATATTTAAATTCTCTCCTAAGAATAATGAGGGTAAGATATTGTTTCCAAGAGAGTTTCAAGATTGTCAAAAAATTAATAAGAAAATAACAATCATGTAATTTTTTTTAGCAATGAACAATAAAGTTCACATATCTTAAGCACCCAATAAATATTTGTGGAATGAATGAATGTTAAATAATCTGGAAGAGCAGCAATTGTAACTAGTAGAAAACTTGATACTTAATATAAAGAAGTGCTGAGTAAATTAAATAATAAATCAAACTGAAATTAATTCTAGCCCAAATGAACAATGAATAATTTTGATCAGCAGCAAAAAAATAAATGAGGACAAAACGGTCAGCTGCGAGCCTTGAGAGGTCAGGGAGAGCCATCTGCGAACAACCCTCACGCCTACACAACTTCCCACAGTTCTGCACAGCAGGTTAAATAATTTTCAGCTTGCTCTTTCAAAGTCCTTCAAATTTAGGTTCGTGTGGTTTTCATAGGGTCTTTACATGTATTACCTCATTCCATCTTCACAAGGATTCTCTAGAGTGTTTATTTTTAGCTCAGTATAAGGAAGGAGGGATCTGAGGCTGCTAAGAGGGAATTGACTGATCCAAGACCGTAAAGCTAATTAGTAGCAGGGCCAGTGCTAGAGCCTGGGTGTTCTGCTTTCAAAACCTGGGTCCTGTCCCCTGTGGTACCAAGTAGGTGAGTAGCACTTTTATATCATTCCTGATGGCCAGTTATCCCCCAAAAGAGCAATCAATGATTCCAAGCAGGTGGTCAGAAAACACTCACAGTGAAGGACAAAACATATGGAAATCAATTTGGAAACATGCAAAACAATTCAAAAAATAGGTAGCTCATTCCTGGGATTAAAAAAAGGAAAGAATTCAAACAAATTAAAAGCTATATGACCAAAGTTAGTTACTACATTATTTATGACAGGAAGGAAGGAAAGCATGAAGAGAGAGAAAGAGAGAGAGAGGAAGGAGGGAGGGAGGGAGGGTAAGTAAAGGGAGGGAAGAAGGAAGGAAAGAAGGCAGGAAAAGAAAAACAAGCTAATTTTTATCAAAAGAGGGAGATGACTAAGTAAATCATATTTCATTAGATTGATGAATTGTTATACTAAGATTATTATGAAAACTAAAAATAACATGGAAAATGTTAGAGTGACTTTAGCTGGGAAATATATTTGGAAAAGTTGGGGGGAACACAGAAATATGAAAACAGTTTGCTCTGTGGAGTTTTAAAGTATATTTTCTTTAATGATTTTCATTTAATACTTTATTAAATAGTTTTAACAATAAACAAGTTTATAGTTCACATGAAAATATTTCAGCCAAAATGTGGCTAAATTCATGCACAGATTTGAAAATTTAACAAAAATTTTATTTTTGACAAATGATTGGGTGTTCCTTAAATACAGACACGTGTGATGCGCTAGGTTTCTTCAACGCAAGCCTTCCAAAGCACTGCCTTCCACCCGTGTCCCTTCCACCACGTCTCCCTGACCTCTGACCCCTTCTTCATCTTTGTTTCTAAAGTTGTCCAGCTATCTTATTTGCCTCCTATCATCCACAGAACTTATCTGAGTCTGGACTTCCAGGGGCATCAAAGAGCTGCTACGTTAGATTAGAGGAGGGGACAGAATGAGATATTAGGTCCCTGGCTGTCTCTCAATGACATTAGGCCCTGCTATCTGCCTCAAAAAGAAAAAGCTGACTTCCCCTTTAAGCTACTGAATCTAAAGAACAAAGGTTGAAGCTCCCTTAAATCAATCATTCCAAAGGTAGACGGCCTTGTACAAGATAGAGGGTAACCTTGGAAAATCACAGAATGACTATTGTGCAAGGTTGCAGGGCCCAGGTTGCACTCCCCTGCCAACCCCAGTTCAGTTTCCCCAGCAGACCTCCTTTATGAGCATTGGACCAAAGCACACGCATAGATACCCCAGTTTCATCAGGAGTTATGTCAAACTCACTGCCTCAGAGCAATAGTTTTTACCTTGTTACCTGGCGAACAGGATCAGGTTATAACTACAAGTGCTGCACAAAGAACCTCCCCCACATTCTCCACATGAGGATGGAGAGGCTGTCTTCAGCCCAGAGCAAAGATAACCCTAGATACCTTGATAGCCTATGCAAATAGCAGCAAAGGTGAAAGAGACACTGTGAAACACCAAGGTCAACTTGGGGCATAACAACACATGTATATATAGATACATGGAGAGATATATATCTCCAGAAAACTCGCTTGGAAAGCTATTGCAAAGGTACATGTCTGTTATCACAGCTTAAGTCATCTTTCATATAGTTACAGAAATAAGCAATAGAATATCTATTTCAAAGAAAAGCCCCCCCTCCTTTTTTTCCCTATTAGAACCGGTTAACTGCTATTAGGACTGGTTTAATACATTTATATTAATTTCATCTCACTCTCCCTTTAGCGTCTGATGGCATCATATTCGCAAGGCAGCTAGTTTATGGCTCAGAACCTTACATGTGTTTAGTGCTTCACAGTTTACACATCAGAGGTGCACACCCACCCTAAAGAGGCGTACTGATCACTCACTGCGGCTTTTATGGATGAAAGCATTGAGGCTACCAGGGGATTAAGTGACCGCTTAGAATAAAGCAAAGAATGCCTCCCTGTGAATTCTAGATTGCTTTTGTTTCAAATCAGGAAAAATGCAGTTAAGACTTTCTGCTGTGTATACACTACCAAATGTAAAATAGATAGCTAGTGGGAAGCAGCCACATAGCACAGGGAGATCAGCTCAGTGCTTTGTGACCACCTAGAGGGGTGGGATAGGGAGGGCGGGAGGGAGACGCTAGAGGGAGGGGATATGGGGATATATGTATATGTATAGCTGATTCACTTTGTTATACAGCAGAAACTAACACACCATTGTAAAGCAATTATACTCTAATAAATGTGTTTAAAAAAAAAAAAAAGACTTTCTGCTGTGATTCCAGCCCCAGAAAAGTCGAGAAAGAGCTGCTGAGACCACTTAAGGTGGAATCTGACCTGGGCTGCCCTGAGATTCCTTTCAGAAGCTGGAACCTAGGGGTGGAGGCAGGGGAGGAGGCTACAGCCTGAACACTTTTCTGAGAAGGACATTCTTAAGGATCTTTAGGAACATTTGGGTGCTAAGTGGTTCCAGGATCTTCCAATGAAAACGGAGTAAGAACAGGTAGATAGAGGTAATACCTTGAGGCATCTACTTCTTCAGAAAATCTTTCATGGAATTATTTAAATTAGCTATTCTTGCATAAAGCAAGGAGACACCAGTCTTGGAATCCTCAGCCCTTACATTAATGTCTATCTTTCCCCACCTAACAGAGTTTATGGAACATTTTTAATGTCCACAGGATCTATCAGGTTTGAGCCATTGCTCGTTTTTTTTTGTTTTTGACCTACAAAAAGGCACTTTTGGATAATTCAGCCCAATATAAAACATCTCCAATGAGCAAAAGGAAAGCTAAAGAACAAGACTGAAAGCAGACTTTGTGGGTTACAAATAGTAAGGGTTTGTGCCCTTGTTTTAGAAACACCCAATTAGAGGAGAAATTGGCAGACCTGGGAAGAGCCATCAAGAGACAAGCAAGTCAGGTGCTGAGAGGACGAGAGGCGGATACATAAAGGAGCAAGCTCTGGCTGGCCGGGCAGGAGGGAGACCTTGCGCATTTAACTGGCCTTGAGTCCTTAACTGGAGTCCTCAAGTTAAGAACCATACAGCTCATGGTTCTTTACTGAATCATGCCTCTGCCTTAATTTAGTGTCTTATTTTTTTCAGTTTTATATGTTTCTCTTTCATACATTTTAGTCTTATTTTCCCATTAAGATTACTGGCTCCTGAGAGCAAATCCCTGCACCATTTATTTCAGCCTCTCAGGGCAGGGCAAGACAGGCATTGAGTCAGCGCTCAGTAAGTACCTATTAAATAGACTGGAAACTGATCGTGAGGCTTTGTTTTAAGTGAACGCAATAGGAAATGTAAATTCCAGGGGGGCCAATAATAATAATATCCATCTTTAGGCAGTAGCTCCTAGGTGCTCTATTCTATGCTACATATTTAATATACACATTAGCTCTACATCTAACAACAACTTTACAAAGAGTATTATTATTTTAACTTCATTTTACAGCTGAGGATACGAAGAGATTTCAGACAGGTTAAGTGCCTTATCTAAGGCTACTATAGTTAGTACCTGAACTTCAAACCCAAGTGTGCTGATCCCAAATCCTACACTATTTCCACTGGTTTTCTGCCTTGTGCCATGCCTGCCACCCTTTTATAGTAATAGTAATAATAGCTAAGGCTTATATAGAGCTATACTGTGTGCCAGCCATTGTTCTAGAGTGCATTAATTCATTCAATCCTTACAACAAGCCTAGGAGGTGAGCTCTATTACTATCCATTTACAGAACTTAGAAATTGTATTATCCTGGACTTCTAAGTTAGGGCCAAAAGAAGACTCTGTAGAACAATGAGAGAGCACTGCTCTGAGTCTTTCTATGTAGAGGAAGAAACCCTATAATCCACATAGTGTCTCACCTGTACCCAGCCCCGAGAGAGCCCGGAAGGGAGCCAGGGAGAGGAGAAGTAAGATGGAGCTAGGACAAGAGCTCTCTGCCTGCCTCTCGGTAATCCTATAGGGGAGGCTTTAGGTTGGAAGCACAGGGGAAGTGAACAGAGAGCAGACTTTGCGGTCATCAGGGTTCCCTGGCAGCTTTAGGTTGGAAGCACAGGGGAAGTGAACAGAGAGCAGACTTTGCGGTCATCAGGGTTCCCTGGCAGCTTTCCCCTGCAGCACCCGACGCTTCACTAATTTGTCCATGAAGACCTTCTATCAGCCAAGTCACAACCCTGTGAGTAAGGACAGTAAAGATTAACAATATTTTCTTGTTCTTAGGCTCATTCGAAAGTCTGGCATAACTACAATAGAAATTTCCGCCCACATCAGAAGGGTTGGTTATCAATCACGTTGGGATCCCACTGGATTGAACCAAACAGATCAGAAAACACAATGGATATACTCAAGTGCCAACAATCCATGGTTTCTGTGCTCGGGTGGTTTGCCAACCCTATCCACGGGGATGGTAACTATCCAGAGGTGATGAAAAAGAAGTTGTTCTCCATTCTACCCCTCTTCTCTGAAGCGGAGAAGAATGAGGTGAGGGGCACAGCTGACTTCTTTGCCTTTTCCTTTGGACCCAACAATTTCAAGCCCTACAACACCATGGCTAAAATGGGACAAAATGTGTCCCTCAATTTAAGAGACGTGCTGAACTGGATTAAACTGGAATATGGCAATCCCCGAATCCTGATCACTGAGAATGGCTGGTTCACGGACAGTCATGTGAAAACAGAGGATACCACAGCCATCTACATGATGAAGAACTTCCTCAACCAGGTTCTCCAAGGTTGGTTGCACATTAGCTCAAAACAACTGTCTTGAATACTTATGCTATAGGGTATTTAAAGTCACCTTTGAATATATGATTATTGTTGTTATGGTCATTGTTGGACTTTCCTATTTTCCAACGTTGACAGAATTTTTTAACGTTACTCTCATCCTTTTTTTTTTTATGAATGTATTTATTTATTTATTTTTGGCTGCGTTGGGTCTTCATTGCTGCGCATGGGCTTTTCCCTAGCTGCGGCGAGCGGGGGCTACTCTTCGTTGCGGCGTGCGGGCTTCTCATTGCCATGGTTTCTCTTGTTGCAGAGCACAGGCTCTAGGCGCATGGGCTTCAGTAGTTGTGGCACGTGGGCTCAGTAGTTGTGGCTCGCGGGCTCTAGAGCGCAGGCTCAGTAGTTGTGGCGCCCGGGCTTAGTTGCTCCGTGACATGTGGGATCCTCCCAGACCAGGGATTCAACCCACGTCCCCTGCATTGGCAGGCGGATTCTTAACCACTGAGCCCCCAGAGAAGTCCCACTCTCGTGTCCTTTTAAATAAAGGTTTGAAAACAATAGTTTTACACTGTAGATACATCCTTAATTGGCAACAGGATGCTGTTTCATTCCTTTTAAAAGGACATAATGCTAAAGGAGACATGTCAAAAGTTTTCTAACAGTAGTACTTTAGTCTAAGATGCTGAAAGCTTTTTTTGATTGTGCTCCTTTTACTCTACTACATGACTCAGTGACGAAAAGTCTGAAGACAAAGAATGAGCCATGAATGGCTAAACTGAGCAACTTCTATTGTTCTTAGATATTTCTCTAATCCCTACCCATCCCCTCATTCCTTTTCCTTTACTCAGGTAGTGACATCTGCAGGTGGCTGACTGAAATAATGGAGCAGAGGACAAGCTCGAATTATGATGTTCTGTCCCCTACAGAGTTGGGCCCCATTTCTCTCCTATATAAAGGAATTCTCAGTGGATCTTTCTACAACTCTGTAGCTCTCTTTAGAAGTCACAAGCTTGGAGGGAATTCCCTGGAGGTCCAGTGGTTAGGACTCGTGGCTTTCACTGCTGAGGGCCCGGGTTCGATCCCTGGTCAGGGAACTAAGGTCCCGAAGGTGGCACAGCATGGCCAAGAGAAAAAAAATGTCACAAGCTTGGAGAAAAATCCCTGGTTCTGCAGAAGAGAATGTTCAGGGAGGGTCCTCAGGGAGAGCAAGACGTGCTGTCCCAACTTGCAGGAGGAGCACATGGAACAGAGCCTTGCCCAGCCACGGGGCGCATGCACATGGGGGCCTCCAGAGCAGAGGACTCTGCCCACAGGGCCCGGGCCAAATGCCAAGCACTTTGGCAAAAGTGGTGTCATTCCCCAGGCGTTACCATTCCACCTCTCCTCAGGACCCTATGACACCAGAGAGACTAGAACCAGGGCCTGCTGAAACATATTTATTTCATCGGAACCCCTTTTTTTTGGCCGTGCCATGCGGCATACAGGACCCCAATTCCCCGACCAGGGATGGAACCCACGCCCCCTGCAGTGGAAGCACAGAGTCCCAACCACTGGACCACTAGGGAAGTCCCACATCAGAATCTCTTGACATCAATTCCCTTGACATTGACTCCACCTTTTAGGAAAAGAATATCAGTGATAAAACCCCCAAAGTGCAGAAATGAGACATTACCACGAGAAAATGAAAGCTTTTAAGAAAAGAAAAATGGTTCATGATTGATTGGGGTATTTGTTGTTTTTATTGCATATTTCATTTTTATCTAGTTCCTAAAAGTTATTGAATTTAAAGCTAGAAAGTTCCTGAGAGATCATCTTTTCCAAACTTCTCTATTTACAAATGAGGAAACAGAGATCGAGAAACTTGCCCAACAGCCCCGTCCCAGGAGCACAGTAGAGCAAGTCCTCTCCCCTCCTGCCCCTCGGCCCAGTCAGTTCTTGTTCTCTTACATCACTGTGCTTCCTTCTCCTCCTTAAATCTACATTCACATATGCTCATTCTCAAAGCTGATATTTCAGTCCCTGAGGATTGTTTCACAGAAGATAGTTTGTCCACAAATGGGAATCAACCCAAGGTTGAAATGAGAAACTCTTGGTCATGAGCAGACATCTACATTGGTCCCAAAGGGTTCTGGAAATTACCATGCCCTCTGACACAGATCTTTTTTTTTTTTAACTATTTCAATTCAGTATTTTACTTGTTTTTTTTTTTCTTCTTATAAATCCTCAACTGCTATTTATTTATTTGTTTGTTTATTTATTTATTTATTTATTTTTGGCTGCGTTGGGTCTTCGTTGCTGTGTGCAGGCTTTCTCTAGTTGCTACGAGCGGGGGCTACTCTTCTTTGTGGTGCACGGGCTTCTCACTGCGGTGGCTTCTCTTGTTGTGGAGCACGGGCTCTAGGCACACGGGCTTCAGTAGTTGTGGCATACAGGCTCTAGAACGCAGGCTCAGTAGTTGTGGCACACAGGCTTAGTTGCTCCGCAGCATGTGGGATCTTCCCAGACCAGGGATCGAACCCACGTCCCCTGCATTGGCAAGCGGATTCTTAACCACTGTGCCACCAGGGAAGTCCTCTGACACAGATTTGCACACTAAGTCTCAGGGATATTTTAAATTTTATCCTTTAACTGTGTCATTCACTTGGGAAGACCACTCTAGATGAAAATAACTGCCCCTTTTCAAATATAAAAATAAATTTTCTATTTGATATATTGGGCCTGCAAATTAGGAAAAAGGTTGTTTTCACAATATGCCGCCCCTGACATGTCATTAGTGAGGTCGTAAACATGAACCAGAGTGTGTAGTCCTCTGAACATCTCTGCTTTTTTCCTTCTGTGCAGCAATCAAGTTTGATGAAATACGAGTGTTTGGTTACACTGCCTGGTCCCTCCTGGATGGCTTTGAATGGCAGGATGCTTACACCACTCGCCGAGGATTATTTTATGTGGATTTTAATAGTAAACAAAAAGAAAGAAAGCCTAAGTCTTCAGCACGTTACTATAAACAGATCATACAAGAAAATGGTTTCACTTTGAAAGAGTCCACACCAGATGTGCAGGGTCAGTTTCCCTGTGATTTCTCCTGGGGCGTCACTGAATCTGTCCTTAAGGTAAGTGGCTACTTACAAATTAACTATAAAGTGGTGCAAGTAGTACACAATATTTTCTTTCACTTTACTCAGTGACATCTAGGAGATAGCTGTCAGACAATATCAAATACCATGATCACTTGGAGGTTATGAGGGGAAGGTGGGGAAAGAGGAAGGAAGAGGAAGAGAAGAATTCATGCTTACTGAGAGCTTTTCATACTGCCCTCAAGTTGTGTACAGTCTAGAGGGAACTTACAGTCATTTTTGTGAGAGTCATTTGTTAGTAGTGTCAAAATTAAGGGAAAATAATTTTATAGATTTTTTTTTTTTATTTTTTGGCTGGGCTGCACGGCTTGCAGGATTTTAGTCCAGGGATTGAACCCACGCCCTCAGCAGTGAAAGCACTGAGTCCTAACCACTGGAATGCCAGGAATTCCCTAGATTTTTGTTTCGTCAAAAGCAAATTGTTAGTGACCTTTTATTTAAGTGATTCCTCTTATTTGATAAATTTGGGTTATTTTCCTTATGAGGTCTTTATACCCCAGTGGGGCCTCCTGACTTGTCTCATTCCTCACCTTCTTCAGATGTTTACTCAGATGTCACCTTCTCAATAAGGCTTCCCTCCACTCCAAAAAGCATAACTCCAACACTATCAGTGCACATTCCCCCTTCCTGCTCTATTTTCCTACATAGCATTCACCATTCTCTAGCATACTATGTACATTACACATTTCCCTTTTTTCTCCAGCTTTACTGAGATACAATTGACATACAATATTGTGTAAATTTGAGGAGTACAATGTGTTGATTTGATACGGTTATATATTACAAAATCATTACCACTATGGCATTAGCTATCACTTCCATACCATCACACGCAATTCCCATTTCTTTTTTTATGGTGAGAAAATTTAAGATCTACTCTCTTAGCAACTTTCAAGTATATAATACAATATTATTAACTATAGTCACCATGCTGTACAACAGACCCCCAGAACATGTTAATATTATAACTGGAAGTTTGTGCCCTTCAACCGGCATCTCCCCATTTCCCCCACCCCCAGCCCCTGATAACCACTTTACACATTTTTCTTACTGATCACCTGTCTTCCCCTACTAGAATGCAAACTTTCTCCGCAAGAGGTGGAGACGTTTGAGGCTTTGCTGCCTGCTGTATGCCTTACTAGAGCAATGTAAGGCACATGGCAGGTGCTCAATGCATAGTGCATGAATAAGGTCAACTTTTAGAGCCAGGTGAGCCCTTTGAAACCTCTTACTCCAAATCCTTCATTTTATAGCTGAGGAAAGTAAGACCCATCAATTAATAATTGAGATCCAAGTGACTTGCCCAAGGTAACACAAATAGTGGCAGAACTGTAGCAGGCAAACTTCAAGCCCCCAGATGCACAATGCTCTTTCCAAAATAATAATAACTACTTTTTGAAGCTCCTACTATGTACCAAGCACTTAACTGCTGTATGTATGTGCGTTCTGTCTACTTAATCTTTGTTTTTTAATTTTATTTATTTATTTTTGGCTGTGTTGTGTCTTCATTGCTGCGTGCAGGCTTTCTCTAGTTGCGGCGAGCAGGGGGTACTCTTCGTTGTGGTGTGCGGGCTTCTCACTGCGGTGGCTTCTCTTTGTTGCAAAGCACAGGCTCTAGGCGTGCAGGCTCAGTAGTTGTGGCTCTCGGGTTCTAGAGCACAGGCTCAGTAGTTGTGGCGCAGGGGCTTAGTTGCTCCGCAGCATGTGGGATCTTCCTGGACCTGGGCTCGAACCCTGGACCAGAGCTCGAACCCATGTCCCTTGCATTGGCAGGCAGATTCTTAACCACTGCACCACTAGGGAAGTCCCTGTCTACTTAATCTTAAAACCCTCATTTTAAGAGACACAGATGTAGAGAACAACTCTATGGACACCAACGGAGGAAAGTGGCAGGGGGGTTGGTGGTGATGGGATGAATTGGGAGATTGGGATTGACATGTATACACTAATATGTATAAAATAGATAACTAATAAGAACCTGCTGTATAAAAAATAAATAGAATTAAATTAAAAAAAAAACCACCTCATTTTATAGGCAAAGAACCTGAAGTTTAGGGAGGTTACATAACTTGTCCGGGTTACCCGGATTTGTCTGTCTCCTGACCATTATGCTATAAGACCCCACAATACCACACTATTACTTGTATTCTAGAAGCATATGGAAAAACAAGATGTGCAAGGACCAGATAAAATGACCCAAACCATGAGTGGGCAAAGTTACGAATCTCAACCCCTGTCGATATTTAAATAAGACTTTAGTAAAGGCTCAGAGGTGATAAAAGGGGGAAAGATATAGAGAGTAATATAAACACAGTGACTCACCTTCAGTTTGTGTCCCCTGGAGAGCCACCTACTTACCCAGTGTCTATCTCCTCCTCCACATGGCACAGGCAGGCCATCTTTTCCATACCACTTCAAGTAGGTTTATATTTTCCCAAATTCCAGACCCAGCAAAGAGAGGCCCCAGGGGAGACAAGAGTTCCAGCCTGTACATGACCCAACCTGTAAGTTCCTGCTTCCTCTGAAGACCCATCTGTTCCCCAGTGTTTGACAGTGTGAATGTCTGCCCCCTCTGTGGACCCTACTCCTATTACTCAGAGCAAGAGCTGATCACTTGGGTCAGGGGAAAGTAATTCTGTGATCAACCAGGCCTGGGTTTCTTGCTCACACCTGGAGCCCGTCAAGGAGTCAGTGTCCCTTGAACTTAAACCAGGAGTGAGGATGAGTTGTTTGCCAAGAAAAATTAGGGTGCGTTTTGAAAACTCAGCCAGATGATGTATGAATAGATGATGGGTAGGCAAAAGAGTAGATGTTTTCTATAGGAAGACTAATAAAGTGAAAGTAACATTTTAAAAATATTGCTATGCCTACCCACACACATCTTATTTTCCTCCAACCTTTTTTTCCTTCAATATTCTTCTCCAACATTTTGTTTTGAAAAATTTCAAACTAGTACAATAAACACCCATATTCCCTTCATCAAGATTGGCTGATTGTTAACATGTTGCCATGTTTGGTTTATCTCTCTCTCTTTTAGAACCATTAAAAAGTTGCAGACATCATGATACTTTACCCCAAAATATTTCAGCATGTGTCTTCTAAGAACAGTGACATTCTCCTATCTCATACTATTATCATACTCAGGATATTTAATATTTATTCAATATCATCCAACATACAATCCATACTCAAATTTTCCTAAATGTCCCAAAAATGTCCTTTATAGATCAAAAAAAACTTTTTTTTTATCATGAACAAGGAACACATATTTGTTGTTGTGTATCTTTAGCCTTTTAATTCAGAGCAATCCCCCTAATCTCTTGGTATTGACATTTTTGAACAGTTCAGGCCAGATGCTTGTAGAGTGTTTCATGGATTTCTCTGTTTCTTTATTAGATTAGTTAACCATTTCTGGAAATAATACTACATAGATGATGTTGTGTATTTCCCATACATCAAATTAGGAGGCACATAAAATCAGTTTGTTTCATTACTGAAGACATTAGTTGAAGTAATAGTCACCAGATTTCTTGGTTAAGGTGGCATTTGCCAGATCTCTTAACTGAAAAGTACCTTTTCCATTTGTAATTAAGAATTAATCTGATGGTGATACTTTTGAGACTGTATAAATATCCTGTTCCCCAACAACATTTAACCAATGGTCTTAACATTGATACAATAACCTTGCCTGAATTAATGATTACTTTGTAGATTGCAAAATGGTGAATTTCTAATTAGATTATTCCTTCTATCTTTATTTGGTGAATTCTTTTAAATTCAATGTGTTATAATTCATTGTTGTCATTGTTTCATTGGGCCTTTTGATACTCAAATTTTCTCAAATTTGGCCAATGGGACTCTTTCAAGCTGCTCCTGTGTCTTTTTGACATTTCCCTTTCAGTTTTTAAAGCACTTCCTTATTTTTTCTGGCACAAGATGTACCAGCATCAACTTCATTCTTTCCTGCCCAGACCTGGAAAAAGCCATTACTCCAAAAACCCCAGGATCCTTGTAGTGGAAAATAGAACTTTAAAACCAAGCTCTGGGAGCCAGGGTTGAGATCAGGGTGCAATACTTTAACTATTTCTGTCGGCAGATTAATCACACACTGGCTAAGACTAATGCTTTCTGGAGATTTTTTAAAGTAAGACAGATTTGGGGAATTCCCTGGCAGTCCAGTGGTTAGGAGTCGGCGCTTTCACTGCCGTGGCCCAGTTCAATCCCACGTCAGGGAGCTAAGATCCTGCAAACCGCGCCTCGGCCAAGAAAAAAAAAAAGTAAGAGATTTTTCATTTGATCTTGCCTTACCTTATGGTAAGATTTCCCTTTGTAAATACACTTTCAATATCATGATGCTCTGAGATTTCAAAACACTGAAACTGACCATCTAGGCTAGGAGGGTTTTACTCTAATAATTATATACAGATTTACCTTCATGCTCACATGATCGATGTTCTCTCAGTTTAATGTTCTAGATAACTGGCTGGCAGATGGCAAGTGGGAATGATATGATTTTGTAATTAGACTATGAAGGATGACACACGAGAAAACAATTAGAGGGAAAATATTTACCAAAGGTTAATTACCCATTTATTCCAGGTGTATTTAAATTCAGTCATGGGAAGAAAAAGCACTTTAAAACAAGTTCAGAACTTTTACTTTTTTTAAATTAAGCTTGAATTTGGATATGTTTTTCTTAAGCCCTTTTCTGTTTTAATTTAGACTCAAGGGCCTAGCAGGCAATTATTGCAAGGAAAACTAAACCCAAGTTATAAGTACCTTATGTTTGTAGAGTGCTTTAGAGTTGACAGAGCAGTTGCCCAGATCACAGACTTCTCACAGCACACCTGTGAGGTGCGTGAGATTGCTCTGTCACTATACAGAGTTGCCAAGCCTTGAGTTTTAAAGGGACAGAATTAGAACAGGAGTCCAGGGCTCTCTCTCTGGTGGAGGGGCAGGGAATGGGACGTCATCAGATCCAAGAGTCAACTTGGGAGTTTCTGGCGGTTATTTCAGGGTCCTCTCTTTTCATAGTTCAAGTCCCTTATGTAAGGAGGGTGTTGAGTATTCTCCCTTTAGATGAATAAATGCTTTGTTCTCACAGGCACATGGGTGGGGGAGAAACAGAATGATGCACATGTGATACCACTTGGACTTTTCAAATAAGAGGCGTTGGAGAGATGCCTTCAGCAAATGCAAGGGGTCATTCCCCAACCTGTCCCACTGTCCTCTTTTAGCAACTGTGGCTGGGGTCAACCAGCCCGCTCTAACCCCAAGTGCTGATCTCAGTGAAATCCTCAACAACTGGAATGTTAACTTTGCCTTCAATTTATGGCAGGGTTTGGAAGGTCCATCTTTTGTGATTCCTTTTAACTGAGAGGACTAAGCCAATTTCCTGATGCATTTGAACAGAATCACATGAGACCCCCCACTACATTACTGGGGTTTTAGGACCGACCAACTGGAAAACAGCTTCTCAGTGTTCTCTTTCTTTTTTTTTAAAATTAATTAATTTATTTATTATTTATTTTTGGCTGTGTTGGGTCTTTGTTGCTGCGCACGGGCTTTCTCCAGTTGCAGTGAGCGGGGGCTACTCCTCGTTGCGGTGCACGGGCTTCTCACTGCGGTGGCGTCTCTTGTTGCAGAGCACGGGCTGTAGGTGAGCAGGCTCAGTAGTTGTGGCACGCAGGCTCTAGAGCGCAGGCTCAGTAGTTGTGGCGCACGGGCTAAGTTGCTCCGTGGCACGTGGGATCTTCCCGGACCAGGGCTCGAACCCATGTCCCCCGCCTTGGCAGGCAGATTCTTAACCTCTGTCCCACCAGCGAAGTCCCTGCTCAGTGTTTTCTGAAAGACAACTTGTTTTCCAAGGCAAGCCCTGGGTGTAGTTCCTTCTCTACATTTTCTGGTCTCCCCAGTAAATTTCAAGGGCTGAGAGGGAGGGTAACCCATCAGGCCTTTTTTCTGACATCGCCAGAACAGCAGGAAGACATATGTTGTTGTGAAGGACATGTGCATCATGTATTTTCTGTATTGTCAGGGAGAGGCAAAGTAAGGTCAGGCTCTTCTTCTCAGAGGATGTACGCCGAGTCTGTCTGCCAGGGTGTGCTTTACCTGAACGTGCTTGCTTTTCACAGCCAGAGTCAGTGGCTTCCTCCCCACAGTTCAGCGATCCTCACCTGTATGTGTGGAATGTGACGGGCAACAGACTGTTGCACCGAGTGGGAGGAGTGAGGCTGAAAACACGACCAGCTCAATGCACGGATTTTGTCACTGTCAAAAGACAGCTTGAGATGTTGGCAAGAATGAAAGTCACCCACTACAGGTTTGCTCTGGACTGGCCCTCAATCCTTCCCACTGGCAACCTGTCCACGGTTAACCGACAGGCTCTGAGGTACTACAGGTGTGTGGTCAGTGAGGGACTGAAGCTCAACATCTCCTCAATGGTCACGTTGTACTATCCAACCCACGCCCACCTAGGCCTCCCCACGCCTCTGCTGCACAGTGGAGGGTGGCTGAACCGGTCGACGACCAAGGCCTTCCAGGACTATGCCGACCTGTGCTTCCAGGAGCTGGGGGACCTCGTGAAGCTCTGGATCACCATCAACGAGCCTAACCGGCTGAGTGACATCTACGACCGCTCTAGTAACGACACCTACTGGGCAGCCCACCACCTGATGATCGCCCACGCCCTGGCCTGGCACCTCTACGACCAGCAGTACAGGCCTGCGCAGCGCGGGGTTGTGTCGCTGTCTCTGCACTCGGACTGGGCCGAACCCGCCAATCCCTATGCGGACTCGCACTGGAAGGCGGCCGAGCGCTTCCTCCAGTTCGAAATCGCCTGGTTCGCAGAGCCCCTCTTCAAGACTGGGGACTACCCGTTGGCCATGAGGGAGTACATCACCTCCAAGAATAGGCAAGGGCTCACGCGCTCCGCACTGCCTCAGTTCACCGAGGAGGAAAGGAGGCTGGTCAAGGGCACTGCAGACTTCTACGCCCTGAACCACTTCACCACCAGGTTCGTGATGCACGAGCGGCAGAACGGCAGCAACTACGACGCGGACAGGGACATCCAGTTTCTGCAGGACATCACCTGCCTGAGCTCCCCCACCCGCCTGGCCGTGATACCCTGGGGAGAGCGCAAGGTGCTGAAGTGGATCCGGAGGAACTATGGAGACGTGGATGTTTACATCACGGCCAGTGGCATCGACGACCAGTCTCTGGAAAATGATGAACTCCGGAAACACTACTTAGAGAAATACATTCAGGAGGCTTTGAAAGGTGAGGTTCGGGGGCTATTTCAGATTCAGTGAAGTATGACATTCCCAGATAATATGCACAGAAGAATGAGGGGAACAGGTTCATTAATGACAGTGTCAGCTCACTATGGGAAATTTGGCAAGTATAGAAAAATACTTTTAAAAACCTGAAATCTTACTCCCCCGAAAAAAGTGCCTAGACTCGTGCTGACTAGATATCATTAATACAATTGAGCTCATACTATAATATAGTCTTGTAGCCAACTTTTTTCTTAATATATTATAAATGTGTTCTCTGTCATTAAAAGTTCCTTGTTAACATTATTTTAATGGTTGCTTAATATCTCATTATAGGGACATATCTCAGTGTACTTAGCCACCCCTCTAATGTTTGATACTTAGGTGTTTTTTTAACTACTAAAAAATAGGCATCTTTGTATATAGATTTTTGTCTTCATTTCTAATGATCTCCTTGGGATGGATTCTCCAACATGGAATTATTGGATCATATATTATAAACAGCAGTGTTTGAGAGTGCTTATCTCACATACTCTTCCCAGCATTGGTTAATATCGCATTTTTAAAAAATATTATTTTTAAATGTTCATGATCAATTTGTTGAAGCTGCAAAAATTTCCTAGAAATTTATTCATTTATTTGACAAATATTTATTGAGCACCTAGTATGGGCAAAAACTGTTCTGGGCACTATGCCACCACTGAACAAAAATAAAGATTACTGTCCTTTATGGAGCCTGTATTTTTCTGGAATAAGAGTCAACAAACAAGTATAAGATATAGCATGTCAGGGGTGAAAAGGTCTGTGGAGAAAAAACAGCAAAGAGGGTGCCTCAGGGTGGGAGACAGGAGTGGTTACAGTTCTAAATAGAGTGGCTAGGGAACCTCAAAGATCCTCAGAGAAGTAAGGCAGCAAACCAATAGTTACTTAAAGAAGTGTTTAAGGTAAGAGAAGAGCAAATGCAAAAGCCCTGATGTTGGAGCATGCCTGGCCTATTTGAGGATCAGGAAAGAGGTCAGAATAGTTAGAAAGAATGAGCAAGGGGGAAAGTAATTGAAGATGAGGTCAAGGAGGTTAAGGGAAGAGGCAAATCAGGTAGGGCTTAGTAGACCATTGTAAGAACTGTGGCTCTTTGAGTGAGATAGGAAGGTTCTAGGTTTTAAACAGAAGGGTGACATGCTCCAACTCACACTTTAAAAGAATTACTCTGGTTACTCTTTGTGAATACACTGTAAAGGAGCAAGAATTGAAACAGGGGAGAATTGCACTGGTCTGTGTAAGGATAACAGTGGATTGGATCAGGCTATTAAGAGTGGACATGGTGAGAAGTGGCCGGGTTCTGGATGTATTTTGAAGGTAGTCAAACAGGATTGGATGTGGGTATGAGAGAAGAAAGATGATTCCAACATTTTGGCTTGAGTGACTAAAAGGATGAGTGGCCATTTATCAGGTTGGGGAACAGGTTTTTGGAGATGAGTTGTTTGTTGTGCACAGGTTAAGTTTGAGATGTCACTTAGACGTCCAAGTAGAGATGTCAAGTAGGCTAACAGATATGAACCTCAGGTTCAGAGGAGAGGTCTGGGGCTGAGATACAAATTTGGGAATCAAGAGCAAATTGATGTATTTAAAACAATAAAGCTGAAGGAGATCACTAAGAAAGCAAGCATAGAGAAGAGGGCTGAGCCCTGAGAAACCAGTAAAAAAAAAAAAAAAAAAAAAAAAAGACTGAACAGGAGCCAATGCTGTAAAAGATAACTAGAGGAGGATGTGCAATCAAGGGAGGTTGTTGTTTTTGCTTATTAAGATACCAGAAGTTATAGCATATTTATATGGAAATGATCCAGTAGTGAGGGAAAATAGATGAGAAAAGAGAAAGAACAATGGAGCAATGTCCTTGAGTAGACAAAAGAGAATAAACTTAGTGAATGTATAAGTGGAGAAGTCAGCTTCCTCCAGGAGCATGAATAGGTCATCCACAGTAACAGGAGAGAAAGCAGAATACCAGTGCAAACGCCAGTAGGTGGGCAGATGTGATTATAGGAGACTGAAGTTCTCCTCTGAGAGCTTTAGTTCGGCGGAAGTAGGGAGGAAGGTCATCACTTCAAAGCAAGGATGACAGAGTAGGGGCTATCAGTTTGAGGACAGGAAGGTGTGAAAAAGTTGAGGAAAGGGCTCCCCTGGTGGCGCAGTGGTTAAGAAGCCGCCTTCCAATGCAGGAGAGATGGGTACAAGCCCTGGTCCGGGAAGATCCCACATGCCGCGGACCAACTAAGCCCGTGTGCCGCAACTACTGAGCCTGTGCTCTAGAGCCCGCGAGCCACAACTATTGAAGCCCGCGTGCCTAGGTGCTCCGCAACAAGAGAAGCCGCTGCAATGAGCACAGGCACCACAACGAAGAGTAGCCCCCGCTCGCCGCAACTAGAGAAAGCCCACGCGCAGCAAAGAAGACCCAACACAGCCAAAATTAAAAACAAATAAATAAATTTATTTAAAAAAAAAAAAGTTGAGGAGAGCTAGAGTGAGTGGCTGGGGAAACCAAGTGTAGTTATTGGGCAGCACAAAGGGCACATCTGAGATTTAAAATCAGGCCAAATAGGCATGGTTTTTCTGCTTTTGACCCTAGGAACAAAAGTGACAGTAAGTCCTTTGAGCTTCATGGCTCCAATTCTTAAATCTGCTTTTCCTCCAGGTGTTTTTGTATTATTATAGATCAAAGTTTTACTTCAAATTTCTTTTTAAAGTTATAGCATTACACATATTTTCATCTTAAGATCAATCAAAAGAATGTCAAAAAAACCTTTAATGAAAATCACATTTTATGGGCACGAGTTTCAGATTGTTTCAATGAAAACTAAATTCTTATTCAAAGATATTTTATAGTCCACTTGTGACTAATAATGTTCATTTCTGATATTTTTCAGCATACTTGATTGATAAAATCAAAATCAAAGGCTATTATGTATTCAAACTGACTGAAGAAAAATCTAGACCCAGATTTGGATTCTTCACATCTGATTACAAAGCTAAATCCTCAATCCAGTTTTACAACGAACTGATCAGCAACAATGGCTTCCTTTCTGACAACAGTAGTCCTAGATGCAGTCAGAGTCAAAGAAACACAGAGTGTATTGTCTGCTTACTTCTTGTGCAGAAGAAACCGCTGATATTCTTTGGATGTTGTTTCTTCTCTACCCTGGTTCTACTTTTATCAATTACCGTTTTTCATAAGCTAAAGAGAAGAAAATTTTGGAAAGCAAAGAACTTACAACACATACCATTAAAAAAAGGCCACGAGAGTTCTTAGCTAAGCTGATCCTACAATATTTGTCTGCATGATGGAAAAGTTTAAAAATTCACTCCAGTTCCATATACTGGTAACTTACAGAAGATACACCTATATTGTAGAAAAACCAGTTTTGAGATATTAGTGATAGCCAAGGTAATGACAATAGATGTCTCCACTGTGTGGTTCAAGTTTTCCCTTAGGTGTTAAACATCAGTGAATTCAGTTCTTGGAATCTAAGGTAAAGCTTCCCTAGACGGTAAGGGTATGAGGATTATCTGATACATTGTTTTCATGGAGTTTGATGAGCTGTTTCCTATCATTATTCTGCAGTTTTTTTCTATGAATACCAATAGCTACTTATGATAAAGAAATTGTTTTGAAAAAAGTGCAACTTTGTTTGGTTAAGACTCCATAGCAGAGATTTAACTGGTAACATGGATTAGTCAGTGATAAATTCTGTCACTTCTAACAGGTGCTTTCCCCTTTGGTCAGGATGTTTTCACAAATGGAAAGAAAAAATAGGGTAAGTAGTGCTGTCTATAGCCAGTTACAGTATAGGACTGTAGCACATCAATCCTTATTTTTCTCAATAAAAAATTATAATTATTAAGCACTCACAAAACATCTAATTTTGTGAGGTCTCTTTTCCAGATGGATGTTTTTTTAAAATAACATTTAATTTCCAAAACTCTCTCATGTTAAAGATCAGATGACTAAGATTAAAGAGAGCTAGACCCAACTGCCTGTGATGACAGGGAAGTCACTCAACCTCACCGTACACGCACAGCAACTTCTTTAGACAAATTGACATTATTCCTCACTTGAATTTTCTGAGGTGACAAGATGTAGCATACTTAGGAAAATTAAAACGTTCTAAAAAGACGAAAAGTTTTTAATTATCAAGTTACCAAAGGACCATTTATCCCATAAGACTTGCTCTCTCCCCTGAAGTGCTTCACTGTTATGACACATGCATATAGAGACCTCTCAAGGTGTAGACTGCAGCCATATCTGGACCACTCAACTGTGTCTCTTTGGACACAATTCAGAACGTTGGTGGTCTGCATGAGTTGAAACTATTCTTACATTGCAACTTTTGAAACTAGGATTAAGTAAATTCTTAAACCTGAATTTGCAGTTTGACTTTCTTGAACTCTATGCTTAATATTCATTCACTGTATTCTCAATGTTGGAAGATAACCTGAATCTAAACCCATTTATACTCATTCTTTCTTTAGGTGAGTCAGTATTTAAATAACTAACCATTGTCTACTCTCCTGGAATTTTGACTTTAAGAGTCAAAGGAGGGACCTCCCTGGTGGTGCAGTGGTGAAGAATCCACCTGCCAATGCAGGGGACACAGGCTCAAGCCCTGGTCTGGGAAGATTCCACATGCTGCAGAGCAACTAAGCCCGTGTGCCACAACTATTGAGCCTGCCTTCTAAAGCCCGCGCGCCTAGAGCCCGTGCTCCGCAACAAGAGAAGCCACTGCAATGAGAAGCCCGAGCACAACGAAGAGTAGCCCCCGCTCGCCGCCAACTAGAGAAAGCCCGCGCACAACAAAGACCCAATGCAGCCAAAAAAATAAATAATTTAAAAAAAGGAGCAAACACTCATTAAAAAAAACAAAAAAAAACAACCGGGCTTCCCTGGTGGCGCAGCGGTTGAGAATCTGCCTGCCAATGCAGGGGACACGGGTTTGAGCCCTGGTCTGGGAAGATCCCACATGCCGCGGAACAACTAGGCCCGTGAGCCACAACTACTGAGCCTGCGCGTCTGGAGCTTGTGCTCTGCAACACGAGGCCGCAAAAGTGGGAGGCCCACGCACTGCGATGAAGAGTGGCCCCCACTTGCCACAACTAGAGAAAGCCCTCGCACAGAAACGAAGACCAAACACAGCCAAAAATAAATAAATAAAAATTAAAAAAAAAAAAACGAAGACCAAACGCAGCCCAAAATAAGTAAATATAGTAAATCTAAAAAAAAGACAAAGGAAAGCTCTTATTTCCTACACAACTGAGATACTAATTGATAATAGCATTAAGTTTCAAAGATACAGATTACACAATTGGTCAATTCAAACAAATGCAAGTGATGAGACATCAATTTGCTATCTGGCTGGCCAAATTCAAATAGTAAAATTTGGCAAATGTGTTCTTCTATTCTCCTTGTTCCAACTGCACCCCTCCTTCAAACTTAGCAGATTTTAGGTTATGTTTTCCAAGGAATTTTTTGTATTTTTTTTGAGAACCAGTTATTGGGCTTGAGGCTATACACAATTACAATAACTAGTCAATTATTTTAATTTTACGGATTATCAGTTGAGCATCTCATCAACTCTTTAACCTCTAACGTCCAAGGTTTTGAAAAAGAAATGCATATTCAGTCATAGGAATAACAAAGCTTTAGAATTAAGATTTTGCTTTTATGGTCTCTACTTTGTGTTTTGATTAAAGTATCTTGTACTCATGGTTTGTTTAGTCCACTAAACAGCATTATTTTATGTCTTTACATTTAGTGCTTAAGACTTATGACCCCCTTTTTTAAACTTGTTGCCTTGCCATAAATTCTTGCAAATAGTAAAGTCCCTAACCCAATGCTTACCTTTTTTTTTTTGCCACTTGGGATTTTTTTTTTTTTCTTTTTAAACTTATTTTTTGGCCACACCATATGGGAATCTTAGTTCCCCAACCAGGGATCAAACCCACCGCCCCCTGAAGTGGAAGCACAGTCTTAACCACTGGTTTAAGCCATCATCATACGAGTCCCTAGGTAAACATTTAAATCTGGCTCATGATCAATTATATTTACTATTCAAGTTTTTCTTAAAACTCATTTTAAAATCATAAAGGGTCGATTAGGAACTGTTGATAGCTTTTGACAGGGTAAGATCTTTAAATTTAAGCTTTTCTGAGACTTGGAAGAAAATCACCTTAAAATGTAGCTTGTGTTACTTTGTATATTGTAACATTACTGTTGTATTCAATGTAACAAACCTTTCACTAAAAAGTCTAATATATATGGAAATATCACAACTATGGTGTTTAAAGAGCCTCTGGAAAATGAGGTCAGTACACTGTGACTAGGTGTTTAATTCTCGATGTAATTTATTCCAAATAAACCGGTTTATGCTGATTATTTATATTCAACTAACAATCTGGTCAGTTTTAAGAACTGTGGAATGTGAATGGGTTTGGTGTTGTAACTGGGTTCTGCCCCAACACTACCTCCCCCATCCTCCCAAACTGTGTGCCAACTGGGTAACTTACTCCTGAGTATGTTTTCTGATTATACAACGTGGACTCCTACACCTCAAAACTGAAAAAACACACACGTGCTTATCCATAGTAAACACAGAAAACGTGGAGGTCTTCCCTGGGGAGAACTAGACTTTCATTTACCACATCCAAGTTACTGAATGGAAATAACTCCTTAGCTTCAACCAGACTGCAATAGTTACGCTGTGAAGGTCTCACACCACCCACTTCACTCTTGGAGAGCATCACACTTACTCCCACAGCTGCTACTACCGCCTATATGCTGACACTCTTCAACAGTAACACCTCTATCCCTCTGCAATATTGCCACTTGGAAATTACTTCCTCAACCCTCAAATTCTGTCAACACCTTCCAAAACATCTTTCTAGTCCCATTACTATTACTGAATCTGCATAACTTGAATCTCCCTGGCAATCTGGGAACCATTCACTCAGCAAACAGCTAAGTGCCAGACGTTTTTCCAGGTTCTTTACTTGGAATATCCCAGTGTAGAAAAGACCACATCCTCATGAAGGTTAGACTCTAGCAGGAAAAAAGCATACAATCAATACACAACAAAGTAAACTATTAATATTACGTTATAAATACTATGGACAAAAACAAGTGAAGCAGGGTAAGGGTATGCTAGGATGGGCATGAGGAATGAGCACAATTAATAGGATGGTCAACGTAAGCTTCACTGCAAACACTGGACTATAGACTTGAAGATAACCTGTCACTCCAAAGGGAAAGACAACTTGAAGGCTTTAAGGCAGTGGTATTAAGGAGCAGGAAGGTCAACTCAGTCAGTGTAGTCAGAAAGGTTACGAGGGAGTTTGAAAAATGCATTCTGGCTACTGCTGAGAACAGATGGGGGAGGGAGGAGCAAGCGTGGATCAGTTTAAAGGGTTTTGGCTTCATCTTCTAATTGCGAAAAATTTCAAAACTTTATGCAAATAGGAATAGTATAGTGAATCCCCATCATTCAGCTTCAACAAATATCAATGTATTGAAACCCTAGACCTAGAACCCCATCCAATGCCTACCCCAAACCTCATCTAAAATATTTCAAAACTTACATTTACAATTTCATCCATTTCTTAAATACTTAACCATTATCAAACCAAAGATTATTAACTCAATATAAAAATTAATTTCATTTATCTAAATGAAGATCTTTTAAGATCCTTATGTTCCAAATGGGTTTTATTTTTTCTTGCTTAGTTCCTGAACATACCTTACTTTGAAGGCACAGCCCACAGATTTTTCTAACAGACTAGACACACAGGATGTAAGAGAAATCAAACTTGAATGTTAAGTTTTGCCTGAGAAATCATAAAGTTGGAGTTTCTATCAAGGAAGAGATTTAGAGGCAATCCTATTGAGTTAAGATAGTCTAGTATGGTAGTGTATCTAAAGCATGACACATGGAATGAAGAGACTATGGAAGGGTTATAAGTTTTTTTTTAGATATCAAGGACTAGGACACAGGAGTAAATGGCTGAAATTACGCTAAAACAAAGAACCTTGGGCCACAGCAACCATGTTTATCATGAATATAAATTAACTCCATCTTCTAATATCACTTCTCAGCTGCTTTTTCACACAAAGTTACTGTGACTCAGGCACTTGCCCTCACAAATATTCAAATTCGTGCCTCTGCGAAATTACACATACCTTCAGGACATCTCCCAAAGTTCTTCATCCAATAATGAACAACCAGTGTCGCCTGTCACTGGTACCCATATTCCTCTTGCCTGAAATACCCTTGCTATTCCTTCAAACCACTTCTCCCATTAAGTCTTACTTTAAAAAACCCTCCTATTCCTTCTGTTATTGTTCTTAGCACACTAGAATTTACTTAGCTGCTTACTGGCCAAATAGTTGGAAAGGATAATCAATTTAAGAAAAAGTCCCAAGTCAAAAGAGCTTTTATTCGTTTTTAAAATATCACATATGAGTCTGGCCTCTTGCAGTTTCTGTAACTGGATCACTGTAAAAAGAAATGAAAATGTCAGTAAATCTCCATCAATATCCTTGCCCAGAAAAGTTCTACTCTGAATCATCTAAAACATACTTTAAGACTATGACTTACTGGTTCATAGTAAAAACGTGTCAACTCTCTTATTCTGCCAAATTTACTGTGTTCCAGAATGCAGCTCTCCATTTTCTACCTTTGCTACACCTCCAGTTTAAGTCTCTTAATCAATTAAGACCCACAACTAAAGCAATTAATAAAATTTATATGGACATTACAAGAACCTACCTCAGATCTTATTCATCAGCCTGCTGAACTGTTCCTTTTTCAGAAACATAGATACCATCCAAAAACTTTCTGATATCCTTGTTTTTAACTGTTGTGGCTTGCTGAATCAAAGCAGCTGTAAGAGTGAAAAAGATAAGGCAATTATTTTATCAACCAAACCCATCATAAGCAAGTATTTTATTACGTGCTGTATACTTAAAACCCAAGTATCTTTGGGATAGTTTATTAGAGTCCCACCATTTAAAAAAACTCACCAATCTTTTTGTCTATCTCATTGTTCTGCTTTCTCTCTCCTTCCCCGTAATTTTTTTATTTACAGTTACTTATGTTTGATTGCTCTATTAGAGGTATAACAAATTACACTTGAGTCCTTTTGTCCCTATTAATATCCAATGTAGTTGAGTCTTCTGTTTCTTTTGTGCCTTCACATGTCTAATTGTTTTTCTGTACACAGAGTTCCTAGGTGTGTTTTTAATTGACTGACCAGTGTCTTTACAAACTCCCCATAGAACACTGTAAGTAAAATAAACAGATGAAAAAAAAAGAAAAAAGCTCACTAAAAGAACATATACCAGGTATTCAACTACAAGATCTAGGTAAGATTTTATGGGCATAATCAGGCACAGTAAACATACAAACCTGAATTTGACACAAGTTCAATGTCATTTCCTTCAAGAATCAACTCATCTTTCTGGGCTTGAGATACTGAACAAGCAACACCTAAAAAGGTAAGAGAGCATGTGCATAGTGTTAACATAAAATTTGTAGCATATTTAAAATATTTAAATTAAGTAGCAATTTATTCCATTTAAAATTCCACACACCAAAAGAAATTGTTTTGTAACAGAATCTGTATTATCTGGGCCAATCTTGTATTCCTGCTTGAATGAATCTGCCCCAGACTGATTACAGACTATGATTCAATTAAGGAGTATGAGAAAAAGGTATTCAGCTAGTAGGATTTAGCTGTACAAAGATTTGTATCCAGTCTTACTTTTACTGTATATTTGGTATTCCTCAAAGCTCATTTTTCACCTAAGGGTTCTCATTAAGTATTGCTGACCATAGCAACTATCATATATTTTTGTAGAGCCATTAATAGGTACAATCCCTTCTTCCCACCCCCACCCAATTCAACAGAATCAAACAGCATCGAGAGCACTAAGTTTTAAAACTTTCTAATGTTTCAGTGTTAACTATGCATCAGACAAGAACTATCTGTAAAACGCATTTCAAATTCAAGCCATTTAATCATGAGATGTTCCCAATTTTACAGATGAGTAAAATGAGCTAATAGAGGTAATCTGCCCAAGGTTGACAGTGAGAGCTGAGACTTGAAACTAGGAAATCTAGGTATTAACCTCTATTCAAATGGTCTTTTTTTGGATTTCAGTTTGCAAAACCAATCACAGCTCCCATGGCCTGCAAACTACCCCAAATGTAAGCCTTCAGGAACCACAACTGGTATAAATATGATACAAAGCAATAACCAAAATGGATAATTCTGAAATAAATCTGGTCTTATTTATAGCTACCCCAAAATACCAGCCTTCACAAGTAGAAAGAAAATTTCTAAACCATACCTGGCCTCATCCGAACCCTGCGGATGTACTTTTCACCCAAAAAATTTCGGATTTCAACAAGAGAACCAGTCTCCTGAATAACAACGTTGATGGGGAAGTGAGCATACACAGACCTCATCTTGTAACGGAAGCCCTAGGTTAAATAAACAAACTATTAGCAATGCTGAGAAATTTGAAAGGATTTCCAGTTTTTCTCTGAAAACCAAGTATGAGTTGCCCTTTTATAAGGAACATTTACATATTTGTCAGGGCTATCTCCCTCCCTGCACCTAGAAAAGGATGACCAAATCTCTAGAAATTACCAATGGAGACTTTAGAGGAAAATTTCCTCCTTCCTGACAAAGGAAACTGAAACAGTTCTCACACAGCACTCATTGTCAAGGTTTTGTAAAATGTTATCACCCATACCAAGCCTTACAACAATCTTACACACAAACGTGTTTCTGTATCTCCTCACTGGACTGTGAAGCTCCTTAAGGAAGCATGTATTTTACCACCTGCTATGCCCACGGTAAACAATGCTAGTTTCCCATTAAAGAAGAACCCCAAAGCCCTTCATCTTAGACATCAAGCTAACATACTGAGTTACTAAGGTACGCCAGGTGACAAGAACTGATGACACCAAGACAGGCCCCCCGCCCTCAAGGAACCTAACCTGGTATGTTTTTAAGGAAATGGACAGGGAGCTCAGAAATTAGGTCACCTTTTTCTATCCTACAAGAGGTCCTGGTGGTGACAGGCATAAAAACAAGAAACCAAAGCCTACCCTGTATGTTACATTTTTTAATATAAAAAAAAAAAAGCACGCTGAAGGTGAGTCCTATTTTGTGTGGAAAAAACACCATCAGCATACTATTAAGACCACCTGGTCTTTACTCTTATTTATCACTCAATCTTTACTCACATCACTTAATCCTAAGACCTAGGGATGTCTATTAAACACATTTGCCAAGATCACTTTTTCCCAAGTACTTAATAAGTACACATAACTCACTAAATTACATGCATAATCTATTCTCTGCAGCAGACATTTATGTCGCATACATAAATCACAGCTGAGAAACCTCCCCTTCCAAAACAAAGTAGTCTGGTTAACCTGCTTACCAGTGTAACGCCCTTGATCATGTTCTGTACATGACTACAGATAGTGCGAACAGTGGCCAGTTCCTTCCTATTCCCCCACCATTTGTCAACCCGGAGCTGTAACAGAACAAAAACTTTAGAAAATTCTTTCCAGTAGTAAGTAGGCTTGGAAAAAAGTCCATTTATTCACAGTAAGTACTCTAGATTCTAGTATTTGCCCAAATTAAAACACACGTTTTTCAAGGAAAAATTAAACCACAAAGCCCTCAGTTAACATTTGTTACTGTACATTACAGGTACACTACTACTTCACAAAGGAATGACAACCCAGAACACAAGTTTTGTACAAGCTGCATCAAACTTCACTCCTTGAAAACTAAAATACCAGGTTTTAAAAGACCTACTGCTGCATTCCTAAGATTCTTACAAACAATCAGAAGAAAAATAAACTTAGCTTGTAACAGCATTAAGACCTGATACGAATGACAACTACTAGTACTGATCTTTATAATCCACTCTGTTCAGAATCTGGTTTTCCAATTTCACTGAAGCAACAACACCAAAACTAGTTAACGCTTCTGGACACCAAACTTCAACTTAAAACACTGAACCTCAATTCCATAATTTTAAAAACAACCTAATCTGATGCTCTTAAATCACAACCTTCCAAACAAGCAACTGAAGTGTCAAAAAAAACAGAAACAAAAACTCACCCTCTTCTTTTTCTTCCCAAGGAGACTGAGTTCTACATTGATATGATTGAAGTCCCTCCGCAGGGTGCCTCTGGGGCCCTTCACAATAACTGTGCGTCCCTTCAGAGTAATGTCGACTAGGAGAGAACGTATTCGTGAGGCCTCGCAACAAGGTATAGGGCATGTAGTAAAGATGTAAGAAAAATGCAAACACCAGGTCTCGTACCATTTTCTGGAATGTCGACAGTCTGATTGCTGAGAATGGTCTTCATTCTGAAACACAAACGCTTGGGGTAAGAAGGCCGCAGAGGACCTGTTTTCGACCAAACTACGATGCACGCAGCTCCACTCCTACCGGAGACCGCAGACAAAAATCCCGGGAAGGATACGGGAGGACCAGCACGGAGAGCGGCCCCCACTACGCCCTGGCCTGGAAGGAGCAGCTCCTCGGCGGGTGTTATAAGCCCAACGGGCCAACTCCCGCTCAGCGCAACCCTGGGACTCCCATCAAGCCGGCGCCATCCCGGCAAGGCTGAGGAGTGGGGGTAGGCCTAAAAGCCCAGCACAGGGCTCGAATCCCATCGCCACCAAATTCATACGGCGTTCGCTGCGTGGGGAGACAACCAAGATAGGGTTTCTGAGGGCCAGACTCGCGCCGCTGGCTTTCCCTGAACCGATGGCTTCAGATTCCCAAGGCCCACCGACTACAGTAACCAACCTCACCTCGCAGTAGATGCGGCAAAGAGAGAGCGTCTTTCGTCATCACGTTCTTATAGTCCGTAAGAGTCCTGCGTATGGCGTCATAAGCGCGCGACGCGACTAGGCTAAGGCAGCCAATCGCGGAGCAGGGCAGGTTCCACAGGGTCAGGTGTGGCTCAGGTTGTTGGTCATAAATCGAGTGACGGTTTTTCCATCTTTGTTTTCCCGGGAATTAGTGATCGCTCGGCCCTGCTAGGAAAAAAAAGAGAGGGATGTCTCTACGCTGCGGGGGCGCGGTCCGCACCGTGGGCCCCCGGGTGAGCTGCGGGGCGAGCAGGGTGCGGGCGTGGGGTGGGGGGGCTCCCATCCCTTTAGAGCGCCCAATAATGCCAGCACTTACTGAGTGTTTACTTCGAGCCAGGTACTGTTCTAAACATTTTTCTTGTGGTATCTCATTTAATTCTTCCGACACCCCCACGAGGTTAAGTCTCTGGTACTGGTTTGTTTGTAGGTCTCTCTGGCTGGCGCTGAGAGCTTTTTTTCTGCGTATCAGTGATTTGTACTCTGTATTTATTGGAGCGTTATATGAGCACTGCGGTGAGCACTCCAGATTCCTACTGTGTGTTGAGCTCTTCTTGTGTACTAGACACCGGTTTGGGCAATTAGAACCCAAATCTATGCTCTAGACTCGAGCGGGAGACCTGGGCAAGTACAATAGCAATCGTGCAGCATTAATAGGCACTGTATTTTTTTTTTTTTAATTCTTGAAGGTTCTTTTGCTTTATAAGTACTGACTCTTGAATTTTATAGTGTTTTGGCTGTCTTGTCCGTGTGTGTTCAGATCTAGAAGCCAATGGCTTCTTATGGTCAACAAATACATATTGAGTGACTTCCTTCTTTAAACACAGAATGTAACCTAGAAAATTAATACATTAGGTTTGGTTTCCCTTCTTCAAGTTCTGTGAAACTAGTTGAGCACTACCTCTACGTTTTAACACGTATGCTTATCCAAAGTCCAAAGCAGAGAGATTTACTTCAAATTTCATTTAAACGTCCTTGACTCAAGTCAGGAATAGAAAATTCAAAGCTGTAGTGTCTTCTCCCTTATTGCAATTTAAACTTGAAAAACAGACTTTTAGTACCTAAATGGGTTACATGAAAAGTGTGGCATGTTAGCCAGTTCCAGTGGTTTCCAAATCTATTCTAAATCCAGCAGGAAATGGTCAGCTCCCGTTCTCCTTTAGGTTTGGTTTGTTCCCCTTGGGTCCTCCTTAATCTTAGATTCTCAGCTCCTACACAGAGCTTGTAAATAGTTTGACATAATTTCTGAATCAGTTCTCTGGGCTTTACCCTTCCTTTTAGGTATTAAAATAGGTCAAAACTTAGTTATTCCAAACCCCACTAAATAAATGTCATAATGAACCCTTTGTTTAGGTATTTGGAAGATATTTATGCAGTCCAGTCAGAGAAGTAAGTTCCTTGCCAGATAAAAAAAAGAAATTTTTACAGAATGGACCAGACCTTCAAGATTTTGTATCTGGTGATCTAGCAGACAAGAGCACCTGGGACGAATATAAAGGAGACTTAAAACGCCAGAAAGGAGAAAGGTAATTGAAATTTTGAGGTAATTTTAATGTCCCATTTCTTCATAGTGCATCATTTTCAGATATAACCAAGCCCTAGGGTATATTTTTAATCAGCTTGTTAAATTTAGCTAAAAATCATTAGAAAGAAGTGATAACAAACATAGATAGAATAGGTGACTAGGTGAGATTGTTGGAATCTATTTCTTTTCTCTCTGCCCTCTGACAGTTTTTCTTCACCCTTCCTAGGACTTAGCCATCTTACACCACCATCTCCCATTTTCCATCCAGCAACAAATTTCTTCACAGAGCAAAGATAATCACCTTGTTACTAGTCTATTACACTTTAATAAGTTTTTCATTATTACTGGGTGTCGGTGATCTAACTTGTTGCTTTGCCTAGTCAATGTACATATGATCTTAGTTTAAAAGAATTGTAAGGGAATTTAGTGCAGAGAGCAAATTGTATTGGGAGATACTTTACCTAGCAACTTCTAGATCACAAGTGGGTGGAAGTCAAAGGGAACCTGAGGAAATGTAGTCTTCACTCCAAATTTTAGATTTTTTTCCACTTAATAACTATCAAAATCTAGAATGTAGAGCAGAAAGTTCACTTGTGGGATCTCTCCTTAATCTGAACAAATATAGAACTTTTTGTCAGTATTGTTTTTTAGGGAATGAGATGTTCAAAAGCTTCTTCATTTTTTTATTGGGATGGTGTTACTCTGTGCCTTTGCAAAAGTAGACATGAGCACAGTGCCCTGCTAGACACAGTTATAGGTGTTTTCTAAAGTGGTTTGAGCAAATCTATATTTCATTCTCTGTTATTACTCCCATGGCAGAAATTAAAAGAGTTAATCCAGGATTATGGGGGGAAAATTCCTAACTAGGAATTGTAATAGTGCAGAGTAACTTCAAAGCTGTGTGATTATTTGGGAACATACTTGTTAATGTATAGTTATATTTGGCTTTCCTCAGGTTAAGACTACCTCCATGGCTAAAGACAGAGATTCCCATGGGGAAAAATTACAATAAACTGAAAAATACTTTGCGGAATTTAAATCTTCATACAGTAAGTTATCAGAGGGTTAAATATCCCTCTTTACCAGAAGCCGTAATTTTTCCATATATCTGTAACTTAAAAATTAATAAAATACGTATCAAAAATAGCAAGGAAAAAAAAATAGCAAGGAAAGTAAATAAAGATGTTTAGTGATACATTACTCTCAGTAATGGAAATACATTTAAAGATTATTTTCCCTGCAAAAGAAACAAAAAGTAATTGTATTCTTTAACCTCTCATTTAATAGTACAAACAAAAAAATTTTTTTTCTGCAATTTTGGGAATGAGGGTTTTTGTGTGTTTTATATTACAAATTAAGTACATGCTTGTTGGAAAGGGTATATTAAATGTGAAGCATCCTATATGCAATCTCAAATGTTTAACTGTTACACCACTTTAACTGTTCAACATATACCCTTGCAGACCTTTTTATTTGCACATGTAAAATATATACATTCATATAGGGTTTTTTTTTGTTTTGTTTTTTTAAAATTTATTTATTTATTTATTTATTTTTGGCTGCATTGGGTCTCCATTTCTACGTGTGGGCTTTCTCTACTTGTGGCGAGCAGGGGCTACTCTTCGTTGCGGTGCACGGGCTTCTCATTGCAGTGGCGGGGTTCGGGGCTCTAGGCGCCTGGGCTCAGTAGTTGTGGCGCACGGGCTTAGTTGCTCTGCGGCATGTGGGATCTTCCCGGACCAGGGCTCAAACCCGTGTCCCCCGCATTGGCAGGCGGATTCTTAACCACTGCGCCACCAGGGAAGTCCATATAGTTTTTAATTTAAAAATGGAATCCTAATATCTATATACTTCGACAGTTTTAACAGCATTTTTGAATAGTGAATTTCTTCATAAATATGCTGTGAAGAATGGATAGTATAAACATGCCTGATGACTAATTTGCTCAATTGGTAAGTATTTTCAACCTGACTGTATTCAGTTCCCTTTTACCCACAGGTGTGTGAGGAAGCTCGATGTCCCAATATTGGAGAGTGTTGGGGAGGCGGAGAACATGCCACTGCCACTGCCACAATCATGGTAAGGCCAGCCTCAAATTCTAAAGTCTAGAGACTGAAAGGAAATGTTTTGTGTCTTTCTCCTACAAATGTACATTATGAATCTCTGATCAGATTTCTTGTTACATATGAGTTTATGAGAAATGTGGGAAAAAACCCAACAGAATAATCCAGCCTGTTATGATCTCACCCTTCTCTGAATAAGTCTATTATTGATTCTTCCATCTACCTGATGGTTAATCATGCACTGCCTTGAGATATCTCTTCTAGTAATTTTTGGAAATGTTCTTCATGATCACTTAACTTGTTATTCACTTTGCCCCTTAAATAATAAGCATATATTTTTCTCCCTCATGGGACTTTCAGTTGGCCCACGTTCATCTGTTCCTAACTGGGCTAAGCTGGACTCCAGGAAGTAGGTTGGGTTCAGGTCTGCTCTAGAGAGCTTTATTCATGGACCGGTGGCTCTCCAAGGCATATTCTTTTCATGGAGGTTGGAAGGAGCACAAGAGGGCAAGCCAACCATCCATGCACATTTGAGGCTTCTGCTTCGTCATGGCTGCTATCATTCTGTTGGCCAAAATAAGCCACATGGCCAAGCCAAGCATGAGTGGGAGTAGAGACATAACTTCCTCCCCAAGTAGGCGGGCCCTGCAAGTTGCATGGCAGTGGGTGAGATGTATAATCTTAATATGATGGAGTAAGAAATAGGATTAACAATGCAATCTACCATATTATTTATACAGAGGAGTTTGCAGATTGAAGTATTGGGTTAAATATAAATTATGTGCAACTGAAAGTCCATACTTGTCTGGGGAATGTCTGATAAACTGTTGAGTTATATCAGCAAGAGACTATTTAGATGAGGAGCTGGGGATTCTTATGAGATAGAGCTCCTTCTGGAATAATACAGAGCCAACCAGAGAGCTTATCTAAGTTATGCAATGTCAATTCTTGAAGGAAGGAGTGATTCTGAATACTCCATGATGGAAATCTCTGGTTTTATCCCTTGCCTTTCCTTTTCTTCAGTTTTACCATGTATGTTTGTATTCCTTAACTGTATTGTTTAGCTTTGAATGTTTTAAATTTCTTAAAAACAGAATCAAAGTTTATACATTCATTGCAGTTTTATTCCCTTAACATTACATTCTCTAAGTCATCTGTTTATTTGATTTAAATTGTAACATTTCTATTCTAGTTGATGGGTGACACATGTACAAGAGGTTGTAGATTTTGTTCTGTTAAGACTGCGAGAAATCCACCTCCACTGGATGCCAATGAGCCCTACAATACTGCAAAGGCAATTGCAGAGTGGGGTCTGGATTATGTAGTCCTGACGTCTGTGGATCGAGATGGTTAGTGCATCATCATTACCTCTTCCAGAAATTGGCTCTTATTAAGTTATGACATCATCTTAAGCAGTGGACTCTTTTGTTTCTAGATATGCCTGATGGAGGAGCTGAGCACTTTGCAAAGACTGTGTCTTACTTAAAGGAAAGGTACTTACTTGTTTTTGCATTTGCTTGTGTAATTTAAGGACTTTTGTTGATCCATGTAAATTCAGTTTATTTTAGGTCTTTACCTTAAAGTAGTGGTTATTAACCTTTTGTGGGGATTATAAACCTGTCTCATAATCTGCTGGAAATTATGTGGTCTTTTATCCAGAAAAGTCGTATTCAAACATACAGATACATATTCGCAGAAATTTTAGGGATGTAGGGACACAAACTTATTCATGGACCTTTAGTCGGTAGAACCCCTCCTTCATATTTGAGTATCAGTCTAAACTTTGAGTAATTTTCTGAGAAGTATAAAACTAGTCTTCCTAGCACTGATTTAAATAAACCATCATCTAGAAGAAGTTAGGATGAGATAAACTCCCACATTGTTAAAATATGTAATCTTGATATAAATTTTATCACTATTGATATGCCCTGGGAATTTTACCCATAACTAACAATTTATTAACATGTAAATTCCATGTATTTAAAAAGCATTTAAAAAGGAGGTTTTTTTTTTAAATTTATTTATTTAATTTATTTATTTTTGGCTGCATTGGGTCTTCATTGCTGCGTGGGCTTTCTCTAGTTGCGGCGAGCGGGGGCTACTCTTCATTGCGGTGCGCGGGCTTCTCATTGCGGTGGCTCCTCTTGTTGCGGAGCACGGGCTCTAGGCGTGTGGGCTTCAGTAGTTGTGGCTTGCGGGCTCTAGAGCGCAGGCTCAGTAGTTGTGGTGCACGGGCTTAGTTGCTCCACGGCATGTGGAATCTTCCTGGACCAGGGCTCGAACCCATGTCCCCTGCATTGGCAGGCGGATTCTTAACCACTGCGCCACCAGGGAAGCCCTATGCTTATTTTCTACAGCTCAGTACTAGTCTAACACCCTCAGTAAATGTTTTTTCAGTGATTCCCCCCAGTATTTTCTATTTTATTTTTTTATAGTTCATTTAAAAAAAGTTTTGTTTGCCACCCACAAAATTGATCTCACAAACCACTAATGAGTCTCAACTTGCAGTTAAAAAAACAGTGAGTTATGTGTTCTTTCAACATGTATCCATGGGAGGGTGTGTATGTGGTCCTTTCTACATCTGTTCTCGCATGAAACAGCTCCAAAAAAAACTTTGCAGTTGGGTTTGTGAAAAAGTTTTAGTTTCCCAGTCATTTCTACTACTTGTCAAAGGGAACAGCTTTATGACCTAGTTCATATTTTAATGCTTGAATGCATAAATATAGCCAGAATATAAATAGGAAGATTAATGTTTAGCTTGTATTTCATTTAAGCAAAGCTCATGACTCAGCAACTCAGAAGATAGTTTTTTTTTAATATTATTTTACTCTTTTTTTCTGATATATTTTATTTATTTATTTATTTATTTATTTATTTATTTATTTATTTATTTATTTATTTATTTATGGCTGTGTTGGGTCTTCATTTCTGTGCAAGGGCTTTCTCTAGTTGCAGCAAGTGTGGGCCACTCTTCATTGCGGCGCGCGGGCCTCTCACTATCGCGGCCTCTCTTGTTGCGGAGCACAGGCTCCAGATGCGCAGGCTCAGCAATTGTGGCTCACGGGCCTAGTTGCTCCGCGGCATGTGGGATCCTCCCAGACCAGGGCTCGAACCCGTGTCTCCTGCATTGGCAGGCAGATTCTCAACCACTGCGCCCAGGGAAGCCCCAGAAGATAGTTTTTAAAGCTCAGAGCACTTGTGAAATATTTGTCTAGAGGAAGGGAGGAGGGCACTATTCATGAATTTTAAAAGAATGCAAAATTAAAGGAATTAATATTTGCATTCACATAAGAGATATCCCAATTTATTTTCTAAAAAAATACAAAGGTTATTTTATATTTAATGTTTCATATTTGTATGTTAATTCCTTTAAACAATTTTTTAATACCTACTTAATAAAGTTTAAAATTCTGTATAATCCCAAAATTTATTCTGATCATTATTTACATGCAGATGTGTTTTAACCACAGTGTGCATATTATTTGATGTTATAGGTTTGTTTGGTTTTTTGGGGGGTTTTTTGTTTGTTTTTCATTTAACAGTTCATATATAAACATTTGTGTGTTCATGCTATTCTTGGCAAGGTTCTAAAGCTTACCGTATTGAAACTGATACTGAATGAGTACTGGTGACTTCTATTTTGAGCAACGGTTATGTCAACTCTTTTCCTCAGTTTGATACTTATCTCTTTTTCACCCTAGGAATCCGAAAATCCTTGTGGAATGTCTCACCCCTGATTTCCGAGGAGATCTTAAAGCAATAGAAAAAGTTGCTCTGTCAGGATTAGATGTGTATGCACATAATGTAGAAACAGTTCCAGAATTACAGAGGTGATTTCATATACAGAGTAATGTTGGGAAGTTTGGAGGGTCAGAATCTGCTATATTTTCTCACTTGTTTCAGGGGAGAACTTTGTAATTCGCTTTTATAAAGTGAACTCTGTTTTTAAACAAAAACAACATATGTCTATTGCAGAAAAATTTTTAAATGTAGCCAACAAAAAGAGTGTAAACATCACTCATAATAGTTCCACCTAGTAGTATCAATTACTAACATCTAAGTGTAATATATACTTATATATTTATACATGTGTATATATGTTTTGGTACACACACACATAATGAGCATCTTTTTTTTCTTTTTTTTTTGTAAAGTATCATTGCAAGTGCCATCGAGCTGTTTTTTTCAAAGAACAGTTTTCAGAAAGAAAAACTTACTCAAGAGCAATTGCTTTGATTGTGGTTCTAAAAAAAGACTTTTAACCATCCACTTGGCAATAATATATACAGTAAATGATGCTGAAGAAAAACCTAGTACACTCAGATGTATTTCAGATCTCTTTTAAAAAGTAGATACTATGCTGTCTTACTCTTCCTAATAATTTTAGTAGTTAGAAATAATTACAGATTGTTATTCTACATCAATAAGTACATTCATATTTCAGAAAAATGAAAAATTTTGGGCAAGATTAATAATTCATTTTCATTATTTTAGTAAAGCATTTGATAGTGATTTTATTAGGTTCTACACATTATTCTGTGTTAAAGAAAGAAGTAGGATAAACAATAACCAGGATTTCCACTAAATCATAAATATATTAGGGAGCATGACTTGAATTCAGTGGAGAAATAACTTCCAAAAAGTAATTTCCTTATTATCAATTGTGTGTGTGTGTGTGTGTGTGTGTGTGTGTGAGTTTTAATATTTATTTATTTATTTATCTTGGCTGTGCCTGGTCTTAGTTGCTGCATGAGGGATCTTCATTGCGGCATGTGTGTGGGATCTAGTTCCCCGACCGGGGATCAAACTTGGGCCCCCTGCATTGGGAGCATGGAGTCCTACCCACTGGACCACCGGAGAAGTCACTGTGATTATTTTTAAATTCATTAATTTGTTTCCTCTCTTCCCTGTGAACTGGTCTCTGATTAAAAATAACAACCATAACAACAAATCAATTACACAAAATAAAGGTACATTAGAATTCAAATGAAGGCTGATTTAACATCACCAGCTTCGTGTCCTTTGGGCCTTATCCATTTAAGCCATGGTGGTTTGGCCCCTGTTGAAGTCTAGCACACAGCCTGTTCCAACCCTGTCATATCTCATGATACCACCACCAGTGGGTGCCAGTTTCTCTGTTTTCATTTAAAAAACATTATCCAGGACTTACTTGTGGTACAGTGGTTAAGAATCCAGCTACCAATGCAGGGGACACATGTTCAAGCCCTGGTCCCAGAAGATATGACATGGCTGTGGAGCAAGTAAGCCCGTGCGCCACAACTACTGAGCCTGCGCTCTAGAGCCCGTGCTCCGCAACAAGAGAAGCCACTGCAATGAGAAGCCCGTGCACCACAACAAAGAGTAGCCCCCGCTCACCACAACTAGAGAAAGCCCGTGCACAGCAACGAAGACCCAACACAGCCAAAAATTAAATTAATTAATTAATTTTTAAAAATAATAAAAAACATTATCCTTTGCAGTGAAAATTCCAGAATCATGTATTTTTTTACCTAAGAGATGTCAAGCTATATACTTACCAGCAGAGGGCAGCTTAGTCTTTAGAAATGAACATAGGGCTTCCCTGGTGGCGCAGTGGTTGAGAATCTGCCTGCCAATGCAGGGGACACGGGTTCGTGCCCTGGTCTGGGAAGATCCCACATGCCGCGGAGCAACTAGGCCCGTGAGCCACAACTACTGAGCCTGCGCGTCTGGAGCCTGTGCTCCACACAAGAGAGGCCGCGATAGTGAGAGGCCCGCGCACCGCGATGAAGAGTGGCCCCCGCTTGCCACAACTAGAGAAAGCCCTCGCACAGAAACGAAGACCCAACACAGCCATAAATAAATAAATAAATAATTAAAAAAAAAAAAAAAAAAAAAAAAAAAAAAAAAAAAAGAAATGAACATAAAAGTTTCATTCCTCTGAAATGGTTCAGGTTAAATAGTTTTTTCTTTGTTCAGTATCGAGATTTTCTTCCACTTTTTTCCCCTTCTCTCTTGACTACTCTTCTAATCACTTATTCTCAGCTACAGAATCCTGGTTTCTCAATGAGTAATTCATAAAATGAATTAACTTCATTCATTACTTCCATTCTCATTTTCTCTGCCCCAGGCTTGAAAGGCCTGAAAAGTCAACAGAGTTGGGGGCCTAGTGAAGCTTGATTTTCTTTCCTAAAGTAGCACTTAGACATTTGTCCAAAAATGCTACCATTGAACCATATGATGTAGCATGATGTCCAGAATGTACTTTTCTGGTCTTTCAGGTTGCTTGCATAATTATGTACTTAGTTGAGCTTGTGGTTATTCTTGCTGACAACAACTTTGCTGTTTTCAAGGAAAGTTCGTGATCCCCGGGCCAATTTTGACCAGTCTCTACGTGTACTGAAACATGCCAAGGAAGTTCGACCTGATGTTATTTCTAAAACATCTATAATGTTGGGTTTAGGTGAGAATGACGAGCAAGTATATGCAATGATGAAAGGTAAAGAAATTGAAAATGAAAACTCTTTTCCGTTTAATTTGAGTAATAGCAGGAATCCCACTTTGAAGGACCTGTTATGCTTTGTCCATAGTCTCAGCGAAAGTGCCAGTGAGAACAAACATATAGTATATGTTGTAAACAGCAGCATAGAAAGGAAAGGAAGTATGTTTTCTTAAAACTTTATGGAATGATGTACAGGATGCTCAGGATATGAAATTTGCATCCCATTTTATTTCTTACCCTTTCATCAACTAAAAACATGATTTTGTCCACTTTTCTTATTCACTCATTAGACAGTTTTTGAGTCCAGCCAGGTATCAGAAGCTCTGTCAAGCACTGACAATCCAAAGATGACTAGGATGAATTCAGGCCTTTGAGGAAGTGCTTACTTATAGAATTGTTACATAACATGGTATGCTTTGGACTTCACTGAACCTTAGTCCATTAAATCCATTTGCTTTGTGATTCTTGTGCTTCTTAAATTTTAAAATATAAAAGCTTTTATTTTACCTGAAGATCCTTGGCCAACTTACAGTTATTTATTGGTTCAAAGAGTAATAAGTTCAAATAATAATTAAAAGCTGCTCTTTACAACAATGCATACAGTTAGCATTGTAAAAACATCTGCTAATGTAACGTTTGCTTTTTTTCCTGTAGTACTTCGTGAAGCAGATGTGGACTGTTTGACTTTAGGACAATATATGCAGCCAACAAAGCGCCACCTTAAGGTACAACTACCATAAATTGCCAAATGTTTAATGGTAATTTGAATTAAATCTTTATTTTCTTTAGGTAAAATTAAGAAGCTACTGGCTTTTTAGTGTAGTGTTCCATGTATATTTCTAAGTTCCAGTTTCCATTTTATTATCTGCATAAAGCAGCTACACTGGCACTCATTTGCCGCCCCCAAAATTGTATAACTTAAGTGACCTACAGGAAAAAAATTTTTAAGTTGGGAAATTGTGTTCATTCACACTTGGTGATCTTGTGATTTGTTTTAGAATTATATGAGAGCCAGAGGTGAAGTAAGAAAAAAAAGTAGGTCTCCTTATTTCTATATTGGACATTTATTCATTCATTCAAAAAACATTTCTTGAGTAGTGACCATGTGCCAGACACCGTGCCGAGCAGAAGATACAGGATGAGTAACACAGTCTTGTCCTCAGGAATCTTTTTTTTTTTTCTGTCAGGAATCTTATAGAAATAGGTGTGATTAATTTTTGATTGTACTTGTTGGTCAGTAAAGGAATGATACAGGTATATAATCTCTACAAATAATCTCATTTTCTTTCCCTTTTGGAATAGCTAATATAATTCCAAATTGATATGTTTCCCCTCCTCTCTAATTTCACTATAATTACGTTCTGACCGAGTAGCCAACAAGTAGATTTTTGTATAGAACCGAAATGATTTAGGAAAATTCTAGAATCTAGAATTAATTCTTTAAATCTAGGTTGAAGAATACATTACTCCTGAAAAGTTCAAATACTGGGAAAAAGTAGGAAATGAACTTGGATTTCATTATACTGCAAGTGGCCCTCTGGTGCGTTCTTCATATAAAGCAGGTAAGTTAGACTGCAGAGCATGGTTCTATTTAGTCCGTAATTTTCCACATTAAAAGGATAATAGCTGTGGTTGTCTTTTGTGGGGAAGAAAAAAAAATTTTTTTTTTTCTGAAGTATCTTTAGGAACTTCACTCCATAAGGGTAAGTATCTATTTGACAACATTGCTGCTTGCATTAATATCTTTGTGTTTTTCTTCCCAGAAGCAACAGGAAAAAAAATCCATAAGGTTATTTCCCCTATGGAAATGTTTAGTATAATTTTACTATCTACAGTGCAATTTTTTATTTTAACTTATTAATTTATTTATTTATTTTGCGTGGGCCTCTCACTATCGCGGCCTCTCTTGTTGCGGAGCACAGGCTCCAGACGCACGGGCTCAGTAGTTGTGGCTCACGGGCCCAGTTGCTCCACGGCATGTGGGATCTTCCTAGACCAGGGCTCGAACCCGTGTCCCCTGCATTGGCAGGCGGATTCTCAACCACTGCACCACCAGGGAAGCCCCTGAAAGGACTTTTTATTTTGTTGGTTTGGGTTTTTTTGTTTGTTTTTTGTTTTGTTTTGTTTGTTTTTGTTTTTGGTAAGGAAAATTTCTAACAATTATGAGGAAGTGAATTACAAACTTTTTAATTCCTTTAAAATTACCAGTAAAAGGTCAAAGTCTTAGATTCAGATGATGGATTAGGATCTGATAATATGGTTCTACTCTTACCAGATTTAGATGAGGCATGGGGCAGCACGGATTATTCTCTCCATTACTTGGCAAGGTTATGAGTCTTAGGATTCTTGGTGATTGTGTACAGATACAATCATCACAATTCTACTTATGTATTAAGATGACAGAGAAGTTCATCAGACTCCTCATAAAGTCAGGCCTGCAGTGCTGAACTCTGCCAATAAGCTTTGAGCCGTGCTATAACAGTGATAGACTAAATGGAACCCTAATTACCTGAAAAGTGAAAGTGCCCCCTCTAAGCAGCTAACTTAGTGCACAGGCACATCTTAGGGGGTGGAGAGAAAGCAAGCCCATTATAGATGAAGAGCTCTTGCTTCCCTAGAGGGGAATAAGCTAAAGAGATGCCATCAAATCAATCTGCTCAACTGCAGCAAGGTCTGTTTTATAAACATCAGATCCAGGCTAATAATGTAGCAGAATTGCTCTCTGAAGTGAATTGTGCCAACAGCAGTACTTTGTCGGTGATGAGGAATAGATGGTGCACATGAAGTGGAATAAATGCACAGAAGCAGCCCACAGATGCAATAGGGTCACCCTTTATAATATTTCTTTACTAGAAAGAGTAATGGTAAAAATTGTAGTGATAGGAAAAGGTTTTTAAGAATAACGACTAGGGGGGCTTCCCTGGTGGCGCAGTGGTTGAGAGTCTGCCTGCCAATGCAGGGGACACGGGTTCGAGCCCTGGTCTGGGAAGATCCCACATACCGCGGAGCAACTAGGCCCGTGAGCCACAATTACTGAGCCTGCGCGTCTGGAGCCTGTGCTCCGCCACAAGAGAGGCCGTGATAGTGAGAGGCCCGCGCACCGCGATGAAGAGTGGCCCCCGCTTGCCACAACTAGAGAAAGCCCTCGCGCAGAAACGAAGACCCAGCACAGCCATAAATAAATAAATAAAAATAAATAATTAAAAAAAAAAAAAAAAAAAAAGAATAACGACTAGGGACTTCCCTGGTGGCGCAGTGGTTAAGAATCCACCTGCCAATGCAGGGGACGCAGGTTTGAGCCCTGGTCTGGGAAGATCCCACATGCCACGGAGCAACTAAGCCCGTGCACCACAACTACTGAGCCCACATGCTGCAACTACTGAAGCCCATGCACTTAGAGCCTGTGCTTCGCAACAAGAGAAGCCACCGCAATAAGAAGCCTGAGCACCACAACGAAGAGTAGCCCCCGCTCGCCACAACTAGAGAAAGCCCGCACACAGCAACAAAGACCCAATGCAGCCAAAAATGAACAATAAATAAATTTATGAAAAAAAAGCTCTTTTAAAAGAAAAAGAATAATGACTAAGCATTATGGTTGAGGAAAGGACCAAAGATACGGGGGATATGTGAGGTTAGAAAATTATTGCCATTGAGATTTGAGAAGAGAAAAACACCAATAAATACAAAAGTCATCTTTAAAGGGAAACACTGAAGTATAATTATTCTGAAATTTACTTTAAATTGCTATTAATGTATTTTCATTTTTCCTAAATAGGTGAATTTTTCCTGAAAAATCTAGTGGCTAAAAGAAAAACAAAAGCCCTCTAACACTTAACAAGACATTCAAGATCACAGGAATTTTAAAACTTTGACTCCAGTTGGTAACAGAAGTGGTGGCAGAATGCCTAGACTTCAGTGGATATATCCCAGTCTTTTTGTTTTACGAAAAATATCAGTAAGCTGTGCATATTTAATTATAATAATTCATTTGTCTTTTAGCATATCTTCTTTGTCCCAGTAAACAATTGCTTGTTATGATGTAATCATAAAACATCTTTGTAAGAGTTTACTGTTAATAGTGTAGTTTAAACAATACATTAAAAACTTCTAGAAAATCTTTTAAGCCTCTATACATCATTGTCACGTTTCATTTCTGAAAAATGACATACTGTGATGAAACAGTCAAAATAGATTGAGATTGTATCTGTTTACTTGTAAGTAGCATATGTCCTTTGCATAACATCGTTGGAATAATGTAGAAAGGCTTAAGAGTTTCAGTGTTGACTCTTCACGTTGATATGACTACTTTAGACCTACAGAAGAGTTTTATGTTGATTGCTTGTTTAGGACCTCTATTAAACCAAGACCATGATGTTGTCCAAGATGGGGAAATATAACCTAAAAATAAAATATTAACTCTCATTTTATAATAGTTTGCTACATCACATGCACTATCCATTTGTTCCTTTCATTCCTCACACCACTCTGGTGAGGTGGTTGTGTTCTGTCATAGTAATGACCTGAAGGGGAATTTCTTTCCTAAGTACTAGAACTCAAATTCATCTTTTGACTCTGAATCCTGTTTTTCTACTACATCTCACAAAGGAAGTACTTAGATGGCAATATTGTAAAATATGTAATTTGGATAGCCAATTCTGTTTTGAAGTTTTAAATATGTGAACTAATATTTTTTTATAAAATGCATAACTTTGAAAATTAGTTACATTTTAATTTAACTCAGGGAGCCATATATACTTTGACTCACTTTCCTTATAGATCCTAACAAATTTTGCTGTGTAAAGTTAACCCCATCAACTTTCCATTTTAACATCTCTGGCAACTACCCTCCTTAAAAATCTATTACTTCACCGGAAAAATGGCTTACTTTTCAGACTCTGATTTTGTAACATAATCTGATGTTTCCTAATTTTGCACAGTGTAGGCAGTTGGTAATGAAACATTTTAGCAGAAGAGTCATTTTGTCAAATGAAATTTTTGGTATCCCAATGTAAAATAATTAAAATGGCATTTTATTAGCACAAATGTATGTTAAGGTTTTAGATTTGTAACAACTACACATAAAAATAGTGAATGATAAGATGAAGCTGTTTTGATACATATGTGAAATTGGGAGTCATGGATGACATTTGCAGTCTTTGTCAGACCTCAACAGTCTACTTCTTTGTTTTATTTTGGTTACATAGTATTGAGGAAAATCCTGACTGATACAGGTAAATAATGATAAATTATTTAAAAAATTTAAAACATCTTGCAATCTCAGCATACTCTCCATTTAAATTTAATCCAAAAACCTGAAAGATGATTAGCAGGAAATGTTTGTTTCAAAGTGGAATCACAAATAGTATCTTATGAATTGGTTATTCATTCACTCATTAGAATATGTGACCAAATGCCTGGATCTTGCTGGACATTTGAGTGTAGAGAGTGGGTGCTGTAGAGGTGTAGTCCCTTGCATAAATGTACAAGAACAGACAGGCTTGAATTTTAAAAGGCCAGGGCAGAGCTTTGACCTTCCTAAACAATGATGCATTAAAAAGAAGCGTATTTAAATGCACAGACATGGCAGGTGGCCTATACAAAATTTCTTGATCGTGCAGCACAAGTTAATGCATCAGTGGTCTCCAATGTGTTAAAATCTGGTATGTGCCCATTTCAGTATGTCTGATCTTTTTCTTTCTGTAGCACCAATAGTATTTTTAAGAAAGTGAAAGTGACAAATGCACATGGTTTTTAAGAAATCAATTAGTACAGGGGTCACTGTCCCCTTTCCAGCCATTGAATCAGCCAACCCTGAAACCCAATTCCTGTTTGGTGAGATATCTTTATTATTATTATTATTATTATTATTTTTGACTGTACCATGCAGCTTGGGGGATCTTTGTTCCCTGACCAGGGATAGAACCCAGGCCCCAGCAGTGAAAGTGCCGAGTCCTAAGAAAGAGACCGCCAGGGAATTCCCTGCAAACATTTTCACTTTAGAGATATTATTTGTATTACTGCATTAAGAAGCATGAGCTCCAGTGGACTTAGGCAGAAAAATGGGAATAACACCCCAAAGAAAGATTCAGAGTATGAGTAGAGCAAAACAGCAGGAGCAGCCGCTGAGAGGGATTTGAGTACATGCCCTTTATCCTTGTGGGGACTCCCAGCTACTCAGAAGCCACACATACATTTTAACATAACATTTGTGCTAATAAAATACCATTTAATCTATTTTGTATTGGATTTCCATGAAAATTTCATTTGATGATGATTCTCTTGCTAAAATTTTGGCCACCACATTTTCATTTTCAAGAGCACGTCTCTGATTTTTTTTTCCCCTTTAAATAGCATTCTGTTCTTGTTTCCTAGCTACAAGTTCTTCCATTTTTCTCTCTGAGGATAGTGTGGTTCTCTGCACTGAGCATTGTCTCTGTTTCCTTTGTTTTGGTCTCTGCCTTTTGTGTTAAAGGCTCTCCTTCATCTCCTTGGCTGTACAGACATATGAAGTGATAAGCCACTCTAAAGCTATTTGGAAGCTGGGGTGGGGGGAGCTATCTAATTGATAGAGCTACACTGGAGCGTATTTGGGGCATGAGCTTGATTTCTCAAGGAGTGACTCCCAAATGTCAGGATTGAAAATAATAATTATAATCCTCAAGTCTCCTGCCTTGAGGGTTATAAACTTGGCTGCCTGCTTACTCAGAGCCAGATGAGTAAAAGCAAGCTGGTTAGGGGAGCGTGGGTCTCTGTTCCATATGCAGGCTTTTATTTAGTTTCCTCGTTTCCAGTCTGGCAACTCACTAACACCCACCCCAAGGCTGAAACTTTCTAATTCTATTCCTCCTGAAAATAAACCTCTAATATCCCATGAGAGTAAGGGGTGGGAAAGGTAGTTTCTTGGTGTGGGTAGGGTAGAGACTGGGGTGCAGTCAACTCTTCCTTACACAGCCTTCCATCAAAGTCCCCTGTTTTTAGCCCCACACCTAAACCCCACCTTTTGTGGTATGTGGTGCCTCTAATTCTTGTGATCTTCTAAGCAACCAGTTACCTACATCTAGAAGGCAGTCCCTTATGTGGGCATGGAAGTTTCTGCTTGCTCTTTATAGTAAGTTACTTAGCCTCCCGTGGTCCACCTTCCAAAAATTGTTTGACATCTCTCATCTACTGGTGCCTCCTTCCTCATTCTTTGTCCTTATCTATTTACAGCTTTCTTATTTCTTTACTGCTGTTTTAGTGAGATTTCAGGAGAGAATGAAAATAGTGCATGTGGTTAATTCAACACACGTAACCCAAGAGTCCAGGCAGTGCTTTGACTTGCTGGCTTTGCTTTAGGGCAAACTTGCAGACAGCTGGTATTGGACTTAGGGTTTGTTCTGGTGGAGAACAGTACTCATTGTTATAGTTCTCCCCAGGCAGTCGAATCAATTTCTTTAGAGAAGAAACTTCCCCCTGCCCACACCTACTTTTTTTTTTTTTTCCCCTTGACCCTGGGGGCTGGAAGATGTAATCACATGGGTGTAATTGCCAGGCTGCCTGTCATTGTGCCTCTAGAGGTGGATGAGATGAGAAGGTTGACTGTTCAAGTTAAAGACCTACAGTTAAGGCCCTGGTGGGTGCCCCTCTCTCTCCCACCTCCTTTTTGGTTAGAGCCTCTGCTGTTCTGCTGGGCAGGGCCTCCTCCTCTGGCCCTCACATCAATATTCCAGGAAGCAACTCTTCTCTTTAGTCAGTATACATCTATCCACTCAAGGCTTTCCAGAAATTTCTTTAAATCTCTTGACCACTGATGGCTCCCTCCTATTCTCTTTGCTTTATTGGATTTTGCCTTTTCCCCCTCTCACTGTAATTTTAATGGTGTCCTTAGAAGGGAGAGGATATAAATGCGTGCTCAGTTTGCCATGTTGACCAAGAACTCTGCTTGCTGTCTTTTTAATAGTAGCTTTGTAGATAATTTTACATATATAATTATCTATGTGTGTATATATATATTTATGTTTATATTTAAATCAATCATTTGCTGAATCCCTGAAGCATCTCTATAGCGATGCTTGGGTTGGTCATGGTTTGAAAATCATTGGTAGAGAACAAGTAACATTTAATATTCACTTTACATCTGTATGTTTGCCATTATGTATGCTTGCTCATTAGTGTTAGAAAAACTAACACTATGTTTAGTGTTACTAATTAAAATACATCACCTACCACTGTTTCCTAAACTCCAGTCATTCATGTAAAACTGTCACAAATTTTTGCCCTATCTGGATGGGAACTACAGTATTATATATTAATTTTTTTTTACAATTGACTAAATTTCTAAACTTAAATTCCTTTAAAATGAAACTTCATGTAGACTATTTAGCTGGCGCATGGTTGATTATCCTGCTAAAAATTATATTTCCCAGAGTCCTTTGCAGCCGGTTGTGGATATGTGACTAAGTTGGGACCGATGGTATGTGAGCATAAATGACTTGTGCTACTTCTGAATGTGCTGTTAAAGGGTGGGTCCTACTTTTCCCTTCTCTTTCCCCTTCCCTGCTGGCTGGAATGAGAACGTGATGTTGTAGCTGGAGCAGCCATTTTGAGCCATGAGATAGGAGACTGTGTAAAGGGTGGCAGAGCCCAGGTAAAGAAGTCTGAGCCTCTGATGACTATGGAAGTGCTCTGCCAGCCCTGGACTTCCACGTCTGAGAGAAATATGTTTCCCTTCTGTTTAAGACACTATCATTTTTGGTCTCTGTTAGAGCAGTCAAGTTTATATACTAACTAATATAATTTGTAAGTCATGTTTATTCTAATGCCTTTAAAATAAATGCCTATTAAAATTAAGAAAAATGTATGTTCACCTAAAATAATCTGCCCTGTTACTAGTGGTATATTGTAGAATGCAGATCTACAATGAGTGGTCTTTTGGACTATATTCAGGAAAAGGAAGGGAGGAAGACAGCAAGAGGTCACTGTATCCAGCTTATCCTCTGAAGTTTAAAGGTCCCTTGTAAGTATTATTTTGCAAGTCTGGCACTGATACATTCATGCCTGGGTTTTGGTCTAAAACTTTAATACAGTGTCAATGTATGAATAAACTAGATGGTAACATCTAGTTTGGGGCTGCAACTCTGGAAAGCTAGTTTGAGTCTGTCCTTTAGCGTGACCAACAAATATCTTTTTTTTTTTTTTAAGAAAATGACTGCATTTTAAAAAAACCTTCGGTGATTCCATTGATCATTTAAAAAAAATATTTATTTATTTGGCTGCGTTGGGTCTTAGTTGCGGCACACAGGATCTTCGTTGTGGTGTGCAGGCTTCTCTCTAGTTGTGGTGCACAGGCTCTAGAGCACGTGGGCTCAGTAGTTGCGGCACACGGGCTCTCTAGTTGTGGTGCAGGCTCAGTAGCTGCGGCGCAGACTTAGTTGCGCCACGGCATGTGGGATCTTAGTTCCCTGACCAGGGATCGAACCCACGTGTCCTGCATTAGGAAGGCGGATTCTTAACCACTGGACCACCAGGGAAGTCCCCCATTTATCATTTTAACAATTCTAAAGTTTACACTTCAGTGGCATTAAGTACATTCACAATGTTGTGTAACCATTGGTGTCTCCATTTTGACGATTAAGAGAAGCCCAAACTCAGCCTGAAGTTCAAGGCTTTCTACAATGTCCTTAGTCTAAACTTCCAGTCTTCTCCAGCTATTCCTCTTCATGCTCCCTTCAACCCCAAACAAAAAGCAACTTGCTTTCCCTAGAACCAGTCTGAATTTTCCTGCAGGCATCTTTTTGCTCCCATTGCTTTTGCCACTGACGTGCTCATTTGACCCACTTTCCCTATCAAGATCATGTTTGTCTGTTAAGGCCCACTTCAAGTGCCCAAATAGCATTTTGTTTTTATCATTTATGGCTATTTTCATATTTGGTCAGTTATTTCTGCATGTGTCTTAGCTTCTCCACAAAATTGCTCTCATTCATCTGTGCCCTCCATTTCTTAGCACCTCAAAGCATCTGCCTTATAGTGGGTACACAGACACCCAATTTGAAGTAGTTTAAATAGGATTACTCAAATGTGAGTACAAATGACCTTACATAGAAAACGAGACCTTAACTTCAATAGTTTGTCTTACTGAACCTCCCTGCTCTTCCTCATCCCTACCCCCTGCAGAACCTCAGACCCTTTTCTAGTAGTTGAGAGTCCCTGGGAGGGGGAAAGGCAAGTATTTACATCCTTCTCTGCTGCCGCTCATGCTGTTTTGCCCTATCCATCATCTGTTTCTTCCCTTGGGATGCTATCCCATCATTCTGCTTAAGGTCACAGGTGCCCACTCTTAATAATAATACCTCTGAAATTAGGATGCTTTCAACTTCAAGTAAGAAAAGCTCCTATTCGGGCTTCCCTGGTGGCGCAGTGGTTAAGAATCCGCCTGCCAATGCAGGGCACACGGGTTCGAGCCCTGGTCCCGGAAGATCCCACATGCCGCGGAGCAGCTGGGCCCGTGAGCCACAATTACTGAGCCTGCGCGTCTGGAGCCTGTGCTCCGCAACAAGAGAGGCCGTGATAGTGAGAGGCCCGTGCACTGCGATGAAGAGTGGCCCCCACTTGCCACAACTGGAGAAAGCCCTCGCACAGAAACGAAGACCCAACACAGCCATAAATAAATAAATAAATAAAATTTAAAAGAGATAAGCAAAACATTCTCTCAAAAAAAAAAAAAAAAGAAAAGCTCCTATTCAAATGGTTGTGACTGTGAGCAAGTTACTTAATCTTTTTAGCCTTCTGCCCTCCATCCGAAAATGGGATGGAACTTATCTCAAAGGCCTTACATGAGGAATAGATGAGAAAATGCATCTAAAGGGCTCAGTGTAGTGCCTGCCCTGTAAGGCTGTGTTAATTACTGTACTCTTAGTGATTCCAGAGCCTACACATGGTTCTGGGTCAGTGGGCCTAACAGGAGTGCCCATCGCCTGCCGGCCACTGCCAGTAAGATCTCTGTGTAGACAGTGATTTCATGTAATCCGCATAACAGCTCTGAGTTAGAGATGAATTATCTCTACGGATGAGGAAAATAATGCAGAAAGTAATGCAGTCAGGACTTAAAGCTGGAAGTCTTAAGTGGAATAATACATGATTTCTGGAGAACATATTGTGGGAGAGAGATTTTACTTTTTTATATATTCTTTTGTATCTATTTGAATTTTTAAAAATGTCCATGTATTATTTTCAATTTTAATTACTAGTTAATAATCTCACATAAAGTACTAGCTAATAAAATAGAAATCTTTTTTTTTTTTTAACCACACCTGTGCAGCTTGTGGGCTCTCAGTTCCCCAACCAGGGATTGAACCTGGGCCACGGCAGCAAAATCCTGGAATCCTAACCACTAGGCCACCAGGGAACTCACCTAAAAATAGAAATCTTGTATCAGTTTTTAAAATACACATGGTCTTTAATTTTCTTAATAGGGGAGAACAAGGCTAACCATCTTCTTCCAACTTTTCACACAAAGGCCTCAAATAGCTGTAAGTTACCTGCCCAGTCACTGGGGGATTTTTCCCCATTACAAACAGCCAGTTTACATGGCTCTATGAACTGTCTTTTGTATTTTCTTCCACTTACTAGTTCTCCTACCTTCTAATCAGTACCTATACTTTACATGTTTACTTATCAATTTACTTATCAATCCTAGGCATTGAAGCATCCTGCAACTTAAAACCAGTGCCTAATTCTATCTATCTGTTTTAGCAAGACATCTTCGGGTTATAATCCCTTTACTAGAATATAAGATTATTAAGCACAATACAAGAATATTTTCAAGCAGAAATGTAAAGCAAATTCTAATTAATAAGCTCATCTTCACTTCAAAGTGTTATGAGCAAGGGATCATCGTATGTTCAAATACTCTGGCATTTATCTCTTTTTGGTGTTTTGTTTCTTTCACTCTGGTCTGCAAACTTTTTCTTAAAGGACCAGATAGCAATTTATATAACCATTTAAGATGTAATCAATCATGTAAAAATGTAAAAGACATTCTTAGCTCACAGGTGGCTGGCCAGATTTGGCCAATGGGATTTAGTTTGCCAATACCTGGTCTATTTGCTAAATTCCCTCGCTTTCTTGCATCATTTGAAAGAACAATATAATTCCCCTTTCTCAAAAAAGTAAGGAGTGTTGTTTTCCTGTCTAATGTCATACTGTCATGACTTATTAGTTACTTGCACTAGACAAAAAATAACCCACACAGTGGCTTATGCAGAATATTTTATTTATGTATTTGATATCTGTATAGGTGTCTCTGTCCCCATCTGTCTCTGTATTCTTATTGAACCGCTAAATTCCTAAAGGATGAGACTTGTATCTGTTTAACTCAATTTGTACACTCTCAGCAGAGCACAAGCATCAAATGGACATCTGACATATTTCAGTAATGATAAACACAAGAGAAAATCAAATATAAGTCAAAGAGACATAAGAAAAAACGTAGTTGAAGACACAAAATTCCTTATTTTAGGATTATGCTATACATAACTTGTAAAATCTACTTCTATAAGTTTATATATGAGATTATATTGGTTTTATTACTTAAAGAAAAAGGGAGAAATTGCAATGAGTTACAGGAAGAAAATGCAAAGTAAAAGTAACAAATAGTGGACTAAAAAAACATAGTGATCAGTGAGGAAAAACAAGAAGTGGAGTGAAATAGATTTTCATTTCACTACACTGATTTTCTCTTCATGCTAAAAAAAATATTGCCTTTTAGTCTTATTTGGATTGATTGGAAATGGGTAGTGATGATCTTTTTGGACTAGAAAACCAACAACACAGCTCATTAAAACAAAAGGAGCAAAAGAACAATAACCAAACCATACTTGTAGGGTTACTTCTAACACGGAAGCATAGGAAAAAAAAAGCTCAAAGGCCACATTCTGTCCATTGCATCCTCCTCAGTTCAGAGAGACAAGAAATGGCATGGAAAACATCTTACCCAATTAATCCAGAAACCTCTAAACTTCCATGACACTTTTGGAAAGGTTAACAGGTTTAGCCCAGTATTTAGCATAGCCATTTCATGGTTTAAAATACATACTTAATGACAAGTAGATAAACCAATGATCAGAAAAACTGAAGCGTGCCATTCCCATTACAATGTGATGTTAAAGTGCTGCCTAAAGACATTTTATAAAGTAAAAAGTGTTTGAAGTTTAATTTTACAAAAATTGACACCATTAAAACCAACACAGTTATTTGCTATGCATCCAATCACTGAGGTAACAATATTATAAAAATATGTAAAAAATATTCTAGTTTCATAATTACCAGATATGCTAATTCCCATACAGCTAGTATAAATTTGATTATTAAAAAAATAGTTTTGTTTCCTTAAAAGCACTTGATTCATTTACCATTTAGTATCAGATAGATATTTGCTATCCTGAAGTACCAAAAAAATTACAAATAAAAATGGCAATGTCTATACTCTGGGTTTCTTGTTGGGTAGATCCTGAAGACTAAACTTTGGAATTTCACCAGAAGGAGCATATGGAATTCTCTTTGAAGACACCTTTTTGCCAATTGTTTCAATCTAGAGGGGAAAAAAAGATTTTAGAAAATTATTAACAATTACAATACCTAAATGTAAAAACTCTGTAATGTAGTATAATAAGGGCTAAAACCTAGATGCTTTTTTTCTTTTTAAAGGCAGAAAAAGTTTCTCAAGTCGTCTGGGCTGCTATGAAAGATCTTTGGTTCCTTCCACACTGTTTATGTTTCTAGAGTCAGTCTGCACTCCCCTTTTCATATTCATAACAGGGCACACTGACTCCTGTCATTCTCGACACCAGACCCCGTCAAACAGAATAGGGAACCACCTGCCACGACTGTTTCAGTAGCACATGTGAAAGCAATAAACAGACCGGATTCCAGTTAATTCACATTCTTTCAAACTCTATTCTAATGTCTGTTTCCCTCATTCTAAAAAGCCTGCATAAGCTATAACAGCATAGCTTTTTAGAAGTTCAGTTTTCAGAGCCTGAAAGGCTCCAGCTGGAATCCCCTCTATCCAAAATAATCAATCTTATCTTTAAAGACACTGCTTCTTTAATAGTCATAAGTTTATCTCCTCTCTACACAGCACAGATAAATATACTAAACAATCTTCATAAATGTCTTTTTAATTAAAAATTAATATTTAATGCTGACTCATACCACAAAGGGCTTCTGCTTTATATTCATCAATTGTCTTATTAGTGGCTTATAAATTCCCTTTATTTAGTAATTCCAGTCTAATTGTTTTTAATCCTTACTTGGAAAAGTTAATTTATAAGAACTCAAACTTATTTTAAATATATACACCTCTACATATCTTCTCCTTTAGATGAGTAAAACAGGAATGAGAGAAAATGTGTCTGTGCCTGCGAATAATCTTTAAAAAATAACATTGCTGAGTTTAAGTCATGACTGTGAAAAACAATCACATTACTCACTAAGGTGGGGTAGGATAAAAGGGTCCCCAGGGGGACTTCCCTGGTGGCAGAGTGGTTAAGAATCCGCCTGCCAATGTATGGAACACGGGTTCGATCCCTGGTCCAGGAAGATCCCACATGCCGTGGAGCAACTAAGCCCAAGCGCCACAGCTGCTGAGCCCGTGTGCCACAACTACTGAAGCCCGGATGCCTAGAGCCCGTGCTCTGCAACAAGAGAAGCCACCGCAATGAGAAGCCCGCATACCGCAACGAAGAGTAGCCCCCGCTCGCCGCAACTAGAGAAAGCCCACGTGCAGCCACGAAGACCCAATGCAGCCATAAATAAATAAATTTATTAAAAAAAAAAAAAAGGGTCCCCAGGGTCTTTGATGGAGTGTGAACAGACAAGGATGTCATCTGATTTTTCTTGCAAGTTAATCTCTCATGAAAGAGAAATGGGCACTGAATTCTAAATAAGAAGGATCTTCAACAAGTCAGTGACAGGTTAAGAGAACCAGATGAGATATTTTGAACAGTGGATGAAGCCTCATCAGTACCTCTCCAAGACAGCTGGTGCTGAGCAGACGCACACAGCCAGCTCTAAGCACTGCTGCACTCTGCCCTGCTTCGGGACTATGCTGACAGCAATCTCCCGGCAGATTTCTTTATCCTCCCAACCTCCCCCCAAGCCTCCCACTCCATTTCTGCTCTGAGGAAATGGAAAGTAGCTCCCTCTTATTAATACTTTTGGGGCCCCTGGTAGAATTAAAATGGATGCAACATAAAATGTACTGTGCAGGTTTGTGTCAGCTCTCTAAACGTTCCATAATTAACTGACAAACTCTGAACTAAAAGAGGGCCAGCACCACTGCAGCTCCCATACTTTTCATTCAGACCTCTCACAGCACCAGCACAGTGCTGAGCACCCAGAGGCATAGGATCCCATACCAACATGTGACAACTATATTGCATACTGCAGTTTTCAAAACATTCATATAGGAATAAGTGACCTGGCCTCAGAGCGGGTCAGTGTGATGCAGACAGTGCAGCAGACTAGCTTTGGAGGCTCCAGGAAAAAAAAAAATTTTTTATGTGTATATTTTCTTACTTGATGTTTATATGAGGTAAGGCAAGGCATATCTTGGCCCCATATGATAGGCAACTGATATTATGTAAGAAAGACCAACACTGAATGACCTTTAGATCACAATTTTAAGGAGGGAGTGGAGTACTTCACAAATACCACAGAACTTCCCAGAGAATTGACTGACATGTTGCCCCAGAGTTATGCTATTGCTAAATGAAAAAATATTAAAATTCTAAAACTCAAAGCCTTTAAAAAGGAAATGACCAAACAAATGAAACAAAACCAATCCAGGATCATGCTTACCTGGAAGCCAATGGTTTGTAGTTCATTGTGGAGCCCATCCAGGACACGTCGTCCATCAAAGATAAAGGCTGGCTTCAGCATTTTTTTATGAATGTGTTCATAGTCCAGTTCCTGTAAAGACAGAACCAAAGAAACAAGTAGAGCATATATGGGGAACACATACTCAACCCCAAATGGTACTAGAACACCTCTAAAATTTTCCTTAATCTCACTACTGTCACCTCACCTTAAACATGTCCCATTCAGTGCAAATCACAACAGCATGGGCACCATCACATGCTTCATAGGGGTCCTTGGAAATGGTCACGAGCCGGGCCACTATAACAACCCAACAGAAAGTTGGAATAAGAAAGGAGTGATTTGAAATTATGCATTTTAACACTAAGATTGCTGGAGGAGTTGAGGGTCTGACAGAAGTGGAATGGTCTGGTTAAAGTGTGAGTAGGGGTAATGGTGGGGGGCCTGGAGTACTCCCAATTTTGCCCCAGAAGCACTCCTTGGAATCTCCGGGACTTTTTAGAATATGCTGGAAAAATCACTAGACTAACCCACAGCTGATTACTTCAAATCAAAGTTGATGAAGCAATGTCTGAGAGTTTAATTTTAGAGAAATAAGGTTGAAAAGAGGGGCCTACCAATGATATAAATGATAAATGCTGACCAACCAAAGGTTTCTAGAGAACAAAGTCTGGGGGCCCAAACTCAGTGACACATGAGACTCAAAGCCTACTTACCTTTGTCATCCTCTGAAACTCCTGGATGAGAAAGATCCACAACTATTTGTTCCCTTGGTACTTTTGGATCATATATATGGAGGTGTGCGCCTTCATCCATCAAATATTTGCTAATATATATACTAGACGACTCTCTGAAGGAAAAAAATCAGTATTGCTGCACTTTTAAATGGCATATATTCTAAATTTTTTTTTAATTATTTTTTTTTTGGCCATGCCGCATGGCAGGTGGGATCCTAGTTCCCCGACCAGGGATCAAACCCACAACCCCTGCATTGGCAGCACAGAATCTTAACCACTGGACCGCCAGGGAAGTCCCATAAATGGCATATATTCTAATACCTAAGGGGTTTAATATACAGGTGAGATTCTATTTCTTGTGAGGATATTGATGTCCACTTTATTTTTATTCTTATACTATATACATACATGTATTTCACATACACACCACTATCAAAAAATCAGGATAAGGCCTTTCTCGCCTTCTGAGATGGCCCACCCTCTGTCTGTGAGTGTTTTTCTCTCTAAATAAATCCACTTCTTACCTAAAAAAAAAAAATCTGGATAAGATGAGGAGTTAACATTCTCAAAAAGGTTGAAATATTTCAAAGAACTGGTACCTCGTATCACCGGTGTCCTTTTTGAATGCAAACCCCAAAATAGCTATCTTCTTATCAGTCACTGTATTAAACAGACTGTCTATAATCCGGGAAGCAAACCTCCTTCTGGTAGTCATTCATGTCTATGACCTGAAATGACAAGGACGGTTATGCAAGGATCAGTTAGAAGAGGTGCAGCCTGTACCATACACTGCTCACAGCTTTATGGTGAGTACTCTTGTATGAATACAAGCCTTATAAATTAACAGGAGGCAAAGATTAACAACCTCTTTAGTATCTACAGACTGAAAAAAATAAAGAAAGAATTACCCACCCCCCACCCCTTATAGCCAGCCTGAAAATTTTCATTTTCATTTGGCTTAACTTTCCATGCATCGGGCTGGGATGGATGTTAAGGTGGGGAGCACAGCTAAATTTCAACCCCATTTGAGGTCCAGCCATGAGGCCAACCTAAAAAAGGCACATAGCCCACTTCTCCAAACCCTGTGGAAGCAATTAAACCCCAAAGTACTCCTTCATATGCTTACCCCTGACCCCTCACCAAAACTGAGTGTGAGTAGAAAGTAGACAGAGAACAGTCAAACTATGTACAGAGTTATAGCTGCCTCTGGATGAACCATAACAGCACGAACATCTGGCAAAATTTTTAACTAAATGTTACGAGTAAAAGTCTCTGATCACCTAATCTGTTACTCTCCTAAGAATTTACAAACAAGACATCATACTTGTGACCATATGGATATAAGGAAAGACTTTTTTTTAAGGCTCTAAGCTTCTAGAAGCCGTCTCAGAGCCTGAGAGCTTGGGAAATGAGCTGAAAGTTTTGGAAAATCAAGCCTTTATCTGCATTTTCCCCACAATGGACAGTAAGATAAAGCCATCATACTGGATTGAGTGAAATGAACCTAAAAGTGTACATTTCCCTAAAAATGTTAATTTCCTTCCATTCCTACTGGCTGCTGAAATCTGAAAAGCTGTAAACTTGGGGAAAAAATATTTGGGAAAGGTACATACACTGGCTGGTATCTTGAACAAATTACTTAACATTGCTAAGCCTCAGCTTCCTCATCTATATATGGGGGGATAATATTAACGATGAGGACTAAGATACTACATGTAAAGTGCTTAAAGAGTGCCTGGCACAGAGTAAGCATGCAATAAATGTTAACTCTATTCCAGTTTGAGAAGGGTCTCTAATTTTAGCTCTGTGAATCTCAAAGGGACAAAACAAATATCAACATATGCAAACCACTTGGAAGCATGACAATAGAGGTTCTTTTGCCTTTACTTTTATCTTACGCCTTTCAAGATAGAGAAGAATTATAATTAAAAGTAATATTTCTTGCTTTACTCAGGGAGCAAATTTAGTTATTAAAATTAGAAGGAATACTGGTTTATCATAAACTTCCATCATAGATGATTACCAAAAAAGACAAATTATAAACACAGAAGCCCAACAAATAAACCTAAAATGAACAAACTGAATATAATAATAACTGAGTTCCTGGGAAAAGTTAATCCTATCAAAAACATTTGACAGAAAAGGGTGACATGTTTTAATTAGAAGTTAATCATAACCTGTTGACTATAAAGATTAATACCTGCTGCCAATAACGAGCTACTTCGGGCAAATTTAGAGCCTCACAGAGATAAACCAAATTCAGAACATCCTTTTGAAAGCAACTCCCACCAAAACCTGAAGAAAGAAAGAAAAAAAAAAAGATAATATTTTCATTTAGGAACCAAACAACTAAATCATATTACAACTTTCTTTGTCATACTAATCAGAGGGCTTATGCTTGGATTTTTAATAATAAAATTTGAATGTTCGAAAATTAATGGGTTTATAACTTGTGTGAAATTTGCAAGCAACTAATCAACTCTATAAATAATTTCCTAATAATTATAAATAATCTTAAATAATTACAAATAATTATAAATCACTTTCTAGCTTAAGTTTTGTTGTGGCTATATTTTCTATTTTTTCCCCTCATTCAGCTGGTATCACTGCCCTGCATCTCTAACTCTAACATAGAGCTGGCAAACTTTTACAGGCCAGGTAAAAAATATTTTAGCATTTGTGGGCCATACAGTCTCTGGCACAACTATTCAACTCTGCCTTTGTAGCTCAAAAGCACTCATAGACAATATGTAATCAAATGGGCATAGTTATTTTCCAATAAAACTTATTTACAAAAACAAGCTGTGGGCCGCATTTTGGCCTGGGGGCTGTAGTTTGCCCACCCCTGTTCTAGTGCAATGCAGTATACAATGAGGGTTGGCGTGGGCTTTGGAGTCAGAAACACCTAGCTACTCATTAGTTTTATGACTTTGAGCAAGTTACAAAAATTCCCCCGATCCTTAATCATCTCTAGAAATACCAACACCTTTGTAAAGGTTATCAGGATTTTTTTTTTTTTTAATTATTTTTGGCTGTGTTGGGTCTTCGTTGCTGCGCGCAGGCTTTCCCTAGTTGCGGCAAGCAGGGGCTACTCTTCGTTGCGGTGCGCGGGCTTCTTATTGCAGTGGCTTCTCTTGTTGCTGAGCACAGCGCTCAGGCGCGCGGGCTTCAGTAGTTGCAGCATGCGGGTTCAGTAGTTGCAGCATGCAGGCCCTAGAGGGCGCAGGCTCAGTAGTCCTGGCGCGCAGGCACTAGCGTGTGTAGGCTTCAGTAGTTGTGGCTCACAGGCTTAGCTGCTCCATGGTGTGTGGGATCTTCCCGGACCAGGGATCGAACTCATGTCCCCTGCACTGGCAGGTGGATTGTTTTTTGTTTTTTTTTTCAAACATCTTTATTGGAGTATAATTGCTTTACAATGTTGTGTTAGTTTCTGCTGTATAACAAAGGCAGGTGGATTCTTAACCACTGCACCACCAGGGAAGTCCCGGTTATAAGGATTAATAATTAAGATATATCAAGTTCAGAACTTGGTGCATAATATGCCTTCAGTAAATAGGAGCTATTTTTATTAAATGGCCACTAGGAGAAAACATCAAAAAGATAGAAAAGGCCAGGGAAATCAGTACTGAGAAATGGCATAAAGCCCCAGAAATACAGGAAAGGCTGTCTATGGCCCAATCTGTAAAAGACTCTATTTACCTTTACATCAATCTTATTAACTTATATGCAAAAAAAATATTGTCAGTTCTTGTTAAACTCAGTAATTATGTTCTACAGATTTGCCACAAATGCTGAATTAGCAAATACTGAAGCACTGCTCCTAGGCGAAATACAGCATTAGGTTCCTGTGAGCTTCTGGTCACATTTTTGCCAACTGATCAACATAATCTTGTTTTATGTGTATTTCTGTTTAAAGACACCTTATTTAAAAATATTGTTGATTCATTAACATTGAACTCACAGCCAATAATAGCACTATAACTCATGCCTGAATGAATGAAGCTTATCAAACCACATGTATTTTCTCTGTAAGGCACATCATAGCATGCTGATGCTTTGGAACACTAGACAAAACTTCAGCAATATGCTTGGGGGCCATTTTAAACAGTGAAATCACAGGGAAAAAAGCACAAAAATGCAGCACTAAATAGACCACAAAAAGAGCACATATTTGCAGTACGAGAGCTAAAACAAGAAGGTATGAGTATTGCCTTATTCAACTTCAGCTGGGAATATATGTGTTGGGTGACTCAAATTTTTTGCTGCCCTGTTCATGTCTGCAAATGACCACATGAGTATTGATGTTGGATTACAAATACATTTTATCAAGTAGGCTAATTCACAAATATGGAATCCACAAATAATGAGGATTGACTGTAGTTCACCAAGGTCACATTTCCATAATTGTATCAGTAGGAAAAGCAAATGATAAGGAATTTTTTCCTATTTGCTTCAATAAGGTGTTACATGATTTCCTATGTAGTCTCCCAAACTTATTCTACCTAAATGTTCTAACAAAATACTAATATATTCCTCCTAAAACACTGAACTATGTTTATCTACCAATCAGTCAGTAATTATTAAACAATATAAGTAACAGTTGCCTCACTTAGAAAGTCCCTGATAGGCTGAAGCCTACATGTATAATGGAATCATTATTTTAAGGGCATTTAAGTTAAGCAAAGCCTTCCTTAAAGTTAAAGACCTAGCTAAATGAACCTACTTTATGTACAGAAAAATTTCAACTTACCAACACTGGCTTTCAGAAACTTATTTCCAATTCTCTGGTCCATTCCAATGGCTGTTGCCACCTCTTCTATATCAGCTCCTGTTGCTTCACAGAGGGCACTTATAGAGTTAATGCTGCTGATTCTCTGGGCTAGAAAAGCATTTGCTGCCTTAAAAGAGAAAAAAAGGAAGAATACGATGAGCTCAAATAAAAATTTTATATATCCGTATTATATTTCATTGAGTTGATCCAAATTACTGAGGGAGATATAAAAGTTACTGATGGGCTCAATTTGCGGAGGCAATGGGTGGGTTGGTAAGGGAAAATGTTTTAAATTAGAGAAGAAAGATGATGAAGAAAGGGTAAAAGAAGGGAAAGAGTGATTTTTTAAATTACTATTTTAATTAATTACATTAATAGTAATGTAATTACTATTTTCTTTTACATATTCCAGAATATTTTATACCCAAATATTTGATCCCCTTGTGAATATTATTTCACAATATACAAGAATATTATTTTCAAAAGCATATCTTTTTATTAATATTAAGAAAGTACCTGCGTAGCCTATCAGGGTTAAGAGAAATAAGTCCTTGGCTTTAAATTTAATAGAGAGTTGAGTGCTGTGTACCAACCAGTTTGGAAAGTTCTGAAGACCAAGTATTAGTGGTGAGGATCTTTTCTCTGGGAACCCAGTGCTCATACACAGCACACAGTGCCTGCACAGCTCTCTGACCCTCTGGGGTTTCATCCCCTCCAATCAGTACTCTGTCTGGGTTCTTCAGGTCCTTGATGGCCGTTCCTTCTGCCAAGAACTCAGGGTTGGACAGCACCTAGACTCCCAACACAAAGGAAAGTTTTAAGCTAGAATTAATTACGGACAACTTTAAAGCATCGATATTTACATAAGAAGAGCCAGATTCTAATGCTTCCTTTCTTTTTATACCTGTAAATTCAAGTTGGGTTTTGTGTTTGCATCAAATATTCGAGAATACTCTCTGCTGCCCGCACTGGGACTGTGCTTTTCTCAGTCACAATTTTGTACCCGTATGAGTTTTGCACAATGCGTCTAGCACAAGCTTCAATGTACTTCAGATCTGCTGCGCGGCCTTTCCCCATTCCATAGGTTTTGGTTGGAGTGTTCACCTGACGAAAGTATACGGGATTAAGAACAGAGTATGAGATATTCACTGATTTCAAGATATGCCCTGGACCATCAACTGACTAGTCAACTGGGAAGTTAACATCATTAGGAGCCCTGGTTTCACCCTCTATTAGTTCCATGGAAATAATATTTTATGAGAACTCATTCAGTACATTTCTGTTGAGGAGCTACTATATATGTGTCAGAATCAGGGCAGGCAGGTTCCAAGCTAAGCCTGCAGATATAAAGATGAAAGAGACTCCAAAGGAGTCACAGTCTGAAATGAAATGTAAGTTTTCTCTTTCTTCCTCTCTTGATGGTATGTAATATATTATCCTGGTCTTTAAAACTAAACTTTAAACTCCTTTTTTATTCTCCTTTTTTATAGACCTATATCAATAGGTTTTTTTAAATGTCTGCAGTATCATTCACAAATGCTTCTTGGCTCATTAGAGCTAGAAATTATCTAGCGTCTTCAGGATACAGAATACTATGTAGACAAAGACTATCATATAGAAAGAAAATAAATCATGAGTCCAGAGTCTAGGCATTTAGTTTGGCTTAGCTGTATCATGTAAACTTGGAGAAGTGTAGCTGCCTTTGTCTCAATGACCTCATTGGAAAATGAGAATAACACACTCTCTAAAATCTAACACACAAGTTTTAGAACACTCTCGTAAAAATGAAAGTACTCTGAAAAGTCTAAAATTCTATGTAGGAATAATTTTTGAACCAGTAAGTAGCACCAACTGTCTTCTCTTGACAAGCTTATAACTTAATGGGAGACTAAATAAAGGAATCAAGCCAAAATAAATCAAAACGTGAAGATTGGGTTGAGGTGTAAAAAGCAGGAGGAAAAAGTTGTTTATATGCATGGAACAACTTAGGAAAAGACTTAGACGTGGAAGTAAGGGTGCAGTGGAACACAGAAGGGCAAAGATGGTTAATGGGATAATGTGAAACATGCCAGAGATGGGGATGATCAGATGGCTTCCCTGGGAAAGGAGCTCTGAAGATAACAACTGAAAACTGATTCAATAGTATAAAACTATTTCTACCTGGAATTTGCCTAAAAATAATTTGGGTAATCTGGGGTGGGAGGAAAGGGACAGAAGTAGTAAATAAATCAAGATCAGCCATGAAAACTGTTGACAATGGGGTTCACTATATTGTTGGTTTCATTTTTTGTATAAGTTTGGTGTTTTCCCCAATGAAAAGTATACCACAAGCACATTTAACAAAAAACAAAAAACTGATGCAGAGAATAATGGGAACTAGGTAGGAGTTATACTACAATAAATTACCCTAACAGGCACACAAAGTAATAGCTTGGAAAGATTTAAGGCAGCTCAGGCTAGATCGGCAGAGAAGCAAGCGTAAAATCAGCTATCTGTGCCAGACCACACTAAGGTGAACTCTATTGCCTTAAGAATAGATACTTAAAAAATTTTTTTTTCGTATAGAAAAGTCCCCTATTCCTATTCCAGGCTATGGTTATCCAAATGTTGGACTAAGGTAACTTCTTGATTTTCTCCAAGCATCTAGCTACTCCAAAATAATTTCTCCTTTTCTATGCCTCTACCCTAACCTCCTGCAAGCTTAAGTAGAAGACTGGGTAGTTGAGTCATAGAAGTGGCACCAATTTCTCTGAAGTAATTTTTAAAAAGAGAGACTGAATTCATAACAGTTTTACCAAGGGTTCATTACTACTTTCTTCTGGAGTTCCCATTTCTTCACAGTACTGATTTGTCTCAATACACAATCAATCAACATCATCTCTGCTCTATGGGCCCCATGGGTTTACCTCATGGAACCCAGTCAAAGCTCACACCAATGGCTTTCCCTTTATTCCTTAGGCTGTTACAGGTCTTGAGTCATAGAACACCTTAGCTCAGCCACCAATTGGTGATAACTACACCATCACACACAGAATATTTGAGTAGATGTTACCAGGACAGCAAGAAATAAGTTACCTTGGTTCAAATATTGAATTATCAGAGTGTATTCCCAAGCATTCATTCTACTTTTTTCATTACAAAGGTACAACAGTTAAGCCATATTATGAGTTGAAGGTGTCTGTGGACTAGTCTAATAACCTAACAAACATATGCCCAAGTTCTAAACAATTAATTTAAAATGACTTTTGGAACATACACTCATCTAAATAGGAGATGCCTGTAAGTTTACCGGATTCTTTTTATCTCACTTCCACCACGCAGTGGAAACAAGAAATGATGAAATAACATATACTATCACCATATGTGCTCACACATGCTCACATGTTACCAGCACTTCCTAATTCTAGATCTCATATTAGAAACTTTCTCTGAACTTATTTGTTCAATGATCTGAAATGATCAGATGATTACAGAGTTTGGTGAAGTGTTGGATAAAGTTAGTGATGATCAAAATTCAACTGGACAACTCTATACTAAGTAATGCTGTGGCTTGATACCAATGGCTTTACTATTAAAATACAATGAAACTTCTATATAGACAAGAATACATTAAAACTCACACAGCAAAGGAAAATACTTACAGAAATAAATACAAGATCAGCTTCTTTAATGGCATCATCAATATTGGTGGAAAAAAATAGATTTTTTCCTCGACAGGATTCTACCACTTCTTTTAGTCCTGGCTAAAAAGAAAAAAGAAAAGAAGTTGTACATACATTTTACCAGTCATAGGAGATAACCCAATAGTATAGAATTACATTCATTAAGGGGAAGGTCATGTGTAATTTAAAGGTCTAGATTTGCTCTCAAATAACACCTCTGTAGAAAAATCAAAGATTATACTGGTACCAAAGGCCATCAGGTGTACATTATGTAACAAATAAAGCAAACCTGAACTTGCCACAATTAAAGCAGCAGATTAATTTAAGGCATGTCATTCTTTACCATGTTCCGGACTACTTCATAAGAGTTAACAATTAACTCCAAGTATCAACATAATCATCAGAAAAGTCAAAAGTCTTTGTGGTTTCAAGCAAACATTTGATTTTGCATTGTCACTAGAATACAGGTTTTTACTCCCAAGAATTCAGGCCATAGAATACAGGCCATTCAGAGTGGTTGTGAAACAGTCTTTACTCTACACATACATAAATATATATTTTTTCTAAGTCCCATTATAAGAAGCGCTTCTATTAAAAAATTTGTTACTTTTCCCATACAATTTAACAGGAGATATAATTAAGAATTTTGAGCTGTACAACACACCTAACAAGTATTCTTGCCTCCACCCCCCAAAAAAATCAGGTCTAAATCTGATCAGACCAGTCCAATCAGCAAAATCTGTTTATCTACAGGATGAACAACCTGGTTTCTTCAATAAACAAACTGAAGAGAAAAACAAAGAGAGAAAAGAGAGATTAAAATATTGTGGTCTTGGGACTTCCCTGGTGGCACAGTGGATAAGACTCCACGCTCTCAATGCAGGGGGGCCTGGGTTCAATCCCTGGTCAGGGAACTAGATCCCACATGCATGCCACAACTAAAGTTTGCATGCCGCAACTAAGGCTCCAGCGAGACACAACTAAGGAGCCCTGGAGCGACAACTAAGGAGCCCTGGAGCCACAACTATGGAGCCCACGTGCTGCAACTAAGACCTGGCACGACCAAATAAATAAATTAAAAAAAATAATAATGTGGTCTTAGGGAATTCCCTGGCGGTCCAGTGGTTAGGTCTCTGTGCTTCCACTGCAGGGGGCACAGGTTTGACCCCTGGTCGGGGAACTAAGATCCCACATGTTGTGCAGTGAGGCCAAAAAATATATATATATATTATATATATATAATATATATATTATATATATGTATATAGTGATCTTAAAAGACACTTAAGTGATACAAATCTATTGCAATATATGGCTCTTACTTGGATTCTGATTCAAATAAACCATGGAGGACATGTTTAAGAATTCTTAAAAACCAAAGCAAAACAGACCTTCTTCTCTCCTGGGAGAGAAGGTTCAAATAATATCCAAAATATTATGGATGTATAGAAAACTATATAGCAAAGTAAAAAGTCAATTCAGGGGCACAGGTCTAGAATTATATCCAGAGGTAATTCACTTTTCTTCATGGTTCTGTGGACTTTTAACATAAGCAATCAGAGAAAGTGTAAAATGTAAATTCAAAATTTCTATTAGTTTGGCTAAAATGTATAACAGGACCAGCAAAATATATGAACCACTGCACTATGAATATAGTGTCACTAATTATGGCAACTGGTTCCTTAGTTATTTTGACTATGTTCTAGAAAATAAGAGTAAAAGGTTATGGAGTTGGAATTTTACAGAGAAGATTTAATTCAATCCTATGTAATCTCCTAACATTTACATTAAAGTAACCTAAAATCAGAGCAACGCAGAATTTATACTGTCTTAATAAGACCTCAAAATGAACAACTACATTATTCCATTAAAATCAATGGGATATTTGTAGATATCCAAAATGGATGCAGAAGCAGTTGATAATATAGGTTCTACCTCTTATTAGATTCATTATGTAATTTTCATAACTAGTATTTAGAATTTATATGGCACTTCTTATGGAAGAAAGATCCTTTCACAGGATAAAATTAGCTTACATTTTACTCAGAAAAAGCAAAGCAAATTATCCATTTTGGCTTTTTAGAAGTAGTTATTACATTGTTTTTTTAATGAACAAAGTTAACAAAAATGCAATGAATATTCAATAAATATGGCAACACAAAACAGAATGTTTTCATTGGTTTTTTTGTTTGTTTGGTTATTTTTGGCCACACTGTGCAGCTTGTGGGACCTTAGTTCCCCAACCAGAGATTGAACCCGTGCCCTTGGCAGTGAAAGTGCGGAGTCCTAACCACTGGACCACCAGGGAATTCCCTTCATTGTTAAATATTAAGAGTTTCTATTATGCTGTTCCCTGAGTAAAAATTGAATATCTTATTACCATATTTCATCTGATAGTCATTACTATTTACTTCTCAGGTGGTAAAAATGACTACTTTTTTATTAGCATAGTTTTGACCCATAAAATATAAGCCTATAAGACTAGAAAGAACCACAATGAACACATAAATTCATGGACCCTAAGTACATTTATCTGGGTTTTTTCAATGTAGCCTGGTAATCTTTTTACTTGTCCTCTCATTCTGAGATTACTGCTCCAACCTCCACTACATCTTCTTCAGAGTAGCTGGCCTCCCACTTTCAGACAATTGAGATGACCAACGTTTCAGTCACTTTTATTTCCTGTTCCCACCAACAAAACAGTATCTTCATCCACCCTTGTTTACTTCCCTCCAGTCTCTGAGAAAGAGGCTTTCAAGGCCAATTCCTCTTCTTGTGTTTTTGATCCCATCATCTTTGCTATTTTTCTAGACTTTATTCCATCAGTTAGCCCCTTTCTTCTTATACTTTTGACCTTTCCTTCTCTATGTGATTTGTCTACCTTAGTTTATTAACATGCTTGATTCTTTATCAACCATAGGAAAAAACATAATTTTTAAAAATCACTGCTTTTGCGCTTCTCTGGTGGCGCAGTGGTTAAGAATCCGCCTGCCAATGCAGGGGACACAGGTTCGAGCCCTGGTCCGGGAAGATCCCACATGCCATGGAGCCACTATGCCCGTGTGCCACAACTACTGAGCCTGCGCTCTAGAGCCACGAGCCACAACTACTGAGACCGTGTGCCTAGAGCCTGTGCTCCGCAACAAGAGAAGCCACCGCAATGAGAAGCCGGCACACCGCAACGAAGACCCAACGCAACCAAAAATAAATTTTAAAAAAAAGTCACTGCTTTTACCCTGTGTCCCTCTCCGGTGACCACCCCCTTTATTTCCTTCTAATTAAACGTTTTAAAAGAAGAGTCTTACTCCTTTTCTACACTCTCTCACTTCTTCAATCTCCTACCTTTTGTAATTGTTCTTGTAAAAGTTATAATGGCCCCCATAATACCGAATTTCATGAGTATGTCTCTGTTCTTATTTCTCCTGTGTTTGGCAGAATTGACAGCTTACTCATTCATTCAGCAAATATTCATATTTGTTGAGCACTTACTAAGTACTGGTCACTGTGTTCGTCACTCATAATCAAGACATACACATCTTTATGGAGCTTGCGCTACTAAAACTCTTCTGGTTTTTGGTTCACCTTCTCTAAACTACTCTTCAGTGCTTCTCTAAGGCATTTCTTCCTCCACCCCTAATCAAACATCAGCATTTTGACCCCATGCGCTGTTCTCTCTACAGGCTCTTCTTGGGAGAGCTCAACTACTCTGATTTTAACTACTGCCTGCATAATTTATTTTTTTAACTTCCTGCATAATCTTAAGTTTACATCTTCAGCCCTGAATTTTTTTTTTGGCCATGCTGCACGGCTTGTGGGATCTTAGTTCCCTGACCAGGGTCTGAACCCAGGCCATGGCAGTGAAGGTGCTAAGTCATAACCACTGGACCGCCAGGGAATTCCCCAGCCCTGAATTCTTGAATATCATTCTAGATTCCTTCCTCTACTTCATCCTTCTTGAATCAACAATCAAGTCTGATCATTTTTCCTTCTAAATATTTCTCTTGGGAATTCCTTGGTCATATACCAGAAGCTGCAGGGTAAGGCCAAAAAAAAAACTTCTCCAATTAGTCTAGTGAGTTTCGGAGTGAATGGAGTGAGGGTGGAACAACTATCAAGGAGGCTGTGTACTCAAAAGAGTTCATTAAATATTATAATTACATATTAGTTATCTTTTCTTTATCAGTGACCAGGAGTTAAACATTAGTCGCCAAAAGAGACTCTCTGATATGAAAAATTGGTATTTACAATGAAAAATCAATGCCATAGATTTTTATAATATCATTGAAAACAAATATCTGCTTGGTTGTGTATTTTTTTTTTTTAATTTATTTATTTATTTTTGACTGTGTTGGGTCTTCGTTTCTGTGCTAGGGCTTTCTCTAGTTGCGGCGAGCAGGGTCCACTCTTCATCGCGGTGCGCGGGCCTCTCACTATCGCGGCCTCTCTTGTTGCGGAGCACAGGCTCCAGACGCGCAGGCTCAGTAATTGTGGCTCACGGGCCCAGCTGCTCCGCGGCATGTGGGATCTTCCCAGACCAGGGCTTGAACCCGTGTCCCCTGCATTGGCAGGCAGATTCTCAACCCCTGCGCCACCAGGGAAGCCCGTGTATTTTTTTTAAATTTTATTTATGTACGTATGTATGTATTTATTTGGCTGCATTGGGTCTTCATTGCTGCTTGCTGGCTTTCTCTAGTTGCGGCGAGCGGGGGCTACTCTTTGTTGCGGTGCTCAGGCTTCTCACTGCAGTGGCTTCTCTTGTCGTGGAGCACGGGCTCTAGGCGCACGGGCTTTAGTAGTTGTGGCTCACGGGCTCCACAAGCTCAGTAGTTGTGGCGCACGGGCTTAGTTGCTCCCCGGCATGTGGGATCTTCCCAGATCAGGGCTCGAACCCATGTCCCCTGCATTGGCAGGTGGATTCTTAACCACTGCACCACCAGGGAAGTCCCTTGTTTGTGTGTTTTTTAATGCATAATAGAATACAAATTTAAGGAGGAGGTTGACTGCAAAGGTATCTAAGATTTCTCTGGAGATAAAAATATTTCTTTGCCTTGTCCAAGGTAGATCAGTATAAAATCACAAGTAGTAACAATATCTATAAGCTACTCAATAAAGGAATTCAGAAAGCAGCATGAATTCTGGTTAAACCTGCCATTTGTTTTTCTTCTTTTATAGTTCTTCCTGTTTGACATTTCACATAACATTTTACATCTCCTATATGGCCAAGGAAATGTGCAGGAATAGTTAGTTTTACAACATAAAATAAACAAAAAATGGAACAAAGGCCTAACATATCTTTGAACATGGATAATAGGGACACACAGTTCATTTCCACAAGTTTTGTTTTGTTTTGTCTTTTTAAATACAGGCTACAGAAATCATTTATTTTCTTCTGATTTGTAAATTTCTTAAGCAGGTGTCTTTTAACAACTGATGTGTAAGAAAGACACATGAAAATTACAAGCCTAAAGTCATTTACTTGCTAAGAGGAAAATCATTCTACTTGTTAAGAAGATTCCTTCTAGAATTTTAAAGTAGCAGTGCCATGTTTTTAACCTCCAAAGTCAGCTGGGTTGTTTTTTTTTTTAAAGATTCCATTTCCTTTGCAGGCTACAACTAAATAGTGCAGAACTAAAATAGCTGCTTCGGTTGTCATCATCTAATTTTGTGGAGTAGACAGATTAAAAATGAGATAAAAATAAGACTTTAAAGACCAAATAATTACAACCATTAAATAAAGCCAATACTATTATGGGACATTAGAGTTCTGAGAACTCAGACGTTGCTTCTAATGAGCACAGTGCTAGCTAGACTTTCAAATCTTTTATATTCTATTTAAAGAGATTTACAGAAGAAAAAATTTATTCATGAAATAAAACTGAAAGAACAAGAAATACTTTTCTTTGTTTATAAAAGCTAGGTTATTGAGAAAAAACAAGATGTGGAAAAAAATCATCTTAGATCTTAACTCTTTTAATCTAACTATATATCCCAATTGGATTCAATATCAATGTAGAACACACTATTTTTTTTTTTAGAGGAATTTAACTTTTTTTTTTTTTTTTTTTTAACGAGAGTGGTTGCTTGAGGATAAACAACTAGTTGTTTTTTTTTTTAATTAATTACTTATTTATGGCTTTGTTGGGTCTTCGTTTCTGTGCGAGGGCTTTCTCTAGTTGCGACGAGCAGGGGCCACTCTTCATCGCGGTGCGCGGGCCTCTCACTATCGCGGCCTCTCTTGTTGCGGAGCACAGGCTCCAGACGCGCAGGCTCCGTAACTGTGGCTCACGGGCCCAGCTGTTCCGTGGCATGCGGGATCTTCCCAGACCAGGGCTCGAACCCGTGTCCCCTGCATTGGCAGGCGGATTCTCAACCACTGAGCCACCAGGGAAGCCCTGGAGGAACTTAACTTTTAATTTTTAAAAAAGTAACAAGAGTATAACATGGCAAATTCAGATCATCCTCTCACTTCTTTTGTGGCTTACTGTTGTTTTTATTTGGGGTTTTTTGGTTGTTATTTATTTATTTTTATTGAAGTATAGTTGATTTACAACATTGTGTTAGTTTCAGGTCTACAGCATAGTGACTCAGTATTTTTGCAGACTGTACTCCATTATAGGTTATTACAAGATGATGGGTAAAATTCCCTGTGCTACACAGTATATCCTTGTTGCTTATCTATTTTATATACAGTAGTTTGCACCTGTTAACCCCTTACCCCTAATTTGTCCCTCCTCCCTTCCCTGTCCCCTTTAGTAGCCACAGGTTTGTTTTCTATATCTGTAGAACACACTATTTTTATTTTTTTCCATTTATTTATTTATTTATGGCTGCATTGGGTCTTTGTTGCTGCGTGCAGGCTTTCTCTAATTTCCTTGAGTGGGGGCTACTCTTCGCTGCAGTGCACGGGCTTCTTATTGTGGTGGCTTCTCTTGTTGCGGAGCACGGGCTCTAGGCTCACAGGCTTCAGTAGTTGTGGCACATGGGCTCAGTAGTTGTGGCATGTGAGCTTCAGTAGCTGTGGCTCGCAGGCTCTAGATTGCAGGCTCAGTAGTTGTGGCACACGGTCTTAGTTGCTCCGCAGCATGTGGGATCTTCCCGGATCAGGGCTCGAACCCATGTCCCCTGCAGTGGCAGGCAGATCCTTAACCACTGTGCCACCAGGCAAGTCCAAACACACTATTTTTAATTTAAAGCACTGAAGTCTTAGGAAAAAGAGTTTCAGATTTCAAATAATAGAAATAGTACTAATAGTAAGAATCTGGCCAGAGAATGTGCCTGGCAACTAATTTTTTTGTTTTCTCCAAGAAAAACGTCTAAATCCAATATATTATAGATAGTTTCTTTTTTCTAGCTCAAGATAACCTTTTTATTTTGTTTTTATGTAAAATTTTTATTGAAGTAAAACAAAAATACAGAAAAGTGTATATATTTTAGTATAGAAAAGTGTATAGCTCAATTTTCACATGTGAATACACTTGTGTAACCATTATCCATACAAGAATTAAAAGAACATTAACAGGGAGTTCCCTGCTGGCTAGTGGTTAAAATTCTAGGCTTTCACTGCCAAGGCCTGGATTCAATCCTTGGTTGGGGAACTGACATCCCACACAAGCTGTGCAGCATGGCCAAAAAAACCCCAAAAAAACATAAACAGTAAATCAGAGCCTGCAGTATGCCCTCTCCTAGTCTCTACAACCCCTCAAACTACCATCATGCTGAATACTATCACCAGAAATTAGTTTGCCTATGTTTGAACTTTATACAAATGGGATTATACAGCATGGACTACTTTGTGTCTGACAACACATTACTTCTGTGAGAATTTAAACATATGCTTGCATGCAGGAGTAGTTTCATGGATTTTAAACACAGTATAGTATTTTACTGCAGGATTATACTACAATTTATGTATCCATTCTATTGCTAATTAACATCTAGGTTGTTTCCCATCTGGGGTCATTATGAATTGCACTGTTAATACCTGTCTTTTGGCGCATATATGTATGCCTCTCTGTTGGATATACATCTACAGGTGGAATTTCTGGGTCAGATATGCATATTTTCAGCTTTAGTAAATACTGCTGCACAGTTTTGCAAAATGGCTGTACCAATTTACGTTCTGACCAGCAGTGTATAAAATTCCAGTTGCCCTAAACCCTTGTCAGCGCTTGGTATTATCAGTAGTGATAATTTTAGCCATTCTGGTACATTTTGTGTTTGAAAAGTAGAGTATACTGCTGGCATAATTAATTACTGAATGACTGGATATAAATATGGCTCACAAGGTTTCAGATGACTTGCAGCCCTTTTATGGATATCAGAATTATAAAACTCTTAATCAAGTTATCTTTCCAAAATGTTTTTAAAAATTCCCCAAGACCTAATATAGTAGTGTTATATTTATATAACAGGAAAAGAAATGCTATAACACTGAGGTATTTAAATAACTATTATGGGAAGTTAATCTGGTAGAAGAAGAAAGGGTAAAGCACAAACAGAAGCTACCACACACACAGAGGGCTTTTTTTTTTTTAATTCTAAGTCTGATTCAGATATTGGTAAATCTGTGATGTTAAGTGGCTACTAATCTATGGGTACTTTTTCATGGATTTCTATTCATAGGTCTATAAATAGCAGGCAGATTTATCTTACAGAGACTTCCCCTTCTAAAGATCACTTAAAGACTATGGTTATAAGACTCTTAAGACTAAGAGTCTTATAAATAATAAAACTTTTCAGAAAAAAAAAGAAAAGAATATATTAATGTTGGAGAGAAAATGTTACCCTCAAATTTTCAAGTGCTTCTCTGTATGTCAAAAGCATAATATCATGAACTCATTTTACAGTGAAAATTTTTAAAAATGGAACCCTGCTTAATAAAATAGAGGCATATTTTCCTAACTATGAGTTCTCTAAATTCACAGAAATTTTGAAATTCCAATTTAAACAAATTTGTGATACTAAACACTGAATATGAAAGACACCATTTATTCATCCAAGGTTTACCTGATATAAATACAATCACCCAAAAATATAATACTTACATGAATTAATATTATAAACATCTACAGTTTTAAAATTTTTACAGATGTCACTTTTTAATTGTACTATTACCATATGGTAACCATACTAACAAACAAAATTAGAAAGTAGAGAAGATAAGAAAATTACCCATAATCTCACTCCACTAATATAACCATTATTAATATTCAATATACTTTTTTCTAGGCATTTTCCCTGGGCATATTTGACATAATTATAATTGTAATGTTCATAATATTGTGTATTTATGTTTTTTTCATTTAATTTCTTATCAGTTGAAGTCATAGAATTTTATATTAAAAGTAAATTACTTAGCAAAAAGAGTAAGAAAACAAAGAGCATAAGAACAAAGCATTGTTTAATGTGGTTTACCTCATAAATAGGAAGTGTAGGAGAGTTCCATGCATTGATTCTTGATTCATTGACATCAACAACCGTTACCCTGATTTCAGGGCACATATGAGCAATGACACTACATGTGGGTCCTCCAACATAGCCTGCACCGATGCAGCAGATCTTCTTAATTTCAAACATGATTGTACTAGAAGGGAAACAGTTAAGACCGTCCAACTATTGAGAACAGAAAATTTAAAGAAATCACACTGCACATTCATCACCCTTTATAAAAACTGTCAAGGTGACAGATACTGGAAAGATTTCCTACATGCACACGCATTAAGAATTATGAAAACAATGATAATAAAAAAATAACGTTCCAACTGGATGACCTAGCCTGTTCTCAGCTGTACCAGCATGAAACATGGAAAAAATTATAGTAACTGATATTACTAAAGAAGTGTCACAAAGATTATAATGACCTAATATAGAAAGTCAAGAAGCAAAATAAAACCTTACTTAATCTTCTAACACCCTAGGGTAACTTTGATTGCTGAGGGAAAATCCAAGGGTGAACACACCGGTGCAATTCTTGCTTAACTAAATGCTGGTGTACAAAGGTCAGCTTTACAACAGGTTTAGACTAAAATGATAGATATTAAGATTAGTTCCTGGGGCTTCCCTGGTGGCGCAGTGGTTGAGAATCTGCCTGCCAGTGCAGGGTTCGAGCCCTGGTCTGGGAAGATCCCACATGCTGTGGAGCAACTGGGCCCGTGAGCCACAACTACTGAGCCTGCGCGTCTGGAGCCTGTGCTCCGCAACGGGAGAGGCCGCGACAGTGAGAGGCCCGCGCACCGCGATGAAGAGTGGCCCCTGCTCGTCGCAACTAGAGAAAGCCCTCGCACAGAAACGAAGACCCAACAAAGCCAAAATAAATAAATAAATAAATAAATAAAAAAGATTAGTTCCTAAGTCCAGAATTGGCCTCTGAGATTATATTCCCTGCACAATTTGGTTTCAGCAATTCATTTTTAGGTACTGGACAATGATCTTAAACTCTATTTCAACTTTAATCAGAAACCAGGAGATGGTTAAAAGAAAGTAATTTCTGTAGTTAGCAAAGCTGTTACACAGATTTTGATGGGTTTTTCAAAAACCAGTGAATTGATTCACTCGAATCAAAATGACAAGGGACTGAGTTATATGTAAGAATCTCAGTTTATTCAGTAATGATAACGAGAACTGTCAAACTGATAAGATTCTTAGAATTTTTGTCCTAGAGAGTTTAAGAATTTGTTAGTATATTCCTGCATGGATCAGAGAAGGTACTCTGGAAGGCTGATCTAATTACAATGCCTGGCAAGTACATCCCTATTATGAAAAAAGATACACAAAGCACATAATTAAGATGATCCAATTCCCTTTGGTCTGAATCTGTATTAATCAAACAATGCTCTAATCTTCATTGGTTCTCTGGGTAGACTTCCCAACTGGAAGAGAATGAGCTGACAACCCATACAAGTATCCTGGTCTGTGTTAATAAGCAAGTAATCTGGCTTATAAATTGATCTTTAGTAGTTATGATTAGCAGATATCAACTCATAGAGTCTGATCTCTAATGACTTTTTTTTTTTTTGGCCGCATGGCTTGTGGGATCCTAGGTCCCCGACCAGGGATCGAGATCAGGAGTCGAAAACCAGCCCCTCCTCCCCACCCCACCCCCACCGGCAGCACAATAGCGGAGTCTTAATCACTGGACCGCCAGGGAATTCCCTCTAATGACTTTTTAATAACCTAAAAGAAATGGAATTTTAGTAAACCAGTAAATATGAACAGAATTTGGAATCTAATGATTCCCCAAAAGAAAGAAATAGTCTTAGCAATATACATACAAAGAAATATTTTAAATGTATTCTTATTTTGAATAGGTAATAATTCATATGACTCAAACATTAAATCTGGGGAACTCCTTGGCGGTCCAGTGGTTAAGACTCAGCGCTTTCACTGCCATGGGCCCGGGTTCGATACCTGGTCAAGGAACTAAGATCCCACAAGCCAGGCAGTGAGGCCAAAAAAAAAAAAAAAAAAATTCATTAACTCTCTATAACAAGGTAAACACTCAGAAGCCACACACCTACTCCATCCACATCTACTTTGCTACCCTCTACTTTGCTTCTACAAGCAACCTCTTTGTTAGTATTCCAAGATACACCTTAGCAAAAACACTGAGCCTAGAAAAATTTACGTTTAGCAACCATATATCTTTCTTCACCCTTCTTCTGCTTTTCAATTCTGCCCTTCACACTCTCCAGGCCTCAAGTGCCCTATACATGAGGAGAATGCATGGGGAGATAGACTGCACTGGGATTGCTAAGTGGCTAAGACTGAGCCGGATATTCTGAAAAGCTCCCACCTGTGGGAGGGACAGCTGGCCTGGAGCAGGCTTACCAAAGATGTGTCTCCAGCATTCACTGCTGCTGTCCCCACCTCTACAGCAGACAAGTCTTGGCATCTGGTTTCAGAAAAACTGCTTCAACTTGCTTCAGGCTTATTCCCTTCTTCTCACTCATGAAAAATTAATATTCCCAATTTAAGGATTTACTGTGTGGGCACAGCAGAGAATTTGGCCATAGAATAATATAGGTCCTGACACTCAAGTACTTAACAATATATTCAGAGAATAATTCAATTGAAAAATGTTTATTAAAGACCCCACTATGTAACAGCCACTATTGTTCTATGTACTATAGATACAACAGTGAACATGACAGATACATCTCCTACCTTTACATTTATATTCTAGTAGGAAAGCACACAAACAAAATAATGGCAGTTGTGGTAAATTCCACATAAAGGAAATAAACATGTAGCTAAAAGAGAAAGATTTTATGTGGGGAAAGGACTATTTTAGTTAGGGTAGTTAAAGAAGGACTCTCTGAGAAGGTGACTTTTAAACTGACTTAAAAGATAAAATGGAGTTAGTTGCATCCAGGTAACATGGTTAAATTACACAAGGCAGTATAATCAATTAAATGACAAAATGAGGGGTAAAGTCCAGAGGGGGGAAAAATCAAAATAAGAAAGTATCTATATCAAGGCAAATGTAAAATCTAAGCTTGGCCTAAAGAACGAGTAGGATTTAAAAGGAAAGATAAGTGGGGAGGGCATTCCAGTTGACAGGAAGGAAATAAATAAGGACTTATATACAGAAATGAGTCCAGGGCTTCCCTGGTGGCGCAGTGGTTAAGAATCCGCCTGCCAATGCAGGGGACACGGGTTCAAGCCCTGGTCCGGGAAGATCCCACATGCTGCAGAGCAACTAAGCCCGTGCACCACAACTACTGAGCCTTCGCTCTAGAGCCCGTGAGCCACAACTATTGAGCCCACGCGCCACAACTACTGACGCCCGCACGCCTAGAGCCCGTGCTTCGCAACAAGAGAAGCCACTGCAATGAGAAGCCTGCACGCCGCAACTAGAGAAAAGCCCGCATACAGCAACGAAGACCCAACACAGCCAAAAATAAAATAAATAAATTAAAAAAAAAAAAGAAATGAGTCCAAAGAAGTGAGATCTGCCTAGTTGCATAAAAACGTGGGTGTTAAGAAGTAGTGAGAGGTAATAATTGTCTCAGAGTGGAAATGAATTGGAAGTGGATCTTGAATGCCCCTTTCAGGAAAGCATGACCATAAAAATCCATGAGGCTATAATTTAATAACTTCAGGTAACACAGCTGAAAGTAACCATAACAATCAAGGCATTAATGTATTAGCTAAAATCTAATAAACTCCACTGAAGAAAAAAAAGGGGGAGGGGGCAAAGGGAATGATCAGCTTGGAGCCTGGAAAAGGGGCATTAAGAGTAAGAATGATGGAAAAAGTCTTAAAAAAAAAAAAAAGAATAAGAATGATGGGCTTCCCTGGTGGCGCAGTGGTTAAGAATCCACCAGCCAATGCAGGAGACACAGGTTTGAGCCCTGGTCCGGGAAGATCCCACATGCCGCGGAGCAACTAAGCCCGTGCGCCACAACTACTGAGCCTGCCTGCGCTCTAGATCCCGTGAGCCACAACTACTGAGCCCCCATGCCACAACTACTGAAGCCCACGAGCCTAGAGCCCGTGATCCGCAACAAGAGAAGACACCACAATGAGAAGCCTGCACACCGCAATGAAAGAGGAGCCCTTGCTCGCCGCAACTAGAGAAAGCCCATGCACAGCAACAAAGACCCAACGCAGCCAAAATAATTAATTAAAAAAAAAAAAGAATATGAATAAGAATGACACAGTGTTTATTTCAGCGCTTCTAAAGAGTGACACAGAATCTGGAGGTCAGAAGTTTTCTGGTTTCAGAGAGGTGGGGCAAGAAAAAAGCTTTCGCAATGCTTGGATGGCATATTCCCCCCAAATTCTTTGTTCTGATTCCACTATGCCTTATGAGTTCAGATTGCCAGGAATCATAATACTAGAAAGGGATGGCCTGGATTTGAGACATAAGTATTCCAGACACTGGAATAAAGTTTCCCTACTGTAATAGCAAGTTTCCATTCTAGAGTATCCATCAGTCTCTTATGAGCTTAGTCATCATAAGTTACCTAAAGCCTCATTAACCCTTAGGTTTGCGGGAGGAAAAAACAAAAATCAACCTTCCAGATCTGCAAGGCTGAAGATCAAGTCCTGAACTGATGAACCTGGACTACCACTCACAGTAACCCCTTACTGGATAGGTGGCCTCTCTAATCAAAACCAGTATACCTGGAATACCTAAAAAGTGAAATCTCAAAGGATTTTTGGACCAGAGGATCTTGTGGTGTTACCACTTAATCCATAGCCAAGAGGTTATAAGGGCAGCCTACGCCCTCAGTCTCAACCAGAACATGGGTGAACCAGAACATGGGTTGAGCCCATGATGAACTCTTGGGCTCAAGAGTTTTATAAGGTACTCACAGGCTAACACTTCTCTGCTGCTGTTCACCTCAGCACCTAGAACGGTAGGCTCTCAATAAATATTAATTGAATGAGTAACTCAATAAGGGCCTATCTTTTTGAGATGAAGACTGGTATTTGAATATCTTTATCTCAGATGCTCGATCAGAGTATTTTTGCAGACTGTCCACAATCCTATCAATCTTTCTTCTTTAGGTAGAACTTCAGCACGTCTTCTCAGAGTTACTTATCTACCTTGGTTGCCACACCATATTCAGCTTGCCTTTCAGACGGCAGCTGGGGTAAACTATTGATGGCAGGTGGGTCTGTAGTATAGAACTGCATGTGTTTCAGGGTACCCCTGCGTTGCTCTTTCATATGAGGTATGAAGTATGGCTCGCAAATGACAATGGGAAAATTACTGAAGAAGCTAGATGTACAATCTGTGCAAGTCCAAATAAATTACCACTTGGAAGTTTCAACAAGATCTTCAATAAGCTTTAATATGGAGCTTGGTACAGTGTTAGTGATATACTTTGCCTGACACAGATATCTTCTGATTCTATTTTCTATTTCTACTTTACCTTCTGACCCTCTACTGTGTTGTCAGGGAAATGGGAATGTTTGCTTACTGAATGAGTCAGTTTGAAATGAGTTTTTACCTCTGTATTTTGGGAAAGTCACAGCAAACCAGGCCATTCCAAAACTACTTTTCATCTAAAATTTTACAAATTCAGATCAATATTTCAACCTAAAAGATGCGGCTAACAAAGAGCGAAGCTCCTATTACAATCTAAACTGAATATAATCCCTCCACCTCCACCCCTCTTCAGTATACTCTGTATAATTACCCAGTATCTAAGGCAATGGACGTTATAGCTGGATACATCAACTTCACACATCATCTTAGACATTTCCAAAAATTAAATACTAACAGATGCCTGACCCGGGAAAAATACTTAATCAGTGAGAAAGACTGTTAACCGCATATCTAAAGGGTATCATGTAAAGCTGTGGAAATAGCAAGAGAGAAGATGGATTATGCTTATTGGTTACAGGTTTTATGTTGGAGAAAGGAGTAGTACAGCAATAGAAGAAATGAGATCCTTTCAATCAGGGTTGTCTATCCCTTACCTTAAACCAGATGCTCGGCACTAACAAGCACATATCAGAGCAGACAGTAACCTCTTTCATTTCCAGAATCACCCCCCGCTCCCCGCATCTCCCAAGAAACAGACCAGACTACTGTTGTCCATTTCACAGGGGATTTGAAGAAACTCAAAGACTCACTGTGTCTTTGAGGGCAGGCAGTCAATGAACAGCTATTCCTCTGTATATCCCTGAAAAGTTCCCTACCAGTGAATCCCTCTTTTCTATATATCAGAATTCTCGACCTTACTCAATTATTTTCCTATATATAAAGAGGCATAATTTTTCAAGGTCTCACACAAACGCAATCTCCTGAAGCACCCAAGCAAGGCCTTCCCTAACATGAAATAAAGCCATTATATAGTGTGACGGCCAACAATGGATTCCAGGACAGCCCATACAGATGTCACGACAGAATGAATGTCTTAGGATTTCGCCTTCAGAAGGGCTCTCTGGTTCCTTTGCTCTTTAGTTTCTTAAGAAGGGAGACCAGCGACGTGAAGAAAGCAGCAGCCCTCCATGTGAGCAGATTCTAAACACAAACAAAAGACTATGATTTTGAGACCAAAATGGGGTCCCTGACCAGAGGACCACTTCCTCTGGTGGACGTTCGGCTTTCAGAGGCGCCAGGGAAATCTCATTTAAGTCGGAAAGTGAGGAAAAGCAGAAGCAGAAAGAGAAGCGGTTGGAAGACTCGCGAGTCTTGAATTAAAAGCCCACGCTCTCCCTCTTCCAGGGCAGCAGATCCAAAAAACTATTCCCGCCCAGAGCCCAAAAGAGGAGATGGGGGGTCGTGACACTGGGAGCCTGGGACCGAGCGCAGGGAGCGACTGGAAGCAGCGCGCACACCCCGCCCGGCTCCTTCCACATCCCGCCGGGACCCGGGAGCATCCCCACGGGGTGGCGGAGCCAGCCCGGGAAAGGCGCTTACCCACTTCCAGGCACAGACAGCGGTAACCGCTCCAATCCCGACCGCTCGGACAGCTCCTCGCTCTGGGCCGCGCAGCCGCAGCTTCAGCACTCGCGCCCTGCTCCGTGTGCTCTCCCCTCAGCGCACACCCCTCTCGGGCTGCCAAGCACCTCACCGCGAGTCCCGGGCCCGAGCCCGTATTTAAAGGTTTCCACCCGAGAAGGCGGAGGCTTCATTCCCCCGCAGCCAAGCCCTCCCGGCCTGTGCCCTCCGCTGCATCCCTACTCCCCCTCCCGCCACTGTAGGCCGGGGCCCGCCCCTATTTCCTGCCGGGCCCAGGGGCGGTGGATGCGGGGGCGTGACTAGTCGTCGCTGGGAGGGGCGGGCCCCAGCGGGCCCCACCCCCCCCGGCCGAGCCTGGGCGAATCCGCTCAGGCCAGCTCAGCGGCCCCGCCCCTGCCGCGAGCGGCGCTGGGCAGAGCTGCGTGCGCCGCGGGTCGGCTAAGGACTGAGGGCTAGGCGCCTGCTTAGGCCTAGGTCAGGTTGTAGTTTCCTGGTAGTCCAAAGCCTGCTCTTGTCGTCTGGCCCCCGCTTCCCTCTCTGTGTCCCCATCCTGCCTCACAGCGCTGAGGTGGTGCCGCGTGCGCGCCAGGTCAGCCATACTCTGGGGCTGCGGCCCAGGGGGACCGGAAGGTCCAGGCCCCCTTTCCGGTCTCCCCAGCAGCTTAGAGGGCCTGCCTCGTCTTTCGGCCCCCTAGACCCTGTGGATCAGACGTGGCCAGCGGCTTACTCCACTCCCACGCCTTCCGGGCCCATGGGTCCGCCGCACCCTCCGGGCCCGCGGCCCAGGGTTTAGTCAGATTACCTCCGACTCGCCGCCTCTGGGAAGGAGGCGCCTTACGTCAAAAGGATGCTGAGTCCCGTCATGACTGGACCAGTTAGTGATCCCCGTCCTGATCCCTGGGTAGAGAAGTGGGACAGCCCTCCAGGCACATTTTCCAAATACTCCTGCCAAATTCGGGATCTGAGATGTCTGTGCATGATATATAGCAGAGAGCATGCAAGATGTAAGTGCCGCCTAAGAGGAAGTGAAATTAACGTATGGAGTCTCCCACTTTTAGTGAGAGCAGTTCTGTTCCTGTTTCCCCACTCCAAGGTCATCTTAAACGTCACATTTAAAGAAAGCATAGTTATGACTTTTTATTTCCTCTCCTTAGATTAAGAATTACATCATCTAGATGGATTTACAGATTATCATGCCAAGTAAATCAGACAAATATATGATATTGCTTATATGTGGAATCTAAAACAAAAATGATACAAATGAACTTATTTACAAAACAGAAGTAGACTCACAGACATAGAAAACAAACTTATGGTTAACAAAGGGGAAAGGGGAGGGAGGGATAAATTAGGAGTTTGGGATTAACATATACACACAACTGTATATAACGTAAATAACCAACAAGGACCTACTGTATAGCACAGGGAACTATACTCAAGATCTTGTAATAACCTATAATGGAAAAGAATCTGAAAAATTATATATATATATATATATGAATAACTGAATCACTTTGCTATACACCTGAAACTAACACAACATTGTAAATCAACTATACTTTAATAAAAATTTTTTTTAAAAAAGAATTACAGGGACTTCCCTGGTGGCACAATGGTTAAGAATCCGCCTGCCAATGCAGGGGACACAGGTTCCAGCCCTGGTCCGGGAAGATGCCACATGCCTTAGAGCAACTAAGCCTGTGTACCACAACTACTGAGCCTGCCCTCTAGGGCCTGCGAGCCACAACTACTGAGCCTGCGTGCCACAACTACTGAATAGAGCCGGCGCTCCGCACCAAGAGAGGCCACCACAGTGAGAAGCCCACGCACCACAACGAAGAGTAACCCCCACTCGCCACAACTAGAGAAAGCCCGTGAGCAGCAACGAAGACCCAATGCAGACAAAAATAAATTAATTAAATAAATAAATTTAAAAAAATAAAATAATGATACATTCTGGGATTTGCCTGGTGATGCAATGGTTAAGAATCCGCCTGCCAATCCAGGGGACACGGGTTTGAGCCCTGGTCCGGGAAGATCCCACATGCCGTGGAGCAACTAAGCCCTTGCACTACAACTACTGAGCCTGAGCTCTAGAGCCCACGAGCCACAACTACTGAAGCCCGCGCGCCTAGAGCCCGTGCTCCACAACAAGAGATGCCACCGCAATGAGAAGCCTCTGCACCGCAACAAAGAGTAGCCCCCACTCACCACAACTAGAGAAAGCCCGTGAGCAGCAATGAAGACCCAACACAGCCATAAATAAATAAATAAATAAATGAATGAATAAATTTTTTTTAAAAAAGGGAAAAGCTTTAAAAAAAAAGAAAAGAATGATACATTCCCTGCCTTCGTAAATTTTACTCTCTATGGGGAACATCAATCACACAGATACATGTAAAATTATAACTTTATTAAGGAGAGACACATAGTCTTGTGGGAATACACAACAGAAGTATCCAACATAGTAGGTCAGGGATGCTTCTTCAAGTTTTGATAATTAAGCTCCTAAAGGAAACATAGGTATTAACTAGAGGAAACAAAGAGGGTGGTTAGAGGAATAAAAAGGATGAATGTAGGGAGAGCAATTCACAGCTAATTATACTCATCAAGAATTAGAAGCAGCATGTCCAGGGTAGTAGTCATGGAGATTTAGAGCAAAGAACAGACTCAAGAGATGATCAGGGAATAAAAGTTATACCCCTCACCCATCCCCCCCATCTCACACCAAGGGTGACACTATCTTGGTTTGACAGTAAAGGTTAGTTTTGCCTTGCACAGATATATTTAAGGGAATCCATTTCTAGCTCAACTTCCACAGGTATTCTTTCCCAAAATTGATCTGCCCAAGAACAGTCCATTTTACAAAAGAAAGACTTTTACATTCTACTCAAACAAAACCTTACTATGATTCATTATCCGGGGTAAAATTCTGGGTGCCAAACAAAGGGATGAAGTGAATTCTGATTTGGGGGAAGTCTCTTATAGTGATTAATCAAGACACTTCAAATCTCTTTCCTCATTTTATATTTATTTTTGTTAAGGCTGAAGTTCAGAGTTAGAAACAGGACACTTTGGGCATTTTCTGAATTCCAAACAGCAGGTGCCATATAAATTTGTGACCTTGATTATTTTAAAAACAATTTAAGTATTTTGCAGGACTACGAAAATTTTCAAGAGATACTGGATAAAATTAACATGGATAAAATTTACAGGATTTATTCAGTAAAGTAGTTCAACTTAGCTATATCAAATCTTAAAATACTTTTTCCACTTGTAGGTTTCATCGTATATAATGTTTAATATTTTTATTAACAAAATTATACCCACTTATATATAAAAACATATTAAATGTCAACTTAAAATATGCTAAGCATTGACCAAAATCAGAGCCATTCTCCATAATTTCGAAGGTGTTTAATCACACTGGTTCTGGCACTAAGGACAACAGCTGGAATTGTAGTTTTCTTAACCCTTTGAAGCTATCCATTTTTGTCTGCAAGTCTTAAAAAATCTCTTGTAGTTTTTGCATTATAATCTTGCTGTTACTAGTGGCTTTACCCAACAAGTGTATTAAAATAAATGAAGATAGTTTTGAATCTGGAGTAGAGATTCTGTTTGGTTTGCTCACAGATGGAACCAAGTAAGTTTAGGTGAAAAGGTACAAATCAAGGCTTAGACCCCCTTCTGCCTCTGTGTGTATTTTGGCCAAATAGAGAAAAAAGAATTAAATGCCATCAACAGTATGGTTATTGAAGTGGGAGGGACACATATGAACCTATGTTAAGGGAGAGCATCAAGATTGCTTTTCATTGCACTTCTAAAAGGAAAAAAAGTTTAAGATAGTATGCCATTTTTCAAAATTCTCTTAGGAATATAAAAGCAATAAAGTTAGAAATTATAGGTCTAGGATTTGCCAGTGGGAGTGGATGGCTCTAGTTGTGTGGAAAGCAAAATTACTAGAGGAGACATTATGGGACTGAGTATTGGAAGGGTTGTTTACTTGGATATTGATATTGGAATCACCATAGGAAGAGTGTCAAAAAGACAAGCAGAAAGTCCAGTGCTAAAATCTTCAAGGAATAAGGAGTAATCCAGAGGTCTATAAATGACTATGAAAGATAGGTTATCAAGTGGAATACTCTGACAACATGAGCTTCTAAAGAGTTGGTGAGTTTTAGGGAGGAGAGAGCAATAACCTGTCAGCCAAAACGAGGAACTGGGAAGAAGTGCACTCTACATCTACATTCTTTGGTTATATAGTCTGGAAAAGAAAATAGTTCCCATTTGAGAGGGCAATGGGAGAGTCAATGCCCTTAGGAGATGCCATGTTTTGGTGAAGGGAATGTTCAGAGAAAAGGTTGAAGATATGGAGCTTTTGCTGATGATGACCCTTGAGTTTAGGAGTTTTGGGGCATGAGGAAGGGTATGAGATTGAATCAGCTGAGGGGGAATGGCTGAGTGACGGCCTGGGAGTCTTGGACTTATGGATGCCAATACAAACAGGGGTATAGGACATGATAGGATTAATCAAGATGGTCTCTAAGGCCAATTATCACAGCCAGACCATGAGTACAGGGAGAGAGTAGGAAGGTAGGTTTGAGGGAGCCTTGGCAAAAACATGTAGATCTCAGTGGGTCTTCCTGTCAGACATGATGATATTGGTGCTGAGGCCAATAAAGGGGTGATATCACTGTGGAGGGGGCTCTGTGGGTATCCCCTGACAACTCTGCTTACACTCTTATCTTCCATCTTAAAACAACAATAAAAACCTCTCCCTCTCTCCCTAGACCCTTACCCCACTCAAGTCACTACTGCATTTCTCTGTTCCCATTCATTGTAAACCCCCTCCAAAGAGTTGCTTATACTTTGTCTCTCCTTCTTTACTCCCATTTCTTTCCTCAACTACTCCAGCTGGGTTTCCATCATCATCACTCCAACAAAACATCTTTTATCAAGTTCACCATGAATCCTTTCTGTCAAAATGTTCAATTCTCCATCCCATGCTTTTTCTCAGTAGAATTTGACACCATTGAGCCCTCCACCCTCTAGAAATTTACTTTCTTTTCAGGCTTCCAAGACATTACACTCACAGGGTTTTCTTCTTCTTTCACTGGGTGCTCCTTCTCAGTCTACTTTGCCAGATCCTCTTTCTCGACCAGAGCTCTAAATATTGCAGTACCACAAGTCCCAGTCCTGGGATTTCTTCTCTTCTCTTTCCTTTTTTCTTTTTTAATTGAAATATAGTTGACATAAAACATTATGTTAGTTTCAGGTGTACTACGTAATGATTTGACATTTACATACATTATGAAATGATCACAAGTCTAGTAACCATCTGTTCCCATACAAAGTTACTACAATACTATTGACCATAGACCTTATGCTGTATATTACGTCCCTGTGGCTTATTTATAACTGGAGATCTGTGCCTCTTAATCTCCTTCACTTATTTTGCTCCCCCTGCTTCCCCTCCCTGCTCCCACCCTGCTCCCTCCTTTCTGGCAACCACCCATTTGTTCTGTGTATCTGTAAGTCTATTTTCATTTTGTTTTGTTTTGTTATTTATATTTCACATATCAGTGAGGTCATATGTATTTGTCTCTCTGACTCATTCATTTCACTTAGCATAATATCCTCTGGATTCATCCATGTCACAAATGGCAAGATTCCCTTTTGTTTCTTTTAATGACTGAGTAAAATTCTGTTGTACGTATACTACGTCTTCTTTATCCATTCATCTATCAATGGACACTTAGGTTGCTTGCATATCTTGACTACTGAAAATAATGCTACAATGAACATTAGTGTGCGTATATCTTTTCAAATTAGTGTTTTGTTTTCTTCGGGTAAATACCTAGAAGTGAAATTGCTAGATCATATGGCAGTTCTAATTTTTTTGAGGAACCTCCATACTGTTTTCCATAGTGGCTGCACCAATGTACAATCCCACCAACAGTGCATGAGGGTTCCCTTTTCTCCACATCCTTGCCAACACTTGTTATTTCTTGCCTTTTGGTGATAGTAATTCTGACGGGTATGAGATGGTATCTCATTGTGGTTTTGAATTGCATTTCCCTGATGTCTAGTAATACTGAGCATCTTCATGTGCCTGTTGGCCATCTGTATGTCTTTGGAAAAATATCTATTCGGGTCCTCTGTCCATTTTTTAATCGGGTTGTTTGTTTTTTTGATATTGACTTGTATGAATTCTTTGTATAATTTGGATATTAATCCCTTATCATATATATATTTTGCAAATACCTTCTCCCATTCAGCAGGCTGACCTTTTGGTAGTTTCCTAATTTTCCAAAAGCTTGGAAAATTTGATGTAGTCCAATTTATTCTTGCTTTTGTTTCCCTTGTCTGAGGAAACAGATCCAAAAAAATTTTGCTAAGACCAGTGTCGAAGATCATACTGCCTATGTTTTCTCCTAGGAGTTTTATAGTTTCAGATCTTACATTTAAGTCTTTAATCCATTTTGAGTTAATTTTTGTATATGGTGTGAGAAAGAAATTCAGTTTGATTCTTTTGCATTTAGCTATCCAGTTTTCCCAACACCATTTTTTGAAGAGGTTTTTCACCATTGCGTATTCTTGCCTCCTTTGCTGTAGATTAATTGACCATATAAGCATGGGTTTATTTCTGGCCTTTCTACCCTGTTCCATTGATCCATTTTTCTCGTCTCTTGTCTTTATTGTCTCTTTACGTGATTTTATCCAGTCCCAAAGACTCAAATACTATCTGTATTTCGTTGGCTTTTAATGTATCTCCCTTTATCATGGAAACTTAGCTCCACACATCTCTATCCAACTACCTACTCAAGATCTCCACTTGAATGTCTAGCACTCAAATCGTCATAGCCAACATTGAAGCATTGGTTTTTCCTCTGTGGCAGTGACTGCCATCTGACCCCAATAGCCACACTTTTCTTATTTAGTAATAGAATTCCCAAATTTTAGCTAGGCAGTTATTTCCCATAATGAAGACTACGTTGTCTAGCCTGCTTTGGGTATGGTCATATGATGAAGTTCTGGCTAAGGGGATATGAGCAGAAGGGATATGTACAACTTTCAGGACAAACCCTAAAATAGGCAGGCCCTCCATATTTCCTCCCCCTCCTTCCCTCTGGCTGGAGCACTGACCCGATGGTTGTTGTTGTGGAACTATCTTCGACCATGCAGAGAAGGACAACATTGGGTGGACTACAGACCAGGAGTTTGAGAAGCTCCACTGCTCTAGAGGTCAGTGGACCAACAAGATAGAGTCTGAGTTCTGAATACCTGAAGCAAATACATCAGCCCTAGACTGCTTATATCTTTGAGCTGTTACATGAAAGGCAACTTAAGTCTATCTGGTTTAAGCCACTGGAGTCTCTTTATTCCAGCAAGTTAACCTGTATCCAAACTAATATTTGCTTCCAGTCTGTTCCTTCTCACCCTTCATTTCCCTTACCATAAACCTTTCTCATCTCAATCTGTTAACATCAATCACCGAGTTGCTCAAGCCCCCAAACTAGATGCCATTCTTGTTTTCTCTCTTCCCTCCCATTCCTTGCTGGCCATCACTGTGACCTACTGGCTCTGCCTCCAAAATATATCCCAGATCTGATCTTTTCTTATAATCGCACTGCCACACCCTTACTCAAAGCCACTAGCATCTCTTATCTGGACTCCAGTGGCTTCCTGCCTCATTCTTGATGCACAGTTCATCTTCCACACAGCAGCCAGAGTGAGATTATAAGTCATAAATCATATCATTTATCCCCCACCCCCTGCCCTAATGGCTTTTATACTGATAATAAAATCCAAAGTCTTCAGTTTGTTTTGGGTTTTTTTTTTTTTTTTGGCCGCATCACACGGCTTGTGCAATCCCAGTTCCTCACTCAGGGACTGTACCCAGCCCCCGGTAGTGAAAGCATGGAGTCCTAACCACTGGACTGCCAGGGAATTCCCTGAAGTTTTGGATTCCAAGATCCTACAAGATGTAGACCTTACTTCTGATCTCATGCTGTACCAGTCATTTGGCCTTATTCTGGTCCCTTGAAAATGTCACGTCTGTTTCAGTCTCAGGGCCTTTGTATTTGTTGTTTCTCTTGGAAGACTGCCCAGATCTTTGCATAGCTGCATCATTCAGTTCTCAACTCAAATATCATCTCTTCAGAAAGCTCTTTTACCTTGATTGTATTTTAACTTCTCTTTAGCAATTAGCAGTCCTTGAAATAATATTGTTAGCTTTTGTATTTGTCTGCCCCCTGTAAATAGAGTATAAACTTCTTGATGACAGGGACTAAAAACAAATGATCTTACCACCATGAGAATTCGTTTTTTCTGAAGATCATAAATTCTAGTTATGTGAAGAATGAATTATTTACCCTATTAACATAATTTTGACCCAACTCCTTACAAAGTAATAATCTTACCTTTATTCCTTTTTATGACAGTGGTGTTTTTGTTTCATGGCTTTTTTAAAACAAAAAAACACAGAATCTTCACATTAACTGAACAGGCCTCTGTTACAGCCATCCCTGAAGGATGACATCTCCCTTCCTCACACCCATGAAAAAAAATATTGGCAAAATAAAAAAGCGTTATTTTTAGGCATCAGGAAAAACTGTTAAATATCACTATAAAATACAATTCTACTGCAGTGGAATTCAAGGTTTCAGTGAATTCCCTGCCCATACATAGAAATCAATTAGAATGAAGGAAATTATTAATTTTCACTTTTGTTTCTATTTTGTTTTCATCTCTAGAAACTAAGCACAAGGTTTAACATTCTTTATGGTCAGTGGTTCTCACCCTTAGCTGCCATTGGAATCACCTGTAGATGCTTAGGCCAAACTTCATAACAATTAACCCCATTCTAGAATCTCTGAGGTCAAGGCGTCAGTGGTTTTTAACGCTCTCTAGGTGAATGCAGTGTGCAGCCAAAGTTGAGAACCACTGCTCTAATAGTTTGCTCTTTAGCTTTTCTTGCAATGGATTTGTTCACTTATTAGTCAAAATTTGCTTTCCAGTTTACCTTCCAAGGATTTAAAACTATTGATTGGAAACTGTGATATTATATTTAATATTTACTGTTTTTCACATTCCATATTCCTAAAGGTGCCATTGTTTAGTCCTAGTAGGGTGAACTCCTTCCAATGGAAATTCAGTGGAAGTGTCTGAAATCCATAGTTTCCACACAAATGTTTTGAAAAGGAAGAGTTGTGTGTATGTGTGTGTGTTGGGATGGTGAAGGCCCTTACATAACAATATTTAAGGCTTTACAAAGCATTTTTACACACATTTCATTTCTCACTTCAGTTTGGTGTAAAGTAGTATTATATCTGATAAATAAATGAGGAAAGTGATGCTCCAAATTAAGTAGGCTGCCCAAGGGTCACATAGCTTGTATTCCTTAGTCAAGGCGTAGGCTGCTTAAAATGCCATTAGTCTTTTAGTTACTGAAAGCTAACATATATAGTTTCATAAGAAGGGAACTTATTGCAACAGATTGAATGCAGAAGTAGAAATGATAACCCAGCTTTCTTCTATTAAGCCAGCCATTAAAGAGATTTGCAAAATTGTAAAACAGTGCCACTCTTTTCATTATATTTTCATTGTAGAAAATGGTTATTTTCATTGACAATATTTTAACATGTATTGGGTGTATTGTTGCTTTAAAATACTTAATACTTTTAAGTGTTCTCAGTTTTAATTTTAGACATAGTATGTATTGATAGATATAACCCATATAACAAAACCTCCTTGGGGTCCCCAAACCAGAAAGTTTGAGAATCTCTACAAGCTATCACTATATACTTTGGCTTCTGGCATATTTTTTTTTAGTTGTGAGAAAAACTAAAAGTCTGAATAAATTGTTTACCATGCCCGGTTCACACAAAGCTAGCTTATTTAGCATTTTTCCCCAAGTCTAAACACTATCAACAATACTATTTTTATTGTACATGAGAAGATTGCTACAATGAAAATAGAAGTTTGAGAACTGGATGCAAACATGTGATAAAGAAGATCAATGTAGGACTTCCCTGGTGGCACAGTGGTTAAGAATCCGCCTGCCAATGCAGAGGACGCGGGTTCAATCCCTGGTCCGGGAAGATCCCACATGCCGCAGAGCAACTAAGCCCGTGCGCCACAACTACTGAGCCTGTGCTCTAGAGCCCGTTCTCCGCAACAAGAGAAGCCACCGCAATGAGAAGCCCGCACACTGCAACGAAGAGTATCTTAGCCCCCACTCGCCGCAACTAGAGAAAGCCTGAGCTTAGCAATGAAGACCCAACGCAACCAACGATAAATAAATAAATAAAATTGATTCTTCAAAAAAAAAAAAAGAAAGAAAGAAGATCGAAGTCAGGTATCTTTCTTCAACAGAAATACCCTTTGAATATCTTTGATGCTTTCAGAGATTGGCATCAGGAACTATTAATACAAGAGGGCACAAGTTATTCAAACTTAATTGTTGCCAATTTACGTCCATCTATGTGACTCTGAGTTCTGAAACTATTGTGACACAATGAAAAAATTCCTTAGATGTTGTGGTGGGAGAAAATTATAAGCCCCACTCATCCTTTACTGGAGAAACTATAATTTTCAGTATTACTTTATTTAGCCCAAGATTTCCTTAAGCCTTCTATTTTCTGATTTAGTTCTGGTTAGCAGAATCATGTTTGAAGCCTGACACTGCCAACTTTCAACAGGCATTTGTTAGTGAAACTCTGGGAAGGTAAGAGGATGTTGTCAAAGCAGCAGTGTGAGATAAAACAGGGTGAAATCTAGTCTTTAAAAAAGGTTGTTGGATAAACATGAAGGCTAAGAACATTTGGAAGGATAGAAATCTTAATCCATTTGTTAGGGTGGCTCTGGTGTCCTGGTGTCAAGATTCACATCTGTTCTGTATGGTTTTTTCGGTTTTCTTTTTTTTAAGATTTTTTGATGTGGACCATTTTTTAAAGTCTTTATTGAATTTGTTACATTGCCTCTGTTTTATGTTTTGGTTTTTTGGCCCCCAAGGCATGTGGGACCCTAGCTCCCCAACCAGGGATCGAACCCGCACCCCCTGCATTGGAAGGGGAAGTCTTAACCACTGGACCGCCAGGGAAGTCCCCGTCCTGTATGTTTTAACCACAAAATTGTACTTGCTGGATTGTAAGGAATCCCCTTTATGACATCGAGACTTCCAAAGTTTAATGTTTACATACTAATTAGTTGTCAGGGAAAGCTGCATTCAGCCTAGGGTAATGCCTTTTTTATGTATTATAAAAGCATCTCTCCCTTTGGCACTGAATTAATGAGTGACTATATAACAGATACATTTCTTTAAACACAACACAGATTTTTCCACAATGCTGAATCTGCTATGTGGTACTTATGTTCTTTAATTCTGCTCAGTTTTTCAAAGTGAATAGAAACAATGCAATTTAAATCCTTTCATTATCAAGACATAGCCTGAGTTTAGCTTATGAACAGTGTAGAGTGTAGGACCATATATTTAAGAGGTCAGACCTCTGGCATCACAAGGATTGTAAATAACTTTTTTCTCTTTCCTAAATTTTCTAGAAATAAGCAGAGTTTTGTATAAGGGAATAATAAGTCTTACTTGATATGAAAGTTGCTTGATTCTTAAAACTACACGTATTGTTCTGCACCCCTACATTTTCCCTGCCTCCAGACATCTCCCTCCTCCCTATCAACAGACATCTCAATTTAGCGTCTGACGGCTTAAAATGGTTTCTATAATCTAGGCCTGAATAACACCCATTTTAAGCATAAACAGTTAAGCAATAAACACTTGTTGAAATGTTTATTGAACAAACGTAATCAATTTGTTTGAGAAAAGATATGCAGGGTTAAGTTCCTTGTGAGGAAAAATCACATTGATAACTCCAGTTTTTAAAGAACCTAAACATGGGAGATAATCATGGTTGGTGTTTACAGAACATTTTGGGGGGTGGGGGAGAACCAATTTTATAAATTGAGATTCTGAGTCGAGAAAACTATCAGATGAAATGGCAGGGATCAAAAACTTATTTTATTAGAATTCCATTTTCTGGGTGGAAAACTAGTATTGCAGAGCCATTTAATGAAAACAGTTTTGCTGGGGGTTCAGATATGCACTGACATACAGTGACAAAGTTTAGATTGAAACTTTGTCACTATCTCCAGGAAGTTATATATTTCACAAATTTTGCTATTTTAACACTTAAGTATCATACCAGAAAAACTATACTATTTTTTGTGTATGGGTAGTAATGATCTTTTTTTTTTAATATTTATTTCTTTATTTATTTTGGCTGCACTGGGTCTTAGTTGCGGCACGTGGATCTTCGTGCGGCATGTTTAGTTGTGGCATGTGGGTTCTTGGTTGCGGCATGAGTGTGGGATCTGTTCCCCGACCAGGGATAGAACCCGGGCCCCCTGCACTGGGAGTGCAGAGTCGCACCACTGGACCACCAGGTAAGTCCCTGATCTTTAGTATCTAGATGCATTCCAGGTCATAGAGCAAATGCAAACTTTCAGTTTTGTGTGTTTTCAGTACAGTTACATGTCTAGCTCCTTTTGAGTAACATATGTCCGCTCAAATAATTAACACGATTGGATATTATACCCTCAAAAGCAAATGTCTATTGAACCTGTATTCTAGGAAGAAAATAAAAAAATAACAAAAGAAATGTAATTGCAACCTAATTTCCTAGAGATTCTTAGAATCCTTACTTCTGAATACTGGCCCCATACTGTTATTACATAATATTCTTCTTGTAACTCAAGTTCATCTTAGGAATTTTTAGTTAGGGGTAAAAAATCTTACAAAGAAACTGTTTAATAATGGATGTTAACATGTTACTAAGCAAGAGATGCTCACTTCTCTTCCCACAAAAGCCAAACAGAAAACAGTGGGTGTTACTAATGTTTTCTATTTATTCATTAATAAAAAGTGCATAGTACAAGCCCTTTATCCCAATCCAAGTACTCAGTAAAAGATTACAATAAACCCTGGATGGCACAGACATGATTTGTTTGGCATGATTTAAACATTTAAAAACAGCAATTAACATTTGGTACATCACATGACCACCTTTGCTTTTAACAAAGTAATCATCAGACATGGTAACAAATACATATGACTTTTCATTTAGAAATATTATAATGTTAAGACTAAACCTACTATTGCAACAACAAAAATTTAACCCATTAACTTAAACTCTCTCCATTTCTCCTTCAAGTTGCTGTTCTGTGTCTTAAGCTGAGCTGGTCAAATTTTAGCACGTATTCATTTAGAGTGACAGACTTTGATTCAGGGTGAGAGACTTCTGAGGTTCCTTTGAAGATGTAAGATATAGATAATTCTATAAACACTGTAATATCGCATACCACAAAGACACTAAAAGTACCATGGAAGAGCTGTATTTAATAGTTACTTCTGAAACTTTCTCCAAGTAGTTTTAAAATATGACTTGCTGACCATGGGATAGTGTTTGGATAAATACATGATAAAATCTTTTACTATACACAGTTCCAATGTTAACTTTTTCCACGTGGAAAGCAAAAAACATTATTTGCATAAAAGAACATTAAATAACCTAAAACAAAATAACTCTTAATGGCATTTGTGGATGTTAAGAGCCAAAAGTGATTAAAATGTGAAGCTTTATCTTTCTTTTTTCCAGATTATTAAAAATGACTGTAGCCACAGTGCAGGTGAATGTTTACAAGCCAAGTAATGAATAAGAGTGCTCAATAAAAAGGCCACATGTAAAGCTTTAGGAATTAAAGACAATAATATGAATTACTAGTTAGGTTAATAGAAATACTTTATGTGCTATTGCACACTGTCTTTGTCAGGAGTGCAGAGAAATTTTACAAGCAAAAAAACCAAGACTAAATACTTCACTAAAAACTTTCGTTACTAATTAATAGATGGTCCAATAGGAAAAGGTTAATATTCTAATGTAATGTCAATTAAGTATATGTGACAGAATGAAGAACTAGGAACAGAACCCAGATTTCCAGGTCTCTAGCTAACACTAGACATTCTGTTTCCATGTCATAGCCACTTCTTCAACCAAAGTCAATTCTTAATTATTTGTGAGCCACAGATTCAGTGAACACATCAGTATCTCATCCAGAGACTAGCCTTCTAGCAGCTTAGAGAGCAGATTGTTAGGAGATACGTGCTAGCCTTCAAAGTTCAGGGGCAAGGACAGAAAAAGGAATGCTTATAGGGATTTAGCTCCATCTTAAGCCATTCCTGCCTCTCTGCTTTAATGCTTTAGAGCTGTAGAGCTGGGAAGGCTTCAATAGGCCATATTGAGAGAAAAAAACCTTAAGTCTATGGTGTTCATTTATCCAGGATTTGACTTACCTGTGTTACATACCCCTCAATTAACACAAGTATTAAGAGTAGGTTATATCATTTCAAGAAGTTGAGGACAAAGCCAAGATGCACAGGAGGAATGCAAGCAGTCAGTAATGGATTATATAATGAAATGAAGCCCTTACAGTGTTTATAGCCTAGAATATAATCATAATAAAGGGGAAAAAATACCCTATGAGCATCACATAATTGTATCAGAGACTCTATTAAACAGTACAATGATATAGAAGAAGTTTATTCAATTCATACAAGTAATTTCTCAGATCTATATAGTGAAAAGCTAAACTGACCTAGTGGGGGAAAATCCTTCATTGATAGCAAAATATCTTCTAGCCCCCATAAATCATCTGCAATCACTTGCTAGGAAAAATTCCATAACCACACAGGTCATGCAGATTTTTTTATGCCCTTTGAATTCATTTTCTATCAAACTGAAAAAAAAAACAATGCAACCTTTTACATTTTTACACATTTCAAATTTTTACTTATATTAATGCTCCTCCCCACCCCAATCATCCTATTACCAACAAGAATGAGACAGAGGTTGAGAAAAAAAAGATCCTTGATTGTTTCTCATTTTCCTCCTTTTCCCTTGGAGTAAACCAAGAATTCATTAAATATTGTTTAAAGTCAGAAAGATAACAAGATTCAAAATTTTTTCTTCAAAGAAAACAATAGAGTAAATAAGTAAACAGCATTCAAATATCAGTAACCAAACAGGCCCCCAATACAGCTTTAAGATAGTTTCATTTAACAGGGAAGTTTTACAACAGAAAAGCAGCTTCCTGAGAGGCACCCACTTCAAAAATAAATTATAGCTTAAATTATTACTGTATAGATTACACCTGGCAAATGCAGAAAGAATTAAATTTTTTCCTCCTTTCATGAACTGTGTAAGGCTAGTATATAGTGGCTTACAAATTTCATATAATGGACTGTAAATCATCCACCATATTTAAATCATGTTTAAGTTTTCTTATATTAGACATTTTTATGGGAATAAAAACTTAGTAAACAATTACTTCATTTCTTCTTTCCTCCTTTTCTTTGCCACGTAAGCCAGTTGTAGTGGATGATATAGATTTCAGCTGTAACTTGTAAAATATTCCAAAAGCTGTCACAGTCCCAAGAACTAGAGAAAACTGCCATCCACAAATAAACTACCAAGGTTAAGTGTAAATACAATGTGGTCCTAATTTTCTTTCATACAATCTCAGATAACCCCAAATAACTTTATAAATACCTTATTTAAAAAAATCTTTAAACCCATCAAAACTATTTAAAATATTTAAATGTAGAGATCTCAAATTTCCTTCAATCAGGCCAGAAATTATCACAAAAATTATGATCACAGTTACAAACAGAATGAATGGAATGTTTAAGTTTAGGATAACCAAAAAAGCCCCATGTAACTTTTTAATGTATCATTTACTCAAATACAGGAAAGGTGATAACACAGGAAGCAAAATAAGCTTTGCAAGTGAAATTTCTAGAAGCTCATGAAAACAATACCATCCCATATGGCAGATGCAAAGAAAAAAAGAAAAAAACAGTTCTAATGGGGTTAAGAGTACTCTGGTCATCTTCGTTCATTTGGTCGTGCAAAGGTGTTAACTATGTTTACTTCCCATATCCACAAAGTTAGTCCACGGGAGGGGCTGGTGGATCCTGTCCCTGGCATTAAAGAGAGAGAAATTATGAAATTGACTTCTTAAATCTCCCAGTGCAACCAGTTCTAACATTAACACATACAGTAAGAATTGAGCAAGCAATGCCCCTCACCTTCCCATTCCCAAATCATATACTTATTTGGACCTCTTGTACGTTTTGCACAAGGGAGCACTAGATTAACATTGTGATTCACCGATGTTTGTCTCTTTCTTCCTTGTAGCATGGAAGAAAGGAAAATTTTGTAACAGTGATATTGACTTAGGTAAAAGTGCTCTCCCTGACAGCTCCAGAGGTGATATGTAAACCAATCAAGGTAGTCTCATCCCTCTTGCTAAGGTGACTGAGTACAGTACAATCAAAGTGAAGCTAAAGACTTGTATTTCTCACTACAGAATGTCAGTCAGTGAGGAAGTATGTGGCACCAGTTGCAACTGGCAGCCGCCCTATAGGGACCAGAAAGGGAGCCCACCTGGAATAAAGCTAATGTCTGAGGGAAGAAACCCAGGTCTTTGATGACGCTGTTAAACTTTCTAAACAGTAATCCTACCTCTGGATTTTTTAATGTGTAAACCAATGAAGCCAATTACTTAAACCAGGCTGAACAGATTTTTGTTACTTGTAATAGAAAGCTTCTGAACTGTAAAGGAAAGAGCAGACCTTTTAGGAATCTTCAGGAAGATCCCATTTATTTACTCTGACATGCTATATGAGGAGGCCCTAGTTGAGGATAATGAATTTTTCTACTTGGAATTAGTCAATATGTTCTCTTGCTTATTCCTAGAGCTGTGGGACTATTATTTTTAGAACTGCTGGTCTACAATGAACTAAGGTTCAGGGGACTGTCACTTTTGAATGGCTTCTAATTGAGTTGGGTTTCTTTAGTTCCAAACATTGAGGATGTTGCTCTTTGATATGAAAGTGTTAAAACTGCGCACAGAAAGTAAGAAAAACGGCTTAGGAGAAAGCACTTTATCAAGACAACATACAAGCTGTTTTATGGATACCCTCCTCTCCAAGAAAACCCTAAAATAAATTTAAGGCATTTTTATATAGTGTTAATGATGCCTTCTTTCTTAACTAAAGTCACCATGCTACATATATAAATGTTTTAATCCTAAAAAAAACGCAAAGCACTGACCAGTTAACACTGCACATTTGCTTTCTCCTGTATAAGCAACTGGTCTAACCAAACTTCTTTTTAATAGTAACAACGAAGGATGGGGAAAAGAAGCAATTATTTTAGGTTGGAGAAGGGAATTAGTGGGATAATTTGGGTGTTCAACAAGTAAATCATCATGGAAAATATTTTAGAGGTAATATCCAAATCAAATGGGAAAAAAATATATAAACACTGGTTCTGAAAATGATTAAAGGAATCCTTTAATGGAGGCTCTATCAAAAACTCCTTGTTGGGTCACTTTATCATACTTTCAGTTAGGTTCTAAAAATGGCTGTAATCATGACTATCAAGATTTATCAACATGAATGATTCCTACCTCTCCTTTTCCCAGCTCAGTTGACCTATTGTGATGCAGAACTGGAAGAATGAAGTTGAGAGAAATAGGATGGGAAAACAGGTTTAGCCAGAGAGGCTCAGTGTCTCTGTTGTATTTAATAGAAGGGGAGAAAATGAAGAATGTGTGTGTAGAAACATTTGAACTGCAGCTAGTAAGAGAATCTGGGGAGCTGGAAGCATACGAGGCAAGGGATCAACTGTGAGGTGGATAGAACTGGGTAGTGGAAGACTGAGATTTGAGAAACACTGCTGTGGATTATTACGAACTGGATCATTTTTTATGTTTCTCACGTGAGGAAAGATTGGAATTCATCTTAAAATGATTTGGGGGCTACTGGTCTGTACTTCTCTCTAAATGTAACTCCACGAAGACTAAACCATTTGGGGTTTCAAGATTTACTAGGACTACATAGGAAGAACTTACTCCGTGAGCTAAATCTTCCTTTTGCTAATTCAGATATTTCCGTCAAAACAAACTCCTCCCCTTTCCCAGGCCACACCCATCCCCCCACCCCAAAACATTTCTAATCCACAACACTTACGTTATGAGGACTGGTTGGTTTTCCAGTTAGGTTGGATCCTCTTAGATTAGGAGGTCTCAGTAGAAACAAGATCACTGCAATAACCATCCAGGCCATCAAGATCATGGTAATACTGATGCCATTATCACTAGGGGGTCCTGGTACTAAAGACAAACAGAAAATGTATTTGCAACAAAAACTGTAGAAAAATTATAATATTGTTAGATAAGTGTAAAAACAAATCCTAATGTTTAAATAACGACTTCAAAAATTATATTATTAAAAAAAGGCATTAGTAATTTTAAGAATTATTAAATATTACAGCTTCAATTTCCCTTTCCTCCTGTGAGAAAATCTAAATGGTAAATGGTGTAAAATACTCATAAGCCAGAGCCTATTAAATAAAGATTTTTAATAGTATAGTAGTTCTTAATATTTTGGGGCAATAGAATCCTTTGAGAATTTGATAAAAAAGGACTCTCTTTCCACTATAAGAATCCATGTATACACATTCAACAATTTTGCATATAATTGCAGAAGATTCATGGACCCACAAAGCCACCAATCCATAGATACACTGAGATCTACAGAACTCAGGTTAAGACCACATGATACACAGTTAAGACGCTCTAGGGGTGAGGGGATTATGCATTTTAATTACAGAAGTAGCATGAAAAGATAACAGAGCTTAAGGAAAAGGGGACATCCACGTTGTATAATATAATATATGAATTAATACCCCTTTATGACATTCTCAAACAAATAGATATTAATTTGGCATTCTTTTTTGCAAAAAGAATTTGGATTCAGATCTAGATATTATAGTCTATGCCTTTATCAAGAGAAAAAAGTCAGGTTTCTGTGCAGGTATCAGTCTTTCCAGCTCCTTAAAGCAGCCATATCTTAAATATTTATTTCTGAATAACAAGTACCTAGCACAGTGCCTAGTTCATGGTATGAACTTAACAAATTTCTAATAAATGAAATGTATATTAGAGAACTCAAAGTATCAAAAATGAAAATTCTAGAAGATTAGATTTAAATAGCCTGTCAAGACTATGTATAAATGTTTGGTTTTGGTCTCACTGCCTCAGAAAAAGTAAAAGAAATCCAGACAAGATTCTGAAACTAAGCAGATGCATTATGCATTACACTGAGGTCCACGGGCCCAGGGCCGAGGTGGCACTGCTGAGGCCAAAGGGGACAAAGTCAAGCAAACAGCTGAGCTATCCCAAGAGCAGACTGGAGAGGAACCTAGTCTCTGTTCCAACCCAATCACTTCTCCAGAAACAAGTAACACAGTACTCAGGGGTCATCAATTTGCAATGCTTATCACACAATGAATCAGCATGTCCCCCCTCTATATCCACATTCATTCCTTTCCTTGTTCCCTCCTATTATATGTGCCTCCCTTCATAACTAAAAACCAATTTCTCCACTTAAGTTTTGGATCCCATCACTCTTGCAGAAATTTACCCATTATCCTCTCTCTTGTGAATTCAACACCCTCTTCTCCATTGCAGCCATCCCATAATCACTTAAACATGATAAAGTTTCTCCCATATTTAAAAAATATATATATATCTCCCTCAACCTCCTCTGTCCAGCTATCAAAGCTAACCTCTCGAGAGTGGTCTATATATATATATATTTTTTTTTTAATTTATTAATTTATTAATTTATTTTTGGCTGTGTTGGGTCTTCGTTTCTGTGCGAGGGCTTTCTCCAATTGTGGAGAGCGGGGGCCACTCTTCATCGCGGTGCGCGGGCCTCTCACTGTCGCGGCCTCTCTTGCTGCGGAGCACAGGCTCCAGACGCGCAGGCTCAGCAGTTATGGCTCACGGGCCCAGTTGCTCCGCGGCATGTGGGATCCTCCCAGACCAGGGCTCGAACCCGTGTCCCCTGCATTGGCAGGCAGATTCTCAACCACTGCGCCACCAGGGAAGCCCGAGTGGTCTATATTTACATCTACACTTCACTACCTCCCACTCACGCCTTAGGTTGGCATCTACCTCCATCAACATTCAAACAACTCTTTGAAAGGTCACCTATGACACCTGCAGGCTGCTAAGCCTAATGGGTAATTTCAGTCCTCATTTTCCATGACCATGCTCTCCTTAAAACACTTTCTTCCTTTGTATTCTGTGCCATTACCACTGCCAGATTTTCTTTCTAACACTTAGCCACTCCTTTACATGCTCATTTTCCTCTTCCTGGCTTTTACATTTTGGAATTCCTCATGGTCAGTTTTAGGTTCCCTTCTCTTCTTTCTCTGCATACTATCATCCTCACCTGTGGCTTCACTTACCTTCTGTATGCAGACCACACTTAAATTTATATTCAGCCCCAACTTCCCTGAACTTCAAACCCAGTATCCAATTATCTATCTACATCAGTAGTTCTCTATTTTTTTTTTAAATCTTCATATCAACAGTTCCTAAACTGTGGTGTACTGTAGAGCCAATGCTTCTTAAAAATGTACCTGAATCCCACCTCGCACTTAACATACTCAATATCCCAAACTAAAATCACGAGCATCTCCCCTGCCCCATCCTCCATGCCCTACCAAATTGGATTTCTATCCATCCAACTGCCTAGGCCAGAAACCTATGAAAACACCTTTCATTCCCTCAATGACCCTCTATTTAACCCATCATGAAGTTTCTGTCGAGTGATATTTAGGAAGTAAATACTTACTTCCTAAATATCACTCAAGTCTGTCCACTTTTAGCTCTGTGCCCACACTTGCTCAAGCTACCATCACTTCTTGTCCGGTCTCTTAACTGACCTCCCCATACCTACTCTTGCCTCCTCTAATTCTGTCCTTTAAGCTGCTCCAAGAATGGTATTTTTTAAAAAATCAAATACTATTATTTTTATTACTAAATAATAGCTAAAAGTTGAGTGGTTACTTTGAACCAGGCATTCTCTCTTAATCCCTTTTAACAATTTTTATTTTTTTGCCACGCCTGGAGACTTGCGGGATCTTAGTTCCCTAACCAGGGATTGAACCCCAGACACCGCAGTGAAAGCGCCGAGTCCTAACCACTGGACCGCCAGGGAGTTCCTCAACAATCTTATTTTATGGTCGGTACTATCATATCTTCATTTTATAAATGAGGAAAGTGAGGAATAGTGGGAGTTAAATCCCAATGTCATACAGTTGGCATGTCGCAAAGCTGGGATTTAAATACAGTGGTCTCATTCCGTAGACTGTGCTCTTAACCTCTTTGCTATGTCATAATCTCTGACAGTATCACATTAGAAGACAGATCCCTGAAAATTACTACTCCTATGGGTAGTAAAAATGGAAAATACAGGGACTTCCCTGGTGGCACAGTGGTTAAGAATCCACCTGCCAATGCAGGGGACAAGGGTTCGAGCCCTGGTCCGGGAAGATCCCACATGCCGCGGAGCAACTAAGCCCATGCACCACAACTGCTGAGCTTGCGCTCTAGAGCCCGAGTGCCACAACTACTGAAGCCCACATGCTCTAGGGCTCACGTGCCACAACTACTGAGCCCATGCACCTAGAGCCCGTGCTCCGCAACAAGAGAAGCCACTGCAATGAGAAGTCCACGCACCACAACTAGAGAAAGCCCACGAGCAGCAACGAAGACCCAACGCAGCCAAAAAATAAAATTAAATTAAAAAAATAAAAATTGGAAAATACAGATTTTAAAAGGATTTTGATAAATAAACTTATAACTAGCTGTTAGGTAAACTAGATTATTAAAGGTAGTCAGAGAAATATAACTTTGCCTTCTATACATGATCACTTCTTATAGTGTCCTCTCAGAAGTAAAATGCTAGATTAATTGTACAGACCAGAAGTGTAAGCCCAACGCCAATTCTTATGTTATTCAATTTGGAAAATGGGTCCCTTACTTTTTGATACTCTTCAGAGGTAAAAGATTGTGAAACTTCAGAGAGTTAAACCTCAGATCACAAATTTACTAATGCCTATTTCTAGACAAAGCAACCCTGACAAAATGCCCACTCCATTTTAAGACTCTCATAGTGATAATACGACTCCTAGTTCCCCATAACTGTCTCCTAGCTTGGTTCCTATTGCAGCCTTTCCTTCCTGCATACTGCTGCCAAAAAAGTCTGCTTAAAAAACACTGCTCTTAACACATCTCTGCCGGCTAATCCAGTGACTCACTTCCCACTGCTACTGCTTCAACTCTGAACTCTTCAGCCTGGCCTTTCCTCATCAGATGTGGCCCTACTCATCAATATTACCTCTTACCATTTCTCAGAAAAAGCATCCCCTGCTCTAGTCAACCCCATTCCTTCTTCCTTCTTTAGCCAGTGGTTCCCTGGCCTGCCTGCCCATCAGAATAGCCTGTGATGATACCAATGCCACAGTTTCCAAGGCCCTGCCTCACATCATCTAATTCAGGAGCAGCTCAGGGGTGGGGTCAGGAATCAACAATATTTTTAAAGCTTTCCAAACGAATCTGATGCAATAGTTCAATGCTAGTTTGGCTAACAGCACTTGCAACTTTGCAAACTCAGTCCTTCTGGGGACTGATTATTTTTCCCCATCTGGCATGATATTACAACTAATCTCATTTAACTACAACCCTCTCTTGTCTGTAAAAAAACTCCATTTTCTCTGCCCACCCTTTCCTTTCTTCTCTAGACTAGTGTAGCACTTCCAGTTTGAAGGAATGGTTTCCTACTTCTCCTAATTAGGTCATTAACTTTTTAAGAACTGAGACCATCTCATAGCTGTTTGACTCCACCACCTCTTAGATACATAATCTCTGTGCCTCGATTTCCTTATCTGTGAAATGGAAATATTACAATCACCTCATAGGGTAGTTAGAAAGATAGAAGAGAAATGGTCAGTACATGGAAAGCAGCACAGTGCCTGGTACACAGTAGGTATTCAATAAACATCAGCCATTATCAATCTGTGCTCTAGTTAAAATCAGTATTAGGATCAACTAGAGCACAGAAAAGACGGAGTGCAGAAAATTCCTTGTGTGAATAGCTAGGCTGGATAAGATGGTGAAGTGAGAATGAAAAAGGGTCAGACACAAATGGTAACAGGATGAAAGAAGCACAACACTTGGCGACTGCCTGGACTGGTTACGGTAGGAGGAGGAAGAAAAAGTAAGGGTGCCTCTAAAATTTCTGCAGGGCGGTAGCATGCAGAAGAACTCTCCACTTAAAAGGCCAAATGGATGCAGGTTTGACCTGACCTCCCAGGTTTGACCTGACCTCCCAGGTTTGATAAGAGCATTTCTCTTATTCTCTAATAACTTAAGGCCCATCTCAGAATAAAGGACAATAGCTGAACCAATTATAGTCGAACCTCTTGATCACAGTCAATGTTTTTCTGTTTACAGCAGTAGCACAAACTTAAGATTGGCTCTAGAATGTACCTTCACACGGACATACTGTGCAAGGTTATTAACAAAAAACTGGAAACAGATCTAAACGTCTGCCAAGAGTGTCTGATTAAGAAGTTATGGTATATCTCTCTCCTGTGTTTTCTCATCCTGAGTCTCCTCAGGGTGCACTATGGGGGGGCTGGTGGTGGCTGCAGTGTCTGATGGCAGGCATCCTATTTCTATGCTGAGTTCCCTCAGTGCTCACCCTCAGGCAGCTGTAATGTGATGGCTTGATGGATGCAACATCCTTTGTTTACTGAATTGGCAGGCAACATTTTTTTTCATTCATAAGGTACGTATGTATGCAAGGAATGATTTAAATGAACTCAGACTCTTGCATCTTCCCGTACAAAGAAAAGCGCTGACTTCATTAACTTGAGATGTCTGTTTTTCTTTTTTTTTTTCTTTCTTTCTTTCTTTTTTTTTTTTTTGCTGCGCCACACGGCATGCGGGATCTTGGTTCCCCAACCATGGATCGAACCCACACCCCCTGCAGTGGAAGCCTGGAGTCTTCACCACTGGACCACCAGGGAAGTCCCTGTTTTTCTTTAATTAACAATAATCTTTTGATGTTCCTACTACCTGGTTTCTTACAAAAACTCCTATATATCCTGGTTTCTCCCTTACCTCTTCAGAGCAGTCCCTCAGAGTCATCTGAGAGGCTGTCTTCCAGGCTTAAGTCCTCAGCAAGTCTATCAAATAAAACGTAATTCTCAAAAAAAAAAAAAAATTATGGTGTATTTGTAAAATGGAATACTATGAAGCTATAAAACAATGTTGAGGGAAGTCTCCATGAGATATGCTATTTTTTGACAGAGGAAAAAAAGCAGGTGAAAAACACTGTGTACTAAGAAAGGGGGGCAAATAATATATATTTTGCCTGTACATGCATAAAGAAATTCTGGAAAGCTACATAGAAGGCCAATAATACCTAGAGATAGGATGTGGTTAGATGGGAGAATATGAGTAGGAAGACACCTTTTCACTATACACTAATTAACTTCTTGATTTTTGAACCATATATAAAAACATTAAATTGAATGAAGCAAAAACAGTAAACCTAAAATGTCTTGGGATTGGAGACACTGGGTATCTGAACTGACTTAGACTCTTTGAAATATCCAGGAATAGAGATGAATGGGGTCACTATAGGCTTTCTGTGATTATATGCAGTCCCTTATGACAAGATCTGCTTCTTCGTGAAGTCTCAAAACAGGCATGCTACTCAAACTCCCCGACACAGCATGCGGCTAATACAAACAAATATCAGGAGCAGCTATTTTAAAGTCAACACAGAGAGCTGAAAGGGCCTTTGAGTGAACTGGCCACTGTGGTTTTTATTGTGACAACTGTTTGGCACTAAATATTCTAAATATTAATATAGTGCCAAGTAATCTAGATATTAAGAAGCACAATCACATGCGGGATATAAAGTCTGTTCCCCTCACTGCCTAGGAATTAATTGCCTTAAGAGGGTAAATACTTTTTACTCTATGGTCTAGAAAAATGTCAAATCATAAAAATGTAAAAGGACTTTGTACACCAAAATACAGGGTTCCATTTTGCTCAAGGGTTAAGTCTTTGGTTACAAGAAAAAGTATTACAAATAAGATGTCAAATGGAATATTCACAAAGAAGCTATTAACTTAGCTGGACACCAGGAAGATGAAAGAGAGGGAGGCTCTAAGAGCTGGCAGATCCTGAGGCATTATTTCTATAAACATATATAGGTCTCCAGTGGGAAAAGCAGAAACAGAACAGCAGTGAAAGTGGACAGTGCACCAGCAGGCTTTAACCCTGTGATTTTGGAGTTGTATACAGTAATTACAATATCCTCAGAACATCTACCCATCTTTTTTGATTTACTCCAAAATTAAATTAGCAATAGAGCTGGTTTCCATACAACTCTTTATCTGAAAGACAGTCTTTCAGAAGAGTGGGCAGACTCATTCTATGCAGCTCTAGAGAACAAAACTGTGGGTAAATATCACAATGAAGTGGAATGTAGCTCAATATAAAGAATCATGCAGCAACTAGATATGTTCACAGATTGCGACTAGATTCTGCTACCACATGAAGTAATGAGCTTCATATTCTATTAAATCATCTCAAATACATGCAGCACATCATGGCAGGCACAATGGATACTGTGATATTATGATATAATAAGAAATACATATTTGGTCTTCATTCTGGTTCCTGTCAGAAAGCTGCTAAAATCCTTGGAATTTCCTGAGTGATAAGGGTGAGAGAGGAACGTCTATTCATAATAAACCCCTTTCAACCATACCTGAGTTGATGTTAATGAGGTGACTCTTAGTGGGCCCCCAGAAAGCTTCAGGATGGGGACTCACTGGGAGTCTGACCAAGTGATTAGAGGGTTGGAACTTCCAGCTTCCAAGTTATTCATCAATGGCCAATGATTTACTCATTCATGCCTATGGAATGGAACCTCCATAAAAACCCTAAACAACGGGGTTCACAGAGCTTCCCGGCTGGTGAACACATGGAGGAGCTGGGAGGGTGGTGCACCCAGAGAAGACAGGGAAGCTCTGTACCCCTTCTCCTCATACCTTGCACTAGGCATCTCTTCCATTTGGCTGTTCCCGAGTTGCATCCTTTGTAATAAACTGGTAATAGTAATTAAACTGTTTTCCTGCCTTCTGTAAGCCATTCTCACAAATTACTGAAACAGAAGAAGGGGTTGCGGGGACCCCTTAATATATTGCGGGAACCCCTTATATATCCGATTAATATATATTTTATGAAAACAGCATAAGCTCATTCCTGAAAATTTAGAATACACAGAAAAGTAAATATATCGCTCAGAGGAAGCAACTGCTTAAACCATTTAAAGACAGGGCTGTTAGAAAGGATTTCCACCAAATGCTAAAAGAACTGGGGCGGGGTGGAAGAACTGGCAAAGATAACTGAATTAATACTCAAGCTCTAGAGTTGTGCCTTTATACTTGGATTAAAGAAGTGAAATTTCACCCACAGAAATAAGAGTATACTTGGTTTACAGGTGGGACTGGCTCAAGGGTCACAAATACCACAAATATAACAAACACTTGTTTTCCCATAAGGAGTTCAATAAGATTATTTTCAACTAGAAGAACACGTGTTAGCTTTACTGCTGAGGCAAAAATTTATGATGCTTATCAGAGGGCACACTGCAGATTAATGAACGCTACTGAAGAGACAACATAAAGAAATCTGGAGTTGGGGAACCACCACCCATCATCCCCAAAACCTAACGCAAGTCTGCCCATTACTTTCTTGCCCAGAGGCATATAATTATTACCCTGCTGCACCAAAGGACTACATTCTGACAAAGTTTCTACTTTGGGCCAGGCACTGTACTAGCTCCTGTTTCTCTAAGTTGTTACATTTACAGAATTTGATGGGATACCCAGTTCACACAGTAATACCAGTAATTAATAATGTACTAACAAGTTCCTTTATAATGATATCTTACTGTGTTTTGTTTTAGTTTCACATACATAATAAAGTGGGGCTCAGCTTCAGAGATGTGAAGTATAAGCAACTAGCCTATTAATAAATGCAATTTGGCAATATGTCAAAAGCCTTAAAATGTGCAAAAGGATGTTTGTTCAAGCATTATTTATAACAGCAAAAATATATTAGCAACCTAAGATTCCAACAAAAGGGAATTATTTGAACACTGGTGCATCCCCATAATGAATTATTATTTAGTCAGTAAATACTTTGAAGGTAAATACATGCTGATATACTCACAATACAGTAGTGAAAAACAACACATACAAATTGATCCCATATTTCTAAGTATATATGAAATCGAATTGTGCCAGGCTTCACCATCCTGTAAACATCATACTTCCATTCTTACAGTCAAATTATTATGGTATAAGACTGGACTGGCTATTATTTCCCCTCAAAGTATCCCTCAAATTACTTCTGTCCTGAAAAAAAGATGCCTCATATTATAAGTCTGTCAGCTACATTCACCATGCGGGATCCATCTTCCTGCACTGATTCTCACTCTACTATCACCACTGCCCATAAAGCCATGAAAAAACCTCCCTACTGCCCTTACCGTCTTGAGAATGCTAATGTCAGAGCCAGAGGAATGACTCCAATGTCTCCCAAAGCTTCCAAACCTTGGGAAAAAATGGTCTCCCCTTCCTTCACTCACAAATTCTCAAAGTGAGGGGTTTGTGCTAGCAGCCTCGGTGTTCAGTTCAACGAGCCAGAAGTGCCCTGTTCCACCTGTATTTGCCCAAAAAAGGGTCTTGGAAGGGTTTTACAACACCACTTGTTAACAGTGGTCATCTTTATTATTCTGGAAGTTTTTCCTTTTCTTTTTTTTTCTTATCTGTGATTTATAATTTTATTCATGAACAGGTTTTGTTCTTGTGGCAGGACCAAAAAACACAATTTTTTAAGTTAAAATATTAAATATTTAAGTAGGAAATACATTACTAAGAACCATTTCCTTAAAGGGTAAACTGTAAGAATAATTTCTGGCAAAAATTCAGTCTTATTCTGGTCTCTAATTCTGCCCCCAATGCCAAGCCTCCTCCTGTCCCATCATTACTTACATTCCTGAAGACATTCTGTGTCTGTGCAGTAGGACTGGGACTGCCTCAACTACAATGAATAAGAAGAAAGGAAAGTTAGCCACTGGACTTAACCAAAAATGGATACTATTTATTAGAAAGATCATGTTTTGTTTTTTAATGAATGCTACTACAGTATATATCATACCTTCAAAATCAGATAAAAACATAGAATATATTGAGGGGCTGTTCAGTTCGGGGGGGATTTTTTTCTCCTCAACATATATTCAATATATACTGTGATCTAGCTGCCAATTCACCTATTTAAATTAGGAATTTTTAAAAGTCACCTGTGGATGGGGGTGGTGGTGGATGAATTGGGAGATTGGGATTGACATATATACACTAATATGTATAAAACAGATAACTAATAAGAACCTGCTGTATAAAAATAAATAAATAATAAAATTTAAAAATTCAGGAAAAAAATTAAAAGTCACCTGTGACAGAAACTCCTGCTGCCGTATGTTATTAGACTTCCCAAAGGAAAAGCACTTAACTGTAGAGGAGAGCTACTAGAAAAAGAGTAAACTTCGTTAATAAGGTTTTTTTCTTCCTGAAAATTAGAAGCCTCTGCTTCTAATAGAAAAAATAGGTTCTCTTTGTAGAAAATGCACCTTTGAAAGGAAGGAATTTTTTTTTTTTCCTTTTTGCTTACATCTGCATAAACAGTGGTTAGACAAGGAAGAAACTAATAAAAATGATACCACAGGAGTTGGGGGTGGGATGGAGGAATGGAGTAGGCTCTGATGAGACGGGATATGAAGTTTTTCAATGTCTATCTTTACATATCATTTAATTTTGAACCATATGATTATGAATTTAAAAAAGATAAGTGAAAAGTAAAAACCCATCTGTCAATAAACATGTATCATCCTTTGATGAATGTTCACCCTATGCTGAGGGCTTGTAGGATGTTTAGAAATGATAATCTCATAAATCTTAAAAGAGATGATGAACAGTAAACTGAATAAACATGCAACTTTTTCAGTTCAGCCTCATTACTTTATAATGACACCCCCTTCCATTAAAGGCAGTTAATGCATAACCTGCTGCAATTGTTGGGAGGAAGCACTACAGACAGTCGTGCTTAGCTGTTAAGCATGGGCTTCTGCAAAAAGGCAGATCTTGATTTAAAAAGTCAGGCTCTGCAACTTCTAGAGTTTCAAGACCTGGGTGAATTCTTAACACCTCTAAGCTTAGTTTCCTCCTCATCTCGGTTAAATGGGGATGATATTACCCACTGAGAATTAAATACACAGTGCATATGAATGTCGTAACACCCAGAAAAGAAGAAGAAACGTTAGCGTATTTTATTACTGTGCCAACAAATTATGACCTCATCTAAAAACAATTATTGGAATTAACAGAACAAATCATCTTGTAGTTGTCGCTAAGATGATCAGGGCTTTCTTTGGTGTATACCACTAAAAGTGTTCTATTGGTTTTTTGGTTTTTGTTTTTTAAATATTTATTTATTTATTTGGCTGCGCCAGGTCTTAGTTGTGGCACGTGGGGTCTATAGTTGCGGCATGCAAACTCTTAGTTGCGGCACGTGGGATCCAGTTCCCTGACCAGGGATTGAACCCGGGCCCCCTGCATTGGAAGCGTGGAATCTTGGCCACTGGACTACCAGGGAAGTCCCCAAAGTAGTTCTATTTGAGTTAGAATGGGAAAACAGATCTTAATTAATGTAAAAATATGCTGGGTACCTTAAACCTTCCTAAATATGAAAAGAATCAATCCAAAACCTCTTTAAAAATTTATGCATTCTACGGCTATCATCAAAAAGACAATAATTAACAAGTGTTGGTAAGGACGTGGGAAAAAGGGAACCTTTGTGCACTGTTGGTGGGAATATAAATTGGTCGCAGCCACTATGGAAAACAGTATGGAGCTTCCTCAAAAGATTAAAAATAGCGTTACCATATGATCCAGCAATTCCACTTCTGGGTATTTACCCGAAGAAAACAAAAACACTATTTCGAAAAGATAAATGCAGCCCCATGTTTTCTGTAGCATTATTTACAATAGCCAAGACATGGAAATAACCTAAGTGTCCACTGATGGATGAATGGATAAACACACACACAAACACACACACACACAGAGAGGAGCATTATTCAGCCATAAAAAAGAATGAAATCTTGCCATCTGCGACAACATGGATGGACCCCAAGGGCATTATGCTAAGTGAAACAAGTCAGACAGAAAAAGATTAATACTGTATGATCCACTTATATGTGGAATCTAAAAACAAAGATCTCATGGATATAGAGAAGAGATTGGTGGTAGCCTGAGGCAGGGGGAGGAGGGTGGGCAAAATGGGTGAAGGGGGGTCAAAAGGTACAAATTTCCAGTTAAAAAATGAATAAGTTATAAGAATGTAATGTACAGCATGGTGACTACAGCTAATAATATTGTAAAAAATTACACATTCTAAAGAAATTGAAAAAAAGATTACTAGACCCTTGGGTCACAAATCAGACCTAATGAACTTCCTACTTTACATATACTTTAAGTTTTACTAATTTTTTCCCAATAAGTAATACGTATACACAGTACAAAACTCAAAAGTACAAAAGGATGCTCTATGCAAGGTAAATCTCTTGCTCTCTTCTGTCTTTCAGCCTCCACAGCACTCAGGTTTTTTTGTGAATCTCTCCAGAGATGTCCTTACATTTTTATAAGCATATATATCTTTTCCCATTACTCCTCCACCTCTAAGTAGCATTGTAGCGAATGTAAAACAAAAAGAGATCTATTAGGTCCTTGGATTGAACAAGTACTACCTAATTACTTAAGATATGAAATAAGGAGTAAAAATAACTTTCTTGGGTTTAGTATTTAGCAATCACATAGCATATCCCAAAATCTACAGCTGTGATCGAAATGACCAATGAATTATCAGTTCATTGTACATTATGTAACTCAAGTGCCAGCCCTGGCTTTTGGCTATACCTCTACTTGAACTGATGCCTTTGTCTTCAGGTCTGACTTGCTGGCTGTCTGTAGCTCAATGATATCTACAAATGACATGATTTCCATGTGAAAAGCCTCCAAGTCTTTATATATCCATTTCCTCACAAATCTACTTCCACGGAGGGGCACACCACCAGCTCTAGGCTTCTTCTTCACGCTTCCATCAGTCTCATCCTCCTTTTTCAATGTGGGTCTACCAGATAAGATGCTCACTGTGTTCGTCTTTGACCTCCCTGCGGCGCTGGCAGGTCTGGGTTTCACCCCACACCCTTGCAGTGGGTTTGTAGTCTATAGCCAGGGTCACCAAACTAAAACCTGTAGGCTGGAGGCCTATTTTTATAAATAGTTTTACTGAAACATAGCCACACCCACTTGTTTACATATTGTCTATGGCTGCTTTCACTACAACAGCTGAGTTTAGTAGTTGCCATAGAGACTCCAAGCCTAAAATATTTACTATCTGGCCCTTAAATTACTCAACACTACGGATAATGACAACCAGCTAAAGACACCTAGGAAATACCCATGAAATACAAGGAAAAACAAGTATTTTTGTGTAGCTATATAAAAATGTTCATTTAGAAATGTGAGGTGCTCATTAATTATGTCTAGTTATAATGCAACAATCATTTATTTACTTATTCATTCAAAATGTTTCCATAAAAAAAAAAATATGTTTACTGAATGCCTACTACATGCCAAGTACAGTTCCAGGTACTGAGGATATGGTGTGAAAAGGACAAAGTTTCTAGTCTTATGGATCACACAGTCTTGTGGGGGAAATCAGACAATTAACAAGTATATTATAAAAATGTTAGAGAGCCACACAGAGAATGAAAGTAGGATGGCATACAGTGGCAGTCCAGTAGCCACTTTAAATTAGGCAGACAGAGATGAGCATTCAGGAATTCCAGGCAGAGTAAACAACTAGGAAAGGCCCCTAGATGAAAAGGTGCCTGCGGAGCTGGTGTTGAGGAACCACAAGGCCACTGTGGCTGGGGCATGTAAGCAGTATTACTTAGCTGCTGTATTTAGTCAACCTCAGAACCAAATGCTCTCTAGATATGCACAAATCAGCACACTTTTCTGTTAATGGCATTAGTCTGACTGCCTCCAATTCTAAGACATATAACAGATACCTATATGTTTTATCAATGTGGAATAGGGGTACCTTCTTATTATCACATTAGAAATACATCTAAATACAAATATATTTTAATGATAAATTTATAAATTATATTACTTTAAATTATAATTTAAATAATTTATTATTTATATTACATTGTAATAAAAATAACATTACAGAATACTTAGAAATTAATGTGGATTAATTCACTGACAGTACAATTATCATTATTATGTTTTCTAGCATTAAAATACGCACACTTTCATATAATTACAATCATTATAATAACAAATATTTACTGGGAACTTTTATGTGGTAGGGACTATACTAAGAACTTTAATTTATTTAATCCTCACATTCAATGGCAGGAGGCAGGTGCTATAGCCTATTTTATGGATGAAGAAACGTGTTTGGGAGAGGTTGGCTAACATATCCAGTACTAACTCCAGAGTCTTAAATTTTTTTTTTAATTAATTAATTAATTTATTTATTTATTTTTGGCTGTGTTGGGTCTTTGTTTCTGTGCGAGGGCTTTCTCTAGTTGCGGCAAGTGGGGGCCACTCTTCATCACGGTGCGCGGGCCTCTCACTATCGCGGCCTTTCTTGTTGCGGAGCACAGGCTCCAGACGCGCAGGCTCAGTAGTTGTGGCTCACGGGCCTAGTTGCTCCGTGGCATGTGGGATCGTCCCAGACCAGGGCTCGAACCCGTGTCCCCTGCATTGGCAGGCAGATTCTCAACCACTGCGCCACCAGGGAAGCCCCAGAGTCTAAATTTTTAATCTCAATTCCCTTCGACTTTACAACATACAAAATTTTGTATCATAATTTTAGTTAACATATCATTAGCATGAAACATTGTGTAACCAACCACAATTTTGAATGGTTACAGAATGCTCCAGTGAGTTGATATACAACTGATATAAAACTGAACTGAAGCAAATTCAGAGTAAAGTGAAAATGACCATAGATGTAATTACCTAATAGCCTCTAAGATTAACACAGCCAACGTTTTCTTTCAGCACTAAAAGAGATCTCTTTTCCTTTAGGTGTCACCAGAAGGAGTAGGCTTCCCTTTGGGACTATGATAAAAAACGGTAATGTACAATTTGTCCTGCTATACAAGTTTCTAGAAAACTAATTCATTCACATACAATTGGTAAATATAGAAATGATGTCAGCTTTATGTGGTAGCTGTGTTGGTTCATAATGATTTTTTCTAGGTAAGGGGAACCACAGAGTGGGAGGTCAAATTATGACTTTCATTCAGCAGGTCAAATTATAACTCATGCCATGCAGGCAGAAGCCCTTTCATCAGCTTAAAAATTTTTTAAAAGTGCCTTCACACATGCATACACACACATGCATACGCACACACACACAAGACCAAGAATGAGAAGAAATTATTCCACTGGGAGCCTGGCTGACTGAAGCACTCCAGCTCTAGCCCAAGCTGCAGTGAATCTTTGGGACATTCCACCAAGAGCTGGAGTTGGATCCTGCTCTTCTGGCTGATCTCCTATGGGTTCCTGGCTACACTCTACATGTTCACAAGCAGATGATGCTGCAGGCTCTGAATAATGAGGTGCCAAAGTATCATGACCACATTTCTAGTCCAGGACTTAGTGTTTTTCCCAAACCAGCATGTTGGAATATACATTCAGTATGTCAGATTCAAACACTTATGATGGGTAAATTATAGTCTTTAAAGAATTAAAAAAACACATTTAGTAAAACGAGAGACTCTTTTGATGGAACTCTTTAAACACAGAGACCTAACTTACAGTGCATCTCAGTTTTCTCTTGACTTATTTGAAGAATACAGTGGGACTATTGATGCTGATTTTGGCTACTCCAAAAGGAAACCATTTATGAAAGCAAACATAACCAAAAGAAAACCAATAAACAAGGTCCTACTATTTTCAAAACTATATTCAAAATCCTGTAATCAACCATAATGGAAAAGAACATGAAAAAGAATGTGTGTGTGTGTATATATATATATACAACTGAATCACTCGGCTATACAGCAGAAATTAACACTACACTGTAAATTAACTATACTTCAATTAAAAAAAAAGAAAACCGGGGCTTCCCTGGTGGCGCAGTGGTTGAGAATCTGCCTGCTAATGCAGGGGACACGGGTTCGAGCCCTGGTCTGGGAAGATCCCACATGCCGCGGAGCAACTGGGCCCGTGACCCGTGAGCCACGATTACTGAGCCTGCGCGTCTGGAGCCTGTGCTCCGCAACAAGAGAGGCCGCGATGGTGAGAGGCCCGCGCACCGCGATGAAGAGTGGCCCCCGCTTGCCACAACTAGAGAAAGCCCTCGCACAGAAGCGAAGACCCAACACAGCCATAAATAAATAAAAATAAATAAATTTTCAAAAAAAAAGAAAACCAAGGATAATAAATGAAGGAAAACAGGCATGGCAGTATCTACAGGAAGAGCCATAAACTTCAAGTATTTTCCGTATTACAGTGGAGTGGCGGGAACCACATGTGGACTATCTACAGCCAATGGCTGCTGCCTAGGTAAACCTTCATGCTAACACTGATCCCAGGATCCCAGGGAAGATCTGGGAACTTCCACACCTAGCCAGGAAGGCCATGTAAAGTTCCTTAGATGAGTTAGCTTCAAAATCAAAGAGACAACATAGTTATGAGTAGAAGAAATGTTTTTCTTCCTTGGGGAAAAAGGCAGAAAACAGAGATTTAAAGAATACAAGAGTCTTGGCACAGAGATTTCCTGTTAGGGAAAATGTAGAACCTAAAATAGTCTCTTAGGATATCCAGGAAGCCTCATATAGAACCGTGGCTGTCAGAGGCTGATGGAAAAAACATAGATCAAAAAGAAGATTCTAATGACAAAAAGCAGATAAATGGAACTTCTATGAGGAATCTTACCTTGGAGAAATTCTTTGAAGAAAATTACAAAAAACAGAAAGTCTCTCTTTGGAGTTATCAAAAGGTACCTGCTATGGATGTTCACATTTCCCCCACCACTCCAAATTCATATGTTGAAGCCCTAATCCCCAAAGTGATGGAATTTGGGGGTGGGGGCCTTTGGGAGGTGATTAGGTTTAGATGAGGTCATGAGAGTGGAGCCACCATGATGGAATTAGTGCCCATAGAGGAAGAGGGTGAGACCAGAGCTGTCATTCTCTCTGTGCCATGTGAGGGTACAGCAAGGTGGCTGTCTGAAAACCAAGAAAAGAGCCAAATCACCCTGGCAAATCTGGCAGCATCTTGATCTTGGACTTCCCAGTGCCTCCAGAACTGTGCAAAATAATTATTTGTTGTCTAAGCTGCCCAGTCTGTGGAATTTTTCCAGAGCAGCCCGAGCAAACTAAGACAGTACCTAAACAAGAACTTATTTGCTGTTTTTCTATGTCTGCTCAAGAACCTCATGTATATTGGAGGTGCTCTTCTTTCCCATGCACCGGGTCTACCTGTGGACTGGTAAACAGTGTGGTACAGAACAGTGGTTCAAAAGGGAAGCTTTAAAGTCAGTGGTATCTGGTTTCAAATTCTGTGTCTGTTACTTTCTTAAGCAGAGTTTCAAACTATAGAAGAGATAAATACAATCTGTTATCAACCTTAATGTCATTGTGAGGATTAAATGACATAATTAAATATTATATAAAATTAAATATAAAATGTATATAAAAACTCAGGTCATGGCCCACAGAATGCTTTTGGATTATAGCAATATGCAGGAAAGGGCTGCCTGTTTGTACAAATAAGCATACTCATATTTATCACTACTATTTTTTCAAAAAGTGAAATTCCAAAACCAACAACAAAAAAGTACTTTCAAATCAGGGGTTAAACAGTTGGTCAATGTCCTCTGACCAGACCTCACACAGCTCACAGTAACAGGTTAGCCTGAAATAACCTTAGACTGCCAAAACCCAGCTCCCCCTAATTTTTAATACTGCACAGCATTCCATTAAATTGCATCATTTCCAAATTTGTATATGAAAAACAATGTTGTGGTGAATGTTCGTATAAATACATTCTTACACACTTGATAAATCTCTTTAGAATATGGAGTAGAGTTGATATAATGAAGGTATGTACACTTTAAGTTTTGATATACACTGTCAAATTACAGGAGGGGAATTTTAAAGAAATGACAAAATACAAAGTACATTCAATTCAATTATTCCTGCATAATCACACCACTGAGGAAGCCCAGTGTTTCAACTGGGAGACAGCTAAAACCTAACTATATCTGATCACATTTAGTTCTTTTTTTTTTAAATTTATGTTACTGAAGTATAGCTGATTTACAATGTTGTGTTAATTTCTACTGTACAGCAAAGTGATTCAGTTATACATATATATATACATTCTTTTCCACATTCTTTTCCATTATGGTTTATCACAGGATATTGAATATAGTTCCCTGTGCTATACAGTAGGACCTTGTTGTTTATCCATTCAATACACAATAGTTTGCATCTGCTAATCCCAAACTCCCAATCCTTTCTTCCCCTATCCCTTCCTCCCCCTTGGCAACCACAGGTCTGTTCTCTATGCCTGTGAGCCTGTTTCTGTATCGTAGGTAAGTTCATTTGTGTCATATTTTAGATTCCACATATAAGTGGTATCATATGGTATCCTCTTTCTGACTTACTTCACTTAGTATGATAATCTCTAGATCCATCCATGTTGCTGCAAATGGCAATATTTCATTCTTTTTATGGTTGGATAGTATTTCATTGTATATATGTACCACATCTTCTTCATCCATTCATCTGTCGATGGACATTTAGGTTGTTTCCATGTCTTGGCTATTGTAAACAGTGCTGCAATGAACACCGGGGTGCATGTATCTTTTCCAATTATAGTTTTGTCTAGATATATGCCCAGGAGTGGGATTGTAGGATCATATGGCAACTCTATTTTTAGTTTTTATGAGGAACCTCCATACTGTGTGTTTTCCATAGTGGCTGCACCAATTTACATTCCTACCAACAGTGTAGGAGAGTTCCCTTTTCTCCAACCCCTCCCCCAGCATTTGTTATTTGAAGGCTTTTTATTTTTTCTTCTTATTTATTTATTTATTTGGCCATGCCACGTGGCTTGTGGGATCCTAGTTCCCCAACCTGGGATCGAACCCAGGCCCTCTGTGAAAGCTCGGAGTCTCAAACACTGAACCACCAGGGAATTCCCTGAAGGCTTTTTAATGATGGCCATTCTGACCGGTGTGCGGTGGTACCTCATTGTAGTTTTGATTTGCATTTCTCTAATAATTAGCAATGTTGAGCATCTTTTCATGTGCCTTTTGGCCATCTGTGTGTCTTCTTTGGAGAAATGTCTATTTAGGTCTTCTGCCCATTTTTCGATTGGGTTGTTTGATCACATTTAGTTCTTAATGACTAAGTAGCATCTCTACATATTTTCCTACAATATTAACAAAAATATTCAATAACTTGGAAGGACCACAATAATCCATGTACATTTAAGCCTGAAGACTTCAAATAATCAGGTTAAAGGCAAGTCTGAGTATTTTGAAAATAGTTTTTGAATGTCTAACACTAATAGGTTGCCCAAATGATATGCATATTATTTTCCCAAATCCTACAAAAATACCTTCTAAATTTTAGTTTAATTAATTTATTGAACCAAAAGTCATCACGTAATTTATGGCCACTGATAAGACAACAACATAACGTATATGCTATACCTTTATGGTACAGTCTATTTTGATTATATATAAAGATATAGATATAGATACATGACTGTCCACAAACTCAATGCAACCTCTGGCCAAGAGAGCAATAAATGTCATGAAATGGGATACGTGAGTGGGGGACAAGAGGAAGGGGGACTCTGACATTTTGCTCTGTATTTCTACATTATTTCAAGTGTCCGTAATTTAGATATTCACATATTACAAGTATATTAAAAGGAAAGACAAAATTCCAATACCATGATACTTGAAAATGAGGCTGACTCTGATTTGCTGTTACGGACTGAATGTTTGAGTCTCCTCAAAATTCATATTTTGAAATCCTAATCCCCAATGTGATGGTATTAGGAGGTGGGGCCTTTCAGAGATGATTAGGTTACGAGGGTGGAGCCCACATGAGTGGGATTAGTGTTCTCATAAAAGAGACCCCAGAATGCTTTCTTGCCCTCTCTTCACCATATAAGGATACAAGATCTGTAACCTATGTGAAAACAAATTTCTAGAAAGAGATATATAGCAGACTGTATTTTCTAAAAACGGTCATAGCAGTATTTCTAACCACACACGCTCTTCCAGAATCTTGCCACTCCCCATCAAGAGGTGGAGTCTCCTAACTCAAAAGTGGTTTAAAATTAACTCAAAATATATTAAAGACCTGAATGTAACACCTGAAACCATAAAAATCCCAGAAGAAAACATAGGTGGTAAGCTCCCTGACATCAGTCTTGGTGATAAGTTTTTGGATCTGACTCCAAAAGCAAAGGAAACAAATGCTAAAACAAATAAGTGAGACTACATCAAACTAAAAAGCTGTTGCATAGCAAAGGAAACCATCATCAAAATGAAAAGGCAACTTATTGAATGGGAGGAGATATTTGCACATCATATATCAGATAAGGGGTTAAATATCCAAAATATATAAAGAACTCATAAAATTCAATAGCCAAATAAACAAACAATCTGATTAAGAAATAGGCAGAGGATCTCAATTGACATTTTCCCAAAAAAAAGACATAAAGTTGGCCAACAGGTACGTGAAGAGATGCTCAATATCACTAATCATCAGGGAAATGCAAATCAAAACCACAATGAGGTATCACCTCACATATATCCATCATATATGTATATCAATATAATAGAATTATTATTCAGCCTTAAAAAGGAACAAAATCTTGCCTTTTGCGACGACGTGGATGGACCTTGAGGGAATTATGCTAAGTGAAATAAGTCAGAGAAAGACAAATACCATATGATCTCCCTTATATGAGGAATTTAAAACAACAACAAAAGATCAAGCTCAAAGATATAGAGAACAGATTGGCGGTTGCCAGAGGTGGGGGGGTTGGGAGGTGAGTGAAATAGGTGAAGGGGGTCAAAACGTACAAACTTCCAGTTACGAAATAATTTAAGTTATGGGGATGTAATGTACAGCATAGTGACTATAGTTGGTAATACCATATTGCATATTTGAAAGTTGCTAAGAGAGTAGATCTTAATAGTTCTCATCACAAGAAAAAAAAAATTGTAACCGTGTATGGTAACAAGTGTTAACTAGACTTACCGCGACAATCATTTCCTAATGTATACAAGTCGCACACCTGAAACTAATGTTATTTGTCAGTTATACCTCAATTAAAAAAGAGGTGAAGTCTATTCCCCCTCCTCTTGAAGCTGAGCAGGCTCAGGACTGCTACAACCAGAAGTATAGTAGAAGTGTTGTATGTGACTTCTTAGGCTAGGTTATAAAAAGTATCCAGGCTGCATGGTTCTCTCCCTCCCCCATCCTCTCGTGGGATGGATGCTTGCCCTTGGAACCAAGCCACTGCGCTGTGAGGAAGCCAAGCAGCCACATGAAAAGGCCGTATGTAGGTGTTCTGGCTGACAGTACTAGGTAGGGTTTCAGCCACCAGCCAGCATCAACTGCCAGACAGTGAGTGAGCAAGCCTCCAGATGCTCTTCCTGCTCCCGGCCTCCCAGTCGTCCAGCTAAGAACCCAGACATTATGCAGCAGACAAGCCGTCTCCACTGTGCTCTGCATGGACTCCGGACACACAGTCTGTTAATTAAAAGGTTTTTCTTATGCCAGAGTTTTAGGGTAATTTGTTATACAGCCATAATAACGGGAATATAAGAGAAACTGTCAATAGCTTAAAATCAGTAAAGTGGCAATGAGAGGCTGGGGAACATAGGGAGATTTTTACTTGTCCATTTCTACACTTCGTACTGCTTGAATTTTGTGCCATGAGGACATGCACTAGCTATTTTATCTTTTAAATAAAACATAACCTCACTTCTGTGAAGGAGGCCAGAAGGGGGTCCCCTCACACAGTACAACCTGATGTCAATTACAAGAAGAATTGCCAATTACAGACCTCAACAGAAGATCGTCAATCACAGGCCCCAACAGGAAAAGATGTACACTGCATCTCCTACAAGAAACTGACTACCCCAGCAACTCAGCCAATGAGAAGCCATCATCACCCTGAGCTCTCACTTTTCTCCAATGGGCTTTTGTTCAAAACAACCCCTCCCAACTTACTCCTTTTTCTCTATAAAATAATGTCCCTCTCCTTTGTTCCTTGGACTTGCTAAATAATATTAAATTGGGGATAAAATATATATACCATAGTATCTAAATGTTTATTTGTGAGAAAGATATGGGAAGGTGCACATCAAGTTCATCTAGGGAAGTAGGAACATGCCAGATATAGAGAAGTGAGTGAGAAGTTTGGTCTTACTTTTAATGTATTGATTTTGTGAAAGAACATTAGTATATTATTCATATTAAAAAACATTTTACAAAAATATAAATTAATAGGAAAAGATACTAGCAGTAGATATATTTGCTGGGTAGAGAAGTTTCTCAAGAAACTTTTCAGGCATACATCTTCCAGGAAAAGGCCAATGATAGGTCTTACTCAACGTGACTTATTTAAGTACAGTGGACATGAGTCACAATTTACAAGGCCTTCAGGCTTGTAAGGGGAATCTGACCAATGATCTCCCAGATCACATGCTTACAGTTCTTTAATACGGAAACAAATGTAAGTAAATTAAGAGATGCAGAAGTTTCAGTTACGCGGTTTAGATTAGAGCTGAAATACAGAGCTCAACAAACAAACAAAAGGGGGATTATCTGCATTCCAAACCTTAGGTTACAACAGAAAGGAGGAAAAACACAAAGCATAACCTAAATTCACATTTCTAAATCCATCTGTTCTCTTTCTGGAACGCCTATCATTAATAGAAGAAACTGTATACCAAGAGACAGCCAGTCAAGGAGAACAGGAGAAGGAGGTGGCAAGAGAGCAGAAGAGGATAGAAACAGAATAATTCTGCAAATGGGGAACTGAAAAAGTCTCTCGCCAGGCCATCTTTATGATTGTAAGGAAATATAAGTGATTTTTAAAAAACCCGAACAACTAGATATATCAGTTATAAGGAAATACCTCCTTAAAAACAAAACTAACCTCAGAGGAGACACACACCAAAAAACCTACAACTTAAAAGAATGATTTATAATTAGACTATGATTTTGTGTTGGCATCTTTCTACATATCCAGTAGTATTCTACTACTACATCAATAAAAACCCATATTTATCAATAGGCATATTCCCATGTTAACAAGTAATGAAACACAGAACTGTATGTAACATGATAAAGATATCTGATTTTAATTGAAAGGGACTCACTCTATATTCTTATCCACCTCTTTAAGTCTACTTAGCCAGTATTTAATGAGTAAAACATTAAAGTTCTAATTAGAGTATTAGATTAGGATAGAAAAATGCCTGTAATGTCAGATAAATGCCTCCATTTTTTAATGTTTCTGAACATTCCTGAGACAAACAGAACCTGGCAAACAAATCCTGGCAAAACACAACTACATTAAAACAGTCTAATACCTGTGTAACCCAAGGGTGTAATTAGATCATAGGAAGGAAACACGCCAATAGAATTAAGTAAAGCTTTACTTGTCATGAGCACCCCAAAATGGGCATTCTTTGTACTGCAGTCTTACCAACCTTAACTGAAACACTGTTTATAATGTATCATTTAAAACACTCCTGTAAGAATACAGTGATACAGTCATTTGCTTTAAAAGTCCATATTGCAGCTATATTGGGTTGGCCAAAAAGTTCGTTCGTTCTTTTCCGTTAAGGTGGCTCTAGTAGCACTTAGTTGTCTTTAACTTCATTCGAAACAATTTTTTTAGATTGTATGTGACAGCTCTCATATCAGCGTGCATTTAAAAAAAGACTTATCAAAACTGGTGAACTTCTGTGTAGCCATTTTAATATTGAAGATGGAAGAAAAAAAGCAACATTTTCGGCATATTATGCTTTATTATTTCAAGAAAGGTAAAAACGACTGAAATGCAAAAAAAGATTTTGTGCAGTGTATGGAGAAGGTGCTGTGACTGATCAAACATGTCAAAAGTGGTTTGTGAAGTTTTTCGTGCTGGAGATTTCTCACTGGACGATGCTCCACAGTCGGGTAGACCAGTTGAAGTTGATAGCGATCAAATCGAGACATTAATTGAGAACAATCAACGTTATACCACGCGGGAGATAGCCAACATACTCAAAATATCCAAATCAAGCACTGAAAATCATCTGCACCAGCTTGGTTATGTTAATCGCTTTGATGTTTGGGTTCCACATAAATCAAGCAGAAAAAAACCTTCTTGACCATATTTTTGCATTTGGAACGTAATGAAAACGTTCTGTTTTTAAAAAAAATTGTGACGGGTGAGGAAAAGTGGATAACGTACAATAATGTGAAACGGAAGAGATGGTGGGGCAAGTGAAATGAACCACCACCAACCACACCAAAGGCCGGTTATCATCCAAAGAAGGTTGGATTGTGTATATGGTGGGATTGCAAGGGGGTCCTCTATTATAAGCTCCTTCCGGAAAACCAAACAATTAATTCCAACAACTACTGCTCCAAATTAGACCAACTGAAAGCAGCACTTGATGAAAAGCATCCAGAATTAGTCAACAGAAAATGCATAATATTCTATCAGGATAACACAAGACCACACGTTTCTTTGATGACCAGGCAAAAATTGTTACAGCTTGGCTGGGAAGTTCTGATTAATCTGCCGTATTCACCAGACATTGAACTTTCGAATTTCCATTTATTTCAGTCTTTACAAAATTCTCTTAATAGAAAAAAATTTCCATTCCCTGGAAGACCGTAAAAGGCACCTGGAACAGTTCTTTGCTCAAAAAGATAACAAGTTTTGGGAAGGACTTCCCTGGTGGCGCAGTAGTTAAGAATCCGCCTGCCAATGCAGGGGACGTGGGTTCGAGTCCTGGTCCAGGAAGATTCCACATGCCACAGAGCAACTAAGCCTGTGAGCCACAACTACTGAGCCCAAGCGCCACAGCGACTGAAACCCACACGCCTAGAGCCCGTGCTCCGCAACAGGAGAAGCCACCGCAATGAGAAGCCTGTGCACTGCAATGAAGAGTAACCCCCACTCGCTGTAACTAGAGAAAGCCTGCGCACAGCAATGAAGACCCAACGCAGCCAAAAATAAATAAATAAATAAATCTATTTTTTAAAAAAAGTTTTGGGAAGATGGAAGTATGAAGTTGCCTGAAAAATGACAGAAGGTAGTGGAACAAAAGGGTGAATACATTGTTCAATAAAGTTCTTGGTGAAAATGAAAAACGTGTCTCTTATTTTTACTTAAAAACCAAAGGCACTTTTTGGTCAACCCAATATAATAAAATGCATGAAAATCAGATTTATATTCTTTGTACTGGTACAGCTTAGCAGTTAAATAATCAAAACGTACATGGAACTGGTGAGGCAATAGTAAAGTGTTTGAATTGCTGTTTATGTCCATTTAGCCTTAGAAGACATACAAGTTTTTTCTATTTTTATATATATTTTTAACATGAGAAAAAATTGTACCAATTCAGAAATCAACAAAGGTAAGATGAGAATACAGTCTTATTAAAATTATTAAAAAGCTAAACATGGTAGAATATATTTTCTTTGCAAATCACATTAACAGTGCATTCAAAAATTTTATTCTTCAGTGGAAAAAGTCTGTGATTACTAGTTTTTCTATAGAACTGTCCTGCTTATAATACCTCTGAAGATGCTTACAAAGTTTTATTTTTAAGTTAATATTTGAATAGGTAATGTACTCTCATAGTTTTAAAAGGTAAAAATACAGTGAAGAGTCTCTCTTCCACAGTTTTCTCCTATTCCTCTACCGCCTCCTTGACTGCAAATATAGTGCGTTTTTTTAAGGTACCTGAAGGAAACCGACAGGAAGCAGAGCAGATCATCGTACCGAAGAAACAGCACAGGGCCTGGAGCTAATGCCAAGCTCGAATGTGCCTCTGCCACTCTCTGGTCGGTTCCAATACTTGGGAAAACCTCAGGGTCCTCATTTGAAAAAGGATGATCAACATCAGAGGATTTCTGTGGGTTTAAAATAGTGCCTACATTCCCTTCAAACTCTCCCCAATATAACCATCGTTATGAATCTGAGATATATTCCTTGGAACCTCTTCTATGCATTTACAAACATTATCCTGACCTACACATACTCTCATACTCTAACCTTAACCTGCAAAGGCATCTCTATGGCTTTCACTAACATTTCTCAGATACTTCTAAAATATGTTTCTTCTTTTATTTCTAGTTGTTTTTGCATTCTCTGTTGTTTGGGACATAAACAGCTTGTCCCAGACGTGATGGATTCTCTCTTTTGTCAGTATTATTCCTGTGTTCAACTGTTTTGGCTTTGAATTAATTTTGTCTGAGATTAAGAGTATCACATTCTTTTGGGACAGCTTCCCCTACACCCCCGCTCCTTTCATCACTTATCTATGAGATTTTGTTTTCAGTGTCTGTCTCCCTTGATAAACAACAGCATTTAAAAACTCCAACCTGTCTCTATTAATAAGTATAATCCACTCACACATAACATTTTACTTTATGCTTTCTATTAACTATGCTTCTCTTGTTTCTTCCTGCCTGCCTTCAGCTTACTTGGGTTTCCTTTTTCCTTTTTCTTTTTTTTTTTAAATAAACACTAATTCTCCCCCCTATTCAAAGTTCTCAAATGTGTCAGTACTAGGGCATCCAGATATCTGAGAGGCAGTTCTTTGGTTGTTGTGACTGGCTTGCATCCCCCCTAACTTTCAAAGGTCCTGCCACACATTCACTAAGTGAAAAACTTGAGCCTATAATATAATCTAAGTCCATTTCAAAGAAAAACACAAAGTATTTTTTGGATGGTTATACTCGACACAGAATTATCGAGGAATTTAACTGGACTTTCACATTTAAATCAAGGGAAGACTATACTTAGTTTTGTTTATGACTCTACCAAGAATCTGGTGACTTTGAAACTTTACCATTTCAAAAAATCATGTTGCTGGTGGTACTTAAGGCCAGCATAACATACTTGTATGGGTCTGCATTTATAGCTATACATTCATAATGACTTTTCATATTAGAAGGATCTACCTATTTCATCTTGTCTTCTAATGTAGCTGTACCTGCGACCACATTGTAGTCCTTTTATTTTCTTCAACTCTTTGCTTGTTTTTCTGTTCATATTTATTAATGGAGGACTAGGCTGGGTGAGCAGTTAGGGTATACAAACAGCTTCCCTTATCAAGAAAGCATGCAGGTAGCTATAACCCTGGAATGTCCCTTCACCATTATCCTGGGATCTCCATTCACCATCACTCTGGAAATTACTTTTGCCTCTCTCATATGTTGGATCTCCTGCTTTCTACACTCGAAATCTCTTCATTCTTGGTTTATGCCTACATCTTGGTGAAAAACAGTTCATCCTCTAGTAACCAGCTAAGAAAAGGTACATGAGGTAAAATTTTTGAAGACTCTCCTCCCATTTGATAGTTGGTTGGATATAGAATGATGGATTGGTAATAATTTCCCTTCAGAATTTAAAGTCACTGTGCTAATGCCTTCCAATTTTGCTGTTGAAAAGTCTAAAAGTCATTTAGACACTTGATCCTTTGTATGTGACCTGTATTTTCAGGAATGGCAAGGCAGCCAGAAACGGTAGAACAAAGTGAGCAAACGGGAACCAGTGGAGTGAAGGGGGACAGATTACACAGTGCCACATAAATTTTGTTTCTTTTCACTATGAGTGTCATGGGGAACTACTGCAGAATTTTGAGGAAAGGAGGAACATTACCTGACTTATCGGAAATAGATCATTTCAACTCCTGTAGTGAGACTAAAGTTGAAGAAAATGGAGACGGCAAGAGGGTAGAAGCAAAGAGACCAACAGGAGGCTAATTTCAATAATCTAGGCAAGAGATGATGGCAGGTTAGACCAGGGTGTTTCACTGGAGGTGTGAGAAATGGCTGGATTCTGGATATATATTTTTAAGGTTGAGCCAAAGGGATTTGGTTCTGCATCAGCCATGGGGTTGAAAGAACAGAGTAAAAGATGACACAAAAGCTGTTGCCTGAGCAACCAGAATAATGGAGTGAATAGAGAAGACAGGGAATTCCCTGGCGGTCCAGTGATTAGGACTCGGTGCTTTCACTGCCATGGCCCAGGTTCAATCCCTGGTCAGGGAACTAAGCCTCATGGCGTGGCCAAAAGAAAAAGAAAAAAAAAAAAAAAAAGAGAGAAGACAGAAGTATAAGGTTGGGGGCAAGAAAAGTTCAGTTATGCACACATCAAGTACAAAATGTCTACTATTTGTCCAAATGGAGATGTTGCATCAACAGTTGGATACACAAAAGTCTGGAATTCAGGAGCAGCAGCTTTTTGGCTGGGCTATTTTGGAGCATGGGCTCATTTTGGCATTTACATTCCCTTTGATCCTATTCATTTTCCATGCCAGGTTATCCAATGTGAGCCACATAATATTTTTTTAATATGTCCTTTTCTGCTTAAATCATCTAAAACTTCTATTACTTACAATGAAGAACCTTAACTGAAATCATTACTAAATCAGGAAAATAAATTAGTTTTAAATTGTGAATGAATAGAACTTTATTAAAATGGAAAGGAACTAACGGTAAAATCTTAACTGCTTCTAAGCTGAATATATCCCTTGGCAAAGCCCATCTATTTTCACAGAATAGGCAAAACAAAAACTGCAACCCAACATACAACTAATGAGCTAACCATAAAAAAATCATTAAAATCCTCAAGTTTCCCCAAATGAGTTTCTCTTCCCTCTGGAATCTTCAATACTGCTATCAGCATGTTATACATAAGGGGATCATCCATCAGTAACTGATATTGTGTGAAAATATCCATCATACACAAGAAAATCCAATTTTATTACATAAGGTCAAAAATAATAAAAATCCCAAATTAGAACGTGAAATTAATGAGATGGTACGCTATTACAAAGATGAATTAGATGTCCATTTTTAAAACAATGAGACTAAATCTCTGCACTGTTATCATACTATAACACAGTATTATTGTATCTATGAGCTTCCTAAGCATGCAGACATCTAAATTCTAGTAGTTATAACTAATATAGAAAAAATATACCCTCAGATAAATTGCTTTTAAAACATAGGCTGGGGCTTCCCTGCTGGTGCAGTGGTTAAGAATCCGCCTGCCAATGCAGGGGACACGGGTTCGAGCCCTGGTCCAGGAAGATCCCACATGCCGCGGAGCAACTAAGCCCGTGTGCCGCAACTACTGAGCCTGTGCTCTAGAGCCCGTGAGCCACAACTACTGAGCCTGCGTGCTACAACTACTGAAGCCTGTGCACCTAGAGCCCGTGCTCCACAACTAGAGAAGCCACCATAATGAGAAGCCCGCGCACTGCAACGAAGAGTAGCCCCCGCTCACTGCGACTAGAGAAAGCCTGCGCACAGCAACAAAGACCCAAAGCAGCCAAAAATAAATAAATAAAATAAATAATTTATATAAATAAATAAATTAATTTAATTTAATTTAATTAAATATAGGCTGTAGAGTTAGAGTTCCACAGGGTAATAAGATAACAGACACTGGGGAAAAAAGGTCCTATAAAGTATGAGTAGAAGATAATGGATGCATGAGAGGTAGAAAAGTCTAGTATTGATATATTACAAAAGAATACAATGACGTTTAAATGAAAATATTGATAGTTTTTGCTAGATAACCTTTTTCTGATTATAAGATTTATTATCACAGAAAATACAAGAAAGTATAAAAGAGAAGTCTCAGCCCATATTACAGAATCCAGAGATAACCACTTTTAACATTTCGGTGTATTCTCTTCTAGTCTTTCTTCCTATGCACACATGTATATGAAATGAGTGGGTGTGTGGGTGTATGTGTATGTGTACACAAAAGCAAGATCTACTAAACGCCATTTGTACATCTTTTTTTTTTCATTTCATATGACACACACATCTCCCTTGTTTTTAAATATTTTTCAAAGACAACTATTTTAAACAAGATTTTACCATATGAATTTCCATGATATAACCACTGTCCTACTAGTCAACATTAAGGTTGCTTATAACTTTTTATTACTGTAAATAATGTTACAATAAATAGTATTATTCATAAATCTTTGAATTTCTGAATTTAGAGACCATATTTCTAACAATACTTCTTAGGAAAAATGTTTAGAAAGCACTTAAATATCAACAATGTAGATATGATCCAAAAATGCTGCTTGATTCTGAATTTAAATAAAAGAAGAAGAAATACACATGAAATAAAAATTAAAAAGCACAGTTCAATTCAAGCAAACATCTATCAAACCTTGCCAGCAAGTTTCCTTAATGAATCAAATGAGTTTCTCCTCCCTCTGGAATCTTCAATACTGCTATCAGCGTGTTATACATAAGAGGGTCATCCATCAGTAATTTACATTGTGTGAAAATACCCATCATACACTAAAAAATGTGGACTTTTAAAAGATCGGTAAAAATCTAAAATCTATTTTCACATAATTAGGAAGTATTTCAAACCAAGAATGCTGTAAGTAACGCCATCAAGCATGAATTAATGTGCCCATAAAAAAAAAAAAAAAGCTAAACATGGCTTCCTTGACAATCTACTAAAGTTAAGTGTACAGGGAACCCTAAAAAAGTAGGGCTTAGTTTTAGTCATCTCTTAAAAAGCAGCAGAGCTAATAGAACAAAGCATGTTAAAAATAAAAAATACTATACTAGGAAATAAAAAGAGGTATAGTAGCCCTTATTAAAAACTAGTCTCCTGGGAAATTTTACCACAATTAAATTACAAGTCTATTTTTTGTTCCTAATATCAGAGTAATTTGAAAAAAATTTGCCTTATGTTTGATTGAATTAAGACATTAAAAACTATCAGCTCAAACTTCATAAATAAACAGGAGAAAATATTTTTTAAACTCTTCTCAGATTAATCTATTTTTACATCAATTATCAGAGATATGACATTGCCATTTTATTTCTATACTCACAAGAGTCTGATTTAATTTATAAGTTCTTAGTTTATTTCTATCCCTCTAAGGCACTCTTAAGGATCATAAGTCCTAGTATATGCTAATTCTCAAAGGAACATCATTCACAATCAATGCACTTCTGATCACTGTACATAGACAATGAGTGAGCAGAAAACTTGCTTATTCAAGTATTCCAGCAAATGTTTGTACCTGCCTTTATTAACTGGCCTATAATAATATACCCCGGTACAAGAGTATTTTAAAACAGCAAAATGTTGTTATAATGTATAACATAATAATAATATACAGTTGACCCTTGAACAACGAAGGGGTTAGGGACGCTAACCCGCCATACAGTTGAAAATCCACATGTAACTTATAGTCAGCCCTCAGTATACGCAATTCCTCCAAATATGCAGTTCTACATCCTTGGATTCAACCAACTGTGGATGGTGTAGTACTGCAGTATTTACTATTGAAAAAAAATCCATATGTAAGTGGACCCTCAGAGTTCAAACCTACGCTGTTCAAGGGTCAACTGTACTTTATTGTTAATAATGGTCAAATTTTTCCTTTGTATATAAAAAGTATAAAGTATAGTACATAAACAGCCCTGTATTTAAGCTTTAAAAGTCTCTAAAAACCTACAGTTGAAATCTCACTACACTCAAAGCCTGTTGTTCAGAAATCTGCCTCTGTCAAGTAATTGATTTGGATCTGGAAATAAACTATATAGAGATTTTTATTGTCATGCCATTTGTTGGAGTAGGATTTGAACTATATCATAAGAGGAAGTGTGACTTCATAGCAGTTTATCAGGTAAACAAGCTCCGTATAGCCAAAAATTATATGCATTAATACAGAACAGAGGACTTCCCTGGCGGTCCAGTGGTTAAGACTCCGCGCTTCAATGCAGGGAGCGTCGGTTCGATCCCTGGTCAGGAAACTAAGATCCCACATGCCACATGGTGTGGCCAAAAAAAAAAATACACAACAGAAAAGTCTCTACACATGTGTGTTTCCCACCCATGATGGTGAATTTCGCCAACAAAAATCTACCATAAATAAAGACAGCAATCTGTTTTTATATCTAATAAAAGAACTGCTGGCAAGCATTTTAACCATTATGACTTAAACCACTGTGGAATTTCAATTATGAAATAATTTTTAGTGCCCATCAGATGAAAATCTTCCAATAAACAACATGCTCCCAAAAACAAGACAGAGTGGTACAGTTCAGTTCTGAATAGGACTGTCCTGTTCATCTCACCAGATTGATCAGCCTTCTCATCGCATGTTCATGAGAGCAAACACATTCACAGGGATCGAATCCACCTTCTGCCATGATTACCCAGCTTGATTTATCTTGACTGTTTAAATCTAGGAGGAAGGAAAAAATATCATAAGACTACTATTCAGAGTTACTCTTTCTCTTGAACTATGAAGAATTCATGTATGTATAGATTCATAATAGTTTTCTTAAACTAAGTATAGTTCATATTTATTGACTTAAATCTATGAATTTATTACTAATCTTATATGAATTATGAATCTATACAAATGATTGGCTACCACTTTACCATCAGACTGATTTCCTGTAAATGCAAATGTATTCAGATACTCTATACTGGCCCCATCTGTGAAGCTGATGATACTAGAGCCCTACTCTGCTTAATTACCAAATCCTTTAACTTTGTTAGCCCCAGTACTGCTATGGACTGAATATGTCCCTACTAAAATTCATATGTTGAAGCCTTAATCCCCAAGGGGGATGGTATTTGGAGGTAGGGCCTTTGGGAGGTAATGAGGTCATGAGAGTGGAGCCCTGATAAATGTGATTAGTGCCCTTAAAGAAGAGACTGATATCTCTCTCTCTTCAACATGTGAAGATACAGCAAGAAGGCATCCATCTACAAAGTAGGAAGAGATTCCTCACCAGACACTGAATCTGCCAACACCTTGATCACAGGCCTCCCAGAATCCAGAACTGTGAGAAATAAATATTTGTTGTTTAAGCCAGAGGTCCCCAACCCCCCCCCCCGGGCTGCAGACGGCTACTGGTCCACGGCCTGTTAGGAACCAGGCCGCCTGGCAGGAGGTGAGTGGCCGGTGAGTGAGCTAAGCTTCATCTGCCGCTCCCCATGGCTCACATCACCGCCTGAACCATCCCTCCCCACCCCCCGTGGAAAAATTATCTTCCGTGAAATTGGTCCCTGGTGCAAAAAGGTTGGGGACCGATGGTTTAGGCCACACAGTCTGTGCTATTTTACTATAACAGCCTAAGCTGACTATGGCAACTTTGCAGCCTTTATCCTACCAAGAAAGCCCTCTAAAAGAAAAAAATGAGTTATCTAAAATGATACCAATGTGCGGGGCAGGAGGGGCATGAATTAACATGAATGAACATGATAAAAGCCAGGAAATAGCTGGGAAGATTTTGAAAAATAAGAGTAACAAGATGGAGTACTATAGATATTTAAGATGGAATAGGCAATCAATGGAACTCGTAATTTAACTTAAAAGACCTTCATTCATTCAAAAAATATTTAGCACCTGTGCTAGGCATTAGCAATATAAAAGTGAGCAAAAACTGATACAGTCCTTACCCTAAGGGTGTTCACATTCTAATAGTGGAGACAGATATTAATCTAAATATTTTAAAAATTATAAATGCAAACTTGTAAATGTTATAAAAGATAAATGGACCAAAAGACTGGAAAAAACAACACACAGAATGAGAGAAAATATTTGCAAATCATGTATCTGACAATGACTTAATGTCCAGACTACATAAAGAACCCCCTAACTCAATAACAAAAGCAACTCAATTTAAAAATGGACAAAGGGGGCTTCCCTGGTGGCGCAGTGGTTGAGAATCCGCCTGCCAATGCAGGGGACACGGGTTTGAGCCCCGGTCCAGGAAGATCCCACATGCCACGGAGCAAGTAAGCCCGTGTGCTACAACTACTGAGCCTGTGAGCTCACAGTAAGCCTGTGAGCCACAACTACTGAGCCCGTGTAACACAACTACTGAAGCCCGCGCACCTAGAGCCCGTGATCCACAACAAGAAGCCACCACAATAAGAAGCCTGCGCACTGCATCGAAGAGTAGCCCCTGCTCGCCAAAACTAAAGAAAGCCCATGCGCAGCAACGAAGACACAATGCAGGGCTTCCCTGGTAGCACAGTGGTTAAGAATCCACCTGCCAATGCAGGGGACACGGGTTCAAGCCCTGTTCCAGGAAGATCCCACATGCCGTGGAGCAACAAAGCCCTTGCGCCACAACTACTGAGCCTGCACTTTAGAGCCCGTGAGCCACAACTACTGAGCTCATGCACCACAACTACTGAAGCCCGCACACCTAGAGCCCGTGTTCTGCAACAAGAGAAGCCACCGCAATGAGAAGCCCACACACTGCAACAAACAGTAGTAGCCCCCACTCGCCGCAACTAGAGAAAGCCCGCGCGCAGCCTATGAAGACCCAACACAGCCATAAATAATTTAAAACAAAACAAAACAAAACACAATGAGATACCGCTTCACACCTATTAGGGTGACTTTAATTTTAAAAAAGGAAATAAATAATGTGGAGAAATTAGACACCTCCTAAATGGCCTTTCTGGAGAACAGTTTGATGGGTCCTGAAGTTAAGCGTAAGAATTATCAATGACCCAACAATTCCACTTCTAGGTATTTATCTCCAAAGATTTGAAAAGAGGGACTCAAACAGATACTTGTATGCTAAGTGTTCATAACAGCATTATTCACAATAGCCAAAAAGCAGAAACAACTCACATGTCCATTAACTGACGAATGGATAAACAAAATGCAGTATATACATACAATGGAATATTATTCAGTCATAAAAATTAATGAAGTTCTGATACACAGATGAGCCTTGAAAACATTATGCTAAGTGAAATAAGCAGACACAAAAGGACTCATATGATCCCACTTATATGAAATATCTAGAATAGGCAAATTCATATAGACAAAGTAGAACTGTGGTTGCCAGGACCTGGAGGAGAGCAGAATGGGGAGCTATTGCTTAATAAGTAATAACTTAAGAGTTTGGTGTGATAAAGTTTTAGAAACAGATAGTGGAGATAGTTGTACAATGCTGTGAATGTAATGCCACTAAATTACAGACTTTAAAAAATGGTTAAAATGGTGAAATTTATGTATGTTTTATCACAATAAAAAAAAAATCATTGTGGTTGCCCAGGACTGAGGGGCTTGAGGAGAAATGGGGAGTGACTGCTAATTGGTACAGGCTTTCTTCTCTAGTGAAGAAAGTGTTCTAAAATTGATTATGGTGATGGTCACACAACGCCATGAATGTACTAAAAACCACTGTACACTTTAAACGGTGCACTGTGTGGTATGTGAATATCTCAATAAACCTGTTACTTTAAAAAAAAAAGATAAAAGGTGCCTGTAGAGTATATACAGGTTCTAAACTTATCTAGGGAGTTAGGAAGATTTTACTAAAGAAGTTAATGCTGAGTTGAAAGTGGAAGGATGCACTGGAATACAATAGGGTAAGGTGGAAGTGGAAGGTATGGGGATCTAGGGCTGGAGGCATTCTAGACACAAAGTAAAGAGCAGTGCAAGACCCTGTAGTGAGTAAGAGTATAACCTGATGAAGGAACTGAAAGAAAGCCCCGATGTGCTGGAATTCAGACAGCAATCCAGACAAGAAGAGTGGTCTGAAATGAGACCAGAGAGGTCAATGGGCCAGGCCACACAGAGCTTTCCAGGCGATGTTCAAGATTAGGGCTTCATCCAAAGATCAATGTGAAGTCCATAAGGGTTTAATGCCTGTGTGTTTTTAAAAGATCACCTTGGTTGCACTATGGAAAACTGACAGTAAAGAAGCTAAAGTCAACGTAGGGAGCCTAGTCAAAATGCTCCTTCAATAGGTCAGTGACGATGACGTCCATTATAGAAATTTATAGGTTGAGGACAGCACATCAAATCACTGGGGGGGAAGACAAGTTATTCCATAAATGGTACTGGGGAAAGCTGACTCCTTACTCTCATTCCTTATACCAAAACAAATTCTAGATGTATGAGTGATTTTTTTAAATGAGGCCACACACAGAAATAGTCAACTAGAGCAATGGATCAGAAAAGAATGCTGACAAACTGACCCCATGATTTTACCAGAATGTAGAATGTGTAAATGTGCTGTTTTTAGTTATTTATTTTTAGAATATTTACAAGTTATTCTTCAAGTATTTACTATTGTTATATCTATATACATACGTCTTAGATTTATTTTTTATAACAACTTCTTTGAGATAAATCACATACTATACAGTTCAGACACTGAAAGTGTACTATTCAATATTTAGTATATTCACAGAACTGTGCAACCATCACCACAATTTTAGAACATTTCATCACTCCAAAACAAGACCTATACCCATTAGCAATCACTCCTCACTTCCCTCTCTTCCTCCCAGCCCTGGTTAACCACTAACCTGCTTTCCGTCTCCATGAATTTGCCTATTACAAACAATTCATATAAATGGAATCATACAATATATGTTCCTTTGTTATTTGAATCTTTTAAGCAAGAATTACTTATTTGTTATTTATGGACAAGAAAATTAAAGTCATTTATTCCAGAAAACATGAACTTCAAAGGACTACTGTGTTGTACATATGGCACAGGTGTAATAATCTGAAATATAGTTTTCTGTGAGAGATTACATATCCAAAGGTTTGATTTTATACATATTGTCACTCTGAAAAATTTCCTAGTTTACTGTCTGAAATTTCTTAGTAAAAATCAGAGCCAAAATCTTCAGCTGTGTTTCTAAAATGGTGCTATTTTAAACCATGGACTATTTAGAATTTAGAATATGATAAAGGTGCCATCTTAAACCATGAACTATTCAGAAATGGTGGAATAGTTGTCTGTTTTTTTAAATTAAAGTATGATGCATACAAAAGGACTGGAAGAAAATACATCAAACTTAATGAGTGGTTAGCTCTGGGGGAGAGAATATAATTTGCGGGACAGCCATTCATTTTGTCAATTTTTAAACATTTTTTATAACGACTATGTACTTATATATTAAAACTTTTAAAATATGGAAAAAATTTAACTAAAAAAGTCACAAATGTATAACTACAAGAAGGCCACTGGGATACATGTAGAAGAACATAAATCCAAGAACCTATAAAGGATCAATAATTTTGACAGCCAAAAATGATATCCAGTTGCTACAAGCCAAAAATATACTGTAAAATAAAAAGACAAAGAACTTAAAAAAAAAACTTCAACACATATCAGCGTTAATTTCCTTAATTTACAGATAACTGAAAAATCAATATGAGAATGGCAATCTAACAGAAAAAAAGGAGCAAAGAGCATGTTCACAGGAAAACAGAGCCAATAAGCAAATACAAAATGGAAGAAGTGCAAATCTAAACATCACTTTTATCAGAAAATTGGAAAATTTATGTAGAAAATTTAGATATCCATATCAAAATAAGCATGCAAAATTTCTGTATAAGAATGGTCACTGCAACACTTTTTATAAGAGCAAAAAATGGTAATTCTAAGTGTTTATTTATGTAGCTCTAATTAAATAAATAATAGTATGAGTACCTGAAATCCTATACAGCTGTTGAAAAGAATGAGTCAAATTTCTATGTGATGATTTGGGGAAACAGCCAAGATACACTGAGGTGAAATCTAGTTGCAGAATAGTCAGGGAAATCCTACTTCCCATCTAATATCTTCTTGCCTGACTTAAGGGCAGGTGGGATTGGAAGGGGAAGGAAGTGGAGTTGCAGGTAACCTAAGCTGGAGAGTTTTACTCTCCAGAAGGTAGGAAATACCAAACACAAACTCTGACTACTTCACAGTTTTGTCTGAGGCCACTCTGTGTCCACACTTTTTTTTTTTAATTGATTAGCCTTCATGTTAGACAACTGACTGTACATATCCAACACAGAAAACCCTGAAAAAATATATAATCTACCCTTATATGTAGATAAAGTTCACCCCTGAAAGTCTTTCTCAATTGTTTTTTCAAACTGTCCATAAGGAAACAAGAGCTCAGACTGTGCTGGGTGTGGACATATGCAAGTGTCCACTTACAAATACTGGTCCTTCCTCCCTCTCAGTGCCTTGCCAGTCCAATAAAATGTTGGTTGAAATTAAAAGATACAGTCCTAAGTTTTTTTAAAATAAAATTCAAGTACTAAAATGCCCAATGTCTATCCAGTTCTATAGCCCCTGAACACAGAAATACAAAGTACTAGCAAACTGACTTTTATAAAGGGAGACTTGTTTTTATCACCCATAAAAATTGTAAAACAGCTATTTTAAGTCTCTTTTTAATCCATTTGACTTACAAAATTAGATTCCACCACCACCACCACCACCCCCACCCAAAAAAACACAGCTTGGGGGCAGGAACCTATTTTAGTCATCACTCTGTCTCTAAACACCTCCCTCATTGCTTAAGCCATAGCAATGAATAAATATTTTTGAATATTGGACAATGTTTATTTTCTCTGTATCTATATATGCCAGGGACATGTATATCAGCTAGAATTTAAAGTATCTGTTGGTCTTAATTAACCTCCAGTAAAATAAGAAAACGCATTTATAAACAGGACATTGCTCAATAGTGCTATGCTTCTGCGGAACTTTCTGCATGTAAACTTGAGCTGTTTTAAGTACTATACAGTTTTCAGTTAATAGTTTCCACTTTAAAATTACTTTTTAAAAAAACAGAATGGAAACAGTCCTCTTTTGGCTAGGACCTCAGAGCAAGTGTCAATGCACACCACCAGCTAAGCACTAGAGCAAAAAACTCACCCAATCCCACCCCACATTTAAATCCCTTGGTGTCCAAAGACATTAAGAAGCTGCTCTATCCTGAGTAAGACAAAACTGGGTTACTGAGTCAGAATTCTGGTAAATCAGCCTAGAAGAGGCATTTGATAGAAAGTAACTTAAAACAATGCTTTTGCTTTTCATGTTTCAGAGGAGTTATTCACCTCCTCGATATATATCCCTAATGTGAGAACAATGCTAAATAATGTCAAAGACATGGGTCTGACCCTCGACGACAACCAGCTTTACTCCAATTGGTCACAAAAGGCCTAAGTCATAAAAATAATAATAGTGCACTGAAAAAGTTCAAAATAATCCTGGAGAGGAGAGAGGGAAGTAAATACCGGCATAGAAGAAATAAAACTGGCCATGAGTTGATAATTATTGAAGTTGAGTGATAGGTACCGGAGAGCTTTTATACATTTCTACTTTTTTCTATTTTAAGATTTTCCATAATAAGTATTTAACTTATCAGTATTTTCCCAGTATAATGAATATTTGTGATAGCAATCTGACTCTGGGCGTAGATTAAGCAACAGTTTATAGATGACTTTCTATGCAGCATAAAGGACAAAATACATCTAAAGCTCTCAAACCATCCACTCCTAAACAACTCTTAGCACAGGAAAGCAGTAAAATAATCCACTCTGTATCTTGGGAGGGCAAATGCAATTAATTCCCCATATCCCTCAGATCCAGGTCATTTCTTCCTTCAACTACAACTAACAAACCTTTCCTGGTAGAGTTCAGCTGTAATTAGTCAGTTGAGTCATCCTGTTTCTGTATGTGCTGAAGGAATTTTCCAGTGCCGTTAACCAATTTATTATCTGCCGGTAGAACCTTAAACTCTCCAGCTCATGCTGGGTGGGTTTAACCTACCTTATTTCATCTTTGGGGAGTCAAACTTAACTGCCTGTTTATAACTTTGGAAAAGGTGGAAGAGTAGATACTGTAGTTCTACTACTGTGATTTCTAGGATTATGCCATGGAACTGCATGCTTATTATATACAGGATTGATTCCTTGGGAAATAAACTTCTCAAAAGTGGTTCTTGATTAGGCCAAATACTCTTAGTAGCAAATATTTGTAAAACAGCAACATTACCAGTGTTACATATTTAGTATCAGTGGTATCCCTAGAAGCACAGAGAGTAAAATGACGAATGCCAACCTCCCCATTCCTCTCTCCCCAATTCTAATCCCTTTCCCAAGAGGTACCATAGTTAACAGCCCAGTGCGAATACTTTCAGGTCTTTTTATATGTATTTATACCCATCATTTTGGTAGGTTTTATGAGATCATACTATACATGTTCTGCAACTTGTTTTTTTATAACATAAAAAGTCTTGCAGACCTTCCAATATATAAAGTTCTACTTCATTCTTTTTAATGGTTACATAATACTCCAAAGCACAAACATACAATTTTAGCATTCCTTTAGTAGAGATAACTTAGGGCCTTTCCAACATTTTGTTAACATAATGTTGCAACAAACATCTTTGTGCCCATATTTTTGTAGGACTAAGTACAAAAAAATGAAATCTCTAGGTCTAAGGGCATTCACAAAAAGCCTTTACCAATTTTAATTCTACCAACAGCACATAGTACATATCACTAATTGCATAGCATAGTAATTACAAACATTATTACTATCACTAATAGTATAATAATATATGGCTATAACGTTAAAAAAATTTTTTGCCAGAATGTCAGAGCCCCAAAATATGTCTCATTGCTTTTATTTTCTATCTAATGAGGCTGCACATCTTTTCAAGTTTATTGGCATCCGTATTTCTTCTTTTTCAAACTCTTTTTGTCTAGTTGATTTTAGGAGTTCTTTATATTATTGAGTATTAGTCCATTATGTCATAGCAAGATTGAGAACTTGTTATACATTATTTGCTTCCCTTTCTTCTCGATGGCTCCAAAGCCAGATTTATAAGGGTCTATTTTGACAAATTTTTCTATTTAAATATCTAGCAGACTATTAGCTAAAAAGTTAACAGAACTGCAAATCACAGAAAAATAGATCTAAAATCACAAGAGAACAATTGGAAATAACATCCAATGACAATGTGAAATATTAATTGGAGAGTATTTTCATTTTCTTTAATGCTTTAACTTACTAACTTCTTCAAAGGACAAGCTAGAAGAACTGAAGGATAAACATAAACCCTGGATTTTTTTTTTTTTGACAATTTTACTTCAGCTCTTTTATCTTAGAGCTATTTGTTGTTGCCATAGGTGTTAAGGACTAACATGAAGTTTAAAAAAAGTCTTCCAGCCATTAAAGATTTAGGGGGGAAAGCATTAATACATTTGTATGTGTGTGTGCAAGTTCATCTTGGTTCCTCTTACAGAAGTAAATATTTGGTTTGGGATATATCTTTGTAAGAAGCTGTTATCTCCTAAGTTTCTTTTTTAAAATAAATTATGCTTTTTTAAAAGAAAGTATTTTACAAATACCTAGGGGTAACAAAAATTCCCAAAATATAATAAAATGTCAACATAGGTTTCAAGATTATACAAGTAATTTTCAAATGGGTTGAAATGGGTTTTTTGTAACACACTGCAAAATAGTAAATATTTTAAAAGTACTTTTAACATAAAATGCTTGGGAGAATCAGTCATGAATTTTTAAAGCAAATAATCCTAGATTATTGCTAGATTATGCTAGATTAACCCACAATAGTTCGCACATTAATTTGGAATGGAACTACCATTATATGACTTTTACCTAAAATAGCCTTACTTGTTTACTTCTTGCTTTACCAAGAGCTAACAAATTTCCTTATCATATACGTAGGTAAATGTAACAGAAGGAGGAAAAAATTTTAAAAGAATACAACAGGGCTATGAATGATGTGGTCATGAGATGTGAATAAAAGACAAAACCCTGAAGATGATTAAAAATGAAGGGCCAACAATTGCTGAGCCTGCGCGTCTGGAGCCTGTGCTCCGCAATGAGAGGCCGCGACAGTGAGAGGCCCGCGCACCGCGATGAAGAGTGGCCCCCGCTTGTCACAACTAGAGAAAGCCCTTGCACAGAAACGAAGACCCAACACAGCCATAAATAAATAAATAAATAAAATTAAAAAAAAAAAAAAATGAAGGGCCAGTAAGCAAAATGGTAAATAAACCTCTTAAGTCTAAGAGACAAAAGAGTTAAAAGAGCCAAGAAAGTCTCTAAAAAATATTTAAAATAGATAAAGACCAACGGAAAAGATAATTCCCAAAAGAGGTGCTACAGCTAATTAACAAACATTTTAAAAGGTCACCCTAAGTAAATAAAATAAATGCAAATTAAAATGTAAACTTTTGGGACTTTCCTGGTGGTCCAGTCCAGTGGTTAAGATTCCATGCTCCCCATGCAAGGGGCCCAGGTTCGATCCCTGGTCAGGGAACTAAGATCCCATACCGCAACTAAGCCCACGAGCCACAACTACTATGCCCGTGTACTCCAGAGCCTGCGTGCCACAACTAGAGAAGCCTGCTCGCCACAACAAAGAGCCTGTGCGCCACAGTGAAGACCCAGAGCAGCCAAAAATGAATAAATTTAAAAAAAAATTCACTTCTAAAAAAAAATGTAAACTTCCACCTAAAAGAAAAACACCAAAGAAGTACCATGAAAATCCAGTCATACATTGCTAGTCCTACAGTTAACATCTACAACCCTTCAGGGATTTGGCAATATGTATCAAGAACTATAAAAACGTTCTTATTAATGATGTTTGTTATCTGTGGTCTGCTTTAAAATACTCCCACAGAGGGAGGGGAAAGTAGAAGGAGGGAAAGGGACAAATCTTCCTTATAGAATTCCAATTAATATTAGTAGATTTATCACCCTCTAGGAGGTGAAGCTTAACCCTCACTCATCCTTGAACGTGGACTAGACTTAGTGACTCACTTCTAAAGAAAGAATTCAGAAGGAGAAGGTAACTTTATAGTAAAGAAACCTAGCAAACCCTATCTTAACCAAAAGATCAAGGTAAACATCATGTTGATATGTCATGTTGATATCACATACCCTTTGACATGATGTGATGAGAAGGGCATTTCACCTCTGTGGTATTCAAACCCAAATTGAGGGGAATTCTACCAAATATCTAGCCAATACTCCTCAAAACTGTCAAGGACATTAAAAAACCAAAACAACAACAAAAAACAAGGAAAGCCTACAAAACAGAGGAGACAAAGCAGACTACCACTACTTCCAGGTGATCCTAGGAAAGTCCTTATAAATGATAAAAAGAAATAGATTAGGACTTCCCTGGTGGTCCAGTGGTTAAGAGTCTGCGCTTCCAATGCAGGGGGCACCAGTTTGGGGAACTAAGATCCCACATGCAGCACAGCCCGCCAAAAAAAAAAAAAAAAAAGATCAGCACTGACATTTTACTTAAGTTAGTAATACTGGGTAATGTACTATTTTTGTTTTTTTGTGTTTTGTTTTAGCCATGCCGCATGGGATGCAGGATCATAGTTCCCCGACCAGGGATCGAACCTGCGCCCTCTGCAGTGGAAGTGTGGAGTCTTAACCGCCGGACCACCAAGTCCTGGGTAATGTACTATTAATTCCACAAACATTCATTGTTCTCCAGAAACTTTAGGGGATCGCCCTCGAAGAAATTCTACCAAGAAGTTTATAAATTAATTTTGATTAGAGGCAGAGTACTGTGTATTAGGCATTTGTTTTTCCACGCAAGCATTCAAAACAATAAAATGTCAGCTTATCGTCTACACATCTCAGATCCAATCCTCCCTAAAAAAAAAAATATATATCAAAAAAAGAAGAGCAATCAGTTCTAAGAACCCAGAAATACTGCAGCTTGATTTTTCCTTTATTTTTCTCAAGGTTGAATTATAAAAATATGTACCCTTATTTAACCTCCCTACTCTTGCCAACCTCTCATTTCCTCTTGTCTCCAGTAAGAGTTAGTTCCCTGCTCCAGCTTCCAAGAGCAATATAACTAAGGAATTCATATCCCTCATAAGAAATGAGTCAGAAACCCAGTATGCTCAACGTGAAATTCTTGTAGTTACGGGAAAAAAAGTATGTAAAATTACTATGTGTCTAGAATTTAAACCTAGGGAAGAAGTATTCTATATTAAATTGATTATACTTGGTTCTGTTAAGGTTATCAGATGTTTTTTCTTCTTGTTTTCCTAATTTTCTATACTATATTTCACTTTTTAAATCAAATCACATATTTACATATGGGTACATAAATCTGTACGTATATGTAAACATTTACGTACACATGTAAACAAAAGATTCTATCCAAAAGAAATACTAAAGGTTGATGCCGAACTTCCTTGCATTAATAACTCACAGATAAATTTTCTTCTATGGATGCTTGCAAATGGTTTAAAACCATAAGAATTTAGTATTAAAAAATAATTATATAACTGGTTGCCTCTCGAAGAGGGCCTAAGCATTTAGGGGACAGAAGTAGTAAAGAAACTTTTCACTGTATACTGCTTTGTGTCTTCTGAATTACTCAAAAAATATTAACTTTTAAAAAGAATAACCTTAGAGTAAGCGTCTTGTTCTTCCTGTACCAGAACCATTAGCTCTAGGGACAAATAATTACATTTCAATTTTTCTCTTGAACTGAACGTGCTAAATTATCTTAACCCTCTATCTGACCTTCCATCATCACTGAATTTCTTGGTTAGAATTAATATATAAAAAAAGGTATTCTAAACTCTGTAAGTGAATGTGTTACAAAATAAACCAAATCCCATTATCAGTGAGAAATGACCAAGTATAAAAATAGACCATACAATGGATACTTCTAAAGTCAACCTTTGCCCTAAATCTGAGGTAATAATTCTTTGTAAAATCAGTTTTCAATGTTTTACCTTTCCCTTCCTCTACTCATTCTCTGGTGGAAGCTTTAACAATTAAGAGAATCAAAATACTGAGACAACAGAGTATATATCACAAACTACTAATGTTGGTATAATGTTTTGGTAATGTTTGGTAAATTGAGTTTAAAATAAAAGCAAATGGGAATTCATTTTTAAATTCATTTTAAAGATACACATAAAACAAAGAAAATAAAAGAAAACAGATGAAGATGAGACTAGTTTTCTTTCAGGTTTTTTCCCAAGGCACATTCAGAATCAAAGATGTCTGGATACACACTATAGCTGGAAGGCAGAAAAAAGAGGGTGGAGGGAGGAGAGACAGAAGAGGTAATATTACAACCCAGTAAATAGGAAATCAATTCTTTTTTCTAGAATTTTCTGAACATACCAACCATATATATATTTATATATCAAAACTTGAATTACAAATAAATGAGGATGGGATCAACATTTTAATAAATGGTCCCTAGGAAAATCTGCTAGCAATTAAGAAGGAAAAAAGCCATCAGCAATTCCAGAAGACAATTTAGGTGAATATTTATTTGAACTCTAGTGGAAGAATTTCCTAAAGATACACACAATGAAAAATATCAACAAACTTACAACATAAAAATGTGTGCATAAAAAAATTCTCAAATACAATTAAAAGAGCCAAAGAATTAAAAAAAAAAAACACATATTCCATTAATACGACAAGCAAAGACATCTTAATAACATGGAGCATATACAAACAGATCCTTAAAGTGGAGACTGCATTTGAGATCACAAGCTATAACTTTTATGGCAATATGAATCCAGAAGTCAAAAAATGTTCATGTCCTGTGAATAATTCCACTTCTAAGGTTCTATCATTTTAAAAAAATCTGAGGGACTTCCCTGGCAGTCTAGTGGTTAAGACTCACACTTCCACTGTAGAGGGTGCGGGTTCGATCCCTGGTCAGGGAACTAAGATCCCGCATGCTGTGCGGCACGACCAAAAAATCAAAAAAATTTTAAAATCTGAAATACAAAGATTTATGTACTAACATGGTTATCATAGCTTTATCATAGTGAAAAATTGGGACAATCTAAATTTCTGGCTAAAAGGAAATATTTAAATTATGATACATACTGTGAAGTATTATGCAGCCAAATGTTTCATTTTCTTTCATAATGACATGGGGAAATAAACACAAAAGTATATTAAATAGGATATAAAAATAAGCAAAGCACATGCACATATTTAAAAAACACAAAAAAAACCACACTCAAAAAAGTTGAAAGAAAACATACCAAAACTATCATTGGGTATCTCTGGGTGACAGGATTTTAGTTTTCATTTTGTATATTTTATCTTTCAATATCATATAATGATCATATATTAACTCTTGTAAATCAGGAAAAATGTTGGATGCAGCAAAACTAAGGAAAACTAACTCAGATTTTTCAATAACTAAGTGGTAAAAAGTAAATAAACAAAACTTTTAAGAGATGGCAGGGATACGCTTACAGTTGAAGAAATTTAAGAGATTAACAATCAAATGCCACGTAGAGACCTTGTCTGAACCCTGATTCAAACTAACCTAGCAAAAGGACAATTATGAAACAACCAGGAACTTTGAACACTGACTGGATTAAATGTCATTTAGGAATTACTAATTTTTTTTTTTAACATAACTACAAAGTCAATTGACACATCTGAAAAGAGTCATTATCTCTGAGAGATCTCACTACGTATTTCCAGTTAAAAGAGATTTTATGCCTGGAATCCAGCTGAAAATAATCGTCCAAAGGAGGAGATATGGATGAAATAAAACAGCCATAAGCTGAATAATTGTTGAAGCCAGCTGATGGGTAAATACGGATGCATGATACTATCCTACCTTTTAGTACCAAAAATTTCAAACATACCTAAGTTTTTTAGAAATACATTTTTATAGACAAACAAAACAAAAACTCTTCTTCCTCCCCACGCAAACACAGGGCTCTTCTTGAGAAAGTAGGGATAACCAAACTTGACTCAAGGTCAGAGGATGAAAACTATCTTTCTACCGTAATTTTAAGAAGGTGATTTATGATAAAATCACTCTTCCAAGTAGCCAAATCTTTACAGTGATCAAAACAGTATCAAAACTCTTCCCATTTAAAAATTAAAAACAGGGACTTCCCTGGTGATGCAGCGGTTAGGACTTCGCCTTCCAGTGCAGGGGGCGGTGCGGGTTGGATCCCTGGTCGGGGAGCTACGATCCCACATGCCTCACGGGCAAAAAACCAAAACATCAAACAGAAGCAATATTGTAACAAAATTTAATGAAGACTTTAAAAATGGTCCACATCAAAGACAAAAATCTTAAAAAATAATAAAAAATAAAAACCCAGAGCAAGGGCAAAATACAGAGTAATAATTTAGAATGCATGCAATTTGTTTTTCTAAGACAGAAAATAGAGATGCTAGTCAGTGAAATGGGGAACTCAGAAGAAGCATTCTATGCATTTTTATCTAAAAAGCATCAATGCTATTGATTAAAGCTCCAAAGTTATAAAACCAAGAAAGTGAAACATACGTGCCAGAAACTGCTGGAACTGCCCCCCAGACATTCAGGGAGACTACACTTGAGTTTGCTGTCTATTTTTAACCTTATTCCCAATTATATCAAAGGGGTAATTACTCACCTCTAAAAAATATATTTTTTCTATAAATAGCTTTCTGATCCCAAGTTTTTACCCAGTAGCCAATTAGAAAACGGATTAACCAAATAAGCAGAGCTATCCCAAAACTCTGGCTACCTTTCATATTAAACAGGGAGAACAAAATATTTGCCTATCAATTTCAGTAATACTATCATTACTGTACTATGTACTAATATGCTATAATTAGTTGTTGGGATTACTTTTATCAAATGACAACATCTCAATGCAATAACGTGTTCAAATTCACTCATATACAATACTTTTTTGTAACATATTCATTTGCTTTATTCTTTTTATCAGAAATGGATCTCAATCAAACATAGCCATACCTAATAATAGTTTATATTTGCCTGTAGCTTTCTAACTACTTTCATATCTTGACAACAGCCCTTCCAACAAAGTCAAAGCAGGATAATTATCCGTTTTAAAATGAGGAAAATAGGTTCAGATAAGCTAGCAATTTTACCATGATCACACATCCATCCAGTATGAGCCAGATCTTGGACAGGAAGTCGCAACGTAAATTCCTGACAAAGACTCATTCCGCATCTGTCAGATATGACCAATCATGCTAGTTATACTTGTTTCACTCTTTTAAACACAACTTTAGAGCAGTACAGAAATGAGATAACCATCAACTAACTTCCTAATACTTCTTACTAGTGACATACTTTTCTCTTAACCTACATTTGCATCTCTGTCTGATTCTCTGATGGGAAGAGGGCAAGGAAAGGATGCAGACTCAAGTTCAAATCAGTCAACTGTTATTTGTTAAAAACCGCTAAAGCTATGCCTGGGAAGTTAAAGTCATTTTAAAATTTTAAATGTTGAAATAAACCCCATTATGTACCTTAAATACCATAATTCTCTATGCTTAGGAGTTAAGACTTCCTGAATTCTATCATGACAAACTTTTATTTTTATTTATTTTTTTAATTTTTATTTATTTTTTTGGCTGCTTTGGGTCTTTGTTGCTGCACGCAGGCTTTCTCTAGCTGCAGCAAACGGGCTACTCTTCGTTGCAGTGCACGGGCTTCTCACTGCGGTGGCTTCTCTTGCTGTGGAGCACAGGCTCTAGGCACACGGGCTTCAGTAGCTGCGGCGCGTGGGCTCAGTAGTTGTGGCTTGCGGGCTCTAGAGCGCAGGCTCAGCGGTTGTGGCGCACGGGCTTAGTTGCTCCGTGGCATGTGGGATCTTCCCGGACCAGGGCTCGAACCCGTGTCCCCTGCACTGGCAGGCGAATTCTTAACCACTGCGCCACCAGGGAAGTCCCTATCATGACAAACTTTTAAAATTCACATTAATAGCCAAGCAATTACAGTTACAAATTCCTTATAATACTCCCAAATTGATCCAATAGGGTGACCCTATATTGTTTGTAAACAAAGAATGTTGCCTACCATTCCAGTTCTATAAGGATCAAATCATTAGCCACAACCATTGCTGACCTATCAGTACACACTGAAAGAATTTAGGATGAAGCATTCTGTGTTTTGGATTTATGGGCCCCTAGATAGTCAAAAATGCATATCTAAGGAAGAATTCCAATGACCCCAGATTCTTGCATCTTCCCATGCACAGAAAAGCACTAAAATTGAGATATCTGATCCTTGCGACTAGCAGTAACCTTTCACCTGACTGCATATATATATATATATATATATATATATATATATATATATACACACACACACACACACCGGCTCCTCCCTTACCTCGTTGGAACGGCTTCTCAGAGCTACCTGAGAGGCTGTCTCCCATGCTATAGTCCTCAGTAAGACACTGAATAAACTCAACTCACAGCTCTTACGTTGTACATTTTTTTCAAGTCAACAGGCCCATCTAGAATTAGCTAGTTACAAGAGAAAACTACAATAAAAACCACCTCTGAAAATCTTACCATAAAACATTTTTACAGGGCTTCCCTGGTGGCGCAGTGGTTAGGAATCCGCCTGCTAGTGCGGGGGACACGGGTTCGAGCCCTGGTCCGGGAGGATCCCACATGCCGCGGAGCAACTAAGCCTGTGAGCCACAGCTGCTGAGCCTGCCCTCTAGAGCCCACGAGCCACTCGTCGCAACTACAGAAAGCCCACGCGCAGTAACAAAGACCCAATGCAGCCAAAAATAAATAAATAAATAAATTTATTAAAAAAAAAAAAAAAAAAAAAACATTTTTACAGGATAACAAAAAGCTTAAAGATACTCTTTCAGGGGGCATACTATTCCAAAGGAAGAGACTAGAGCAGGCTAGAAAGAAGGACAACAAAATGTTCATTTTTCATAGAATGGAATGGGAATGTACAGAAGAAACAAGGTCAGTATGACCAGGAGGCCTGTGTAAGACATCACTGTATAGATAAGGTACAGAATAGAGGATGCTAAGTCTTTATTTATATTCAACAAACCAAAACTTTACAAGTGTTACTCTTAAAACTCTGGGGATGCACCAGTTCTCATCCACTCATTTAAAGAGGAAAGAACTGAGGCCCAGAGAGTGTCAGTGACTCACCCAAAGTCACGCAGTAGAGGTGGGCTTCAAACCCATGTCTTCTCTCATTTCTCCTTTCCTGAAAAGGATATACCTAACAAGTCCCCAGGGGACTAGGTAACTAGCAGAAGAGTTCAGAGGAGGATACAGAAGAAATAAAAGGCATGCCCCACCTCCAAGAGCTTGCAATCAAGTTAATTATTAATTATAATTCATTCATATAATAATATAATCACATACCAGTACATAATTAATGGCCAAAATAAATGCCACAAATGACTTCTGTGATAATCTCTCTGGAGAAAGATCAAAAGGAGAACTACTTAACTAACTTAACTTCTATCCCATTTTTATTAAAAGCTGAACTCTTCAAGATTATTTAGAATTTCCTTACCTCCTTAACTCCTTGACGTCTCTGCAGAACAGGACTCTGTTAAAGGTCCACCCCAGGGCTGCCACCACTTTTCTGGAAATTCCCCATTAATGTGACCCTATTTTCCTACATCTTAGACATTACCTTTACTTTCCTCTGCGACCCTTTTTTCCCTTACCTGTATTTGATTGTATTCTAGGAATCACCTTAGGCAACACTTGTTAAAAACAGCATGGGATAGCAGAAAGAATATATCTCAGATAAATGACTTAAGTTATGGCACTACTGAGAAATGGATAAATTAGCCTCTCTGTGACTTCAGATTATCTATAAAACAAGAGTGATAATTGAAACTATTCATTTTAAAGGGTTGTTCATCAAGTGAGAATTTGTAAGAGTGCTTTATAAACTGTAAAATGCTCTGAGCCAATAACTCTTAAGCCCTTAGATTTGAAATGTATCTTCAACCTTCAGCCCAAGTTCTCTGTATACTGCTTTGGGGTGTTTGTATTCTCCTGGGGCTCAGCTATCACTCTTCTGCATAAAAGCAAAAGGGAAGAAAGAAGTCTTCTGTTCTGAACATTTGTCCCTCACCTACAAATTTCCTGTCCTTCCCTAGCTGTTCTTTGCTCTTAAACAATCTCATAGATTCTCTCAAGATCCAGGGGTAAAATTTATTATAAATGATCAAACAAAGGAAAACTTTCCAACTGAATCATTTTTGTTTATATTCAATATCTTAACACAAAGTTTCGTATTCTAAAAGTTTTTCTGAAATTTCTACTCGAGTACTACTTAGTCATATTCTGAATAAAAATTTTTAAACTCAGGAAAAAAGGCTGTGTTTCATAAGTTAGAAACAGAAAAATTCAACAGATGATATAAAAATTCCATATTCTGTGACCCCAAGTCATAGTGGATATAAATTACTTACAAATGTTAAAAAACCAGCTTTCAATAGCTGTATTACAAAATACTAGTATGTTCTGAAATTCTGAGGTATATCACAAGTGATGTTACAAATCTGTGAATGATTTACACCATTCAAATAAGCTAGAGCAGAATCAAGACTTTTTCTCACTATCACTCCCATTCACTTCCTTGCCTATATGATTTTTGGAAGCAGAAAGGAGTTATGGCTACTGCTCTCCCAACTCAGGTAACTCACAGCTTCTCTCACCCATGCTATAGCCTAGATGACATATCTGCACGTAGATGCACGTCAATGCCATTCATGATGACAGGAAAAACGCTTAGAACCTCTGTGATAAAGAAAGCAATGTTACTTAAAAAAATGAAACTTGAGTAAGCACCACAGAAAAAAAAGTCTTCTAAATTTCAAGCAAGTCAGTTTCTTCTACATTACCTTTGCCCAGAGTACAAAGCAACGAAATACATAGTATATGAAAAAATTAGTCTGTGTTTTAAAAGTATAAGCTACAACAAGATAGCAACCAGAACACTGTCCTCCAAGTCTTCGTTTATGAAGAAGATGCTTACTATATCCCTAACTTGATTTGAAGCATCTTTATTAGCTGTTAAAATTTGAAAGTGCTGCACCTGTAATACTTGTCAATGAGTGCAGTCGAGCAAAACCCAGCTTTATTCTGTATTTTTACAAAACTGAGACTCACATCTGTTCTTTAACCTAAATTTAAAAAAGGAAATGAAAAGTCAATATGAAAATAAGCAACAAGGTAACTTTCTTCAAAACAAAAGCAATGAAGTTTAAAATGTTATAAACAAAATATAAGCCCTACTACACACCTAAAAATTGGTTTTAGTAATATACACTTTTCCAAGGAGTTAAACTTTTTTTTTAAATTTTGAAAGCAATCACATTTAATTTTAAAATTCAAATACAGAAAGTTGAAAAAAAAAAAGCAAAAGTAAAAGGTACTCTCTTCTCCTCAGAGGCAACCTCTATTAAAAACTCTCATGTAAATTTTCTCGGACTGCAAGTATATGTATGCTATATATACTTGCTGAACTATGATTGAATCACATTTCAAATCATTTAAATATCATAATTATGACTTTTTAAATAATTAGACTGGTTGGTTGACTATTTAAAGCCATGGTTCACCACCACATTATTTATAATGGTGAAAACTGGAAACTACATTCATGTCCAACATAAAATGAAAACTTCGAGTAAACCAGTTTATTCAAAATATCTTATAAAATGCAGCCAGTTAAAATCAAGTTTAGAAATTTTCTAAGGTCACAGTAAAGAGCTCACTATGTTAACCCCCTCCACGACCCCCGAAAAAGAATACAAGCTTATGTGAGTATTACATCTCATTTGTACCAAAGATGAATTTAAAAAGACTGGAAGGAAATACATGTACAGAGATGACTTCTGAATGACAGGATTATAGCTTTTGTTGTTGGCTTTATATATTACTATCCTTTGCAGCTTTTCAGTAACAAGCATGTCTTGTGTTTAAAAAAAAAAAAAAAGAGGGACTACTAGAAATGCATATCCAACTTAGGTTTAAATAGAACAAAACAATTCATGATCGCAGTTCTATTAGCATATTCTGACAGCCAGAACAAGTAGGTTTACTTGTTATAACTTCCATGATTCTGTAAGACAAAAAGACTGGTCAACACTGTTGTAATATAAAGTATATGAATTTTAGGTCAAAGAAAATTGGGTTTGAATCCCAACACTTCCAGTGGCTTTTCCTTGGGCAACTTACCTAACCAGAGCCTGTTTCCTCCAGTGTAAATTAGGGGTAACAATATCTGACTTGGAAGGCCGATGTGTAAGCTAAACATAAAGTATGTAAAGAAAGTAGAGGCTGGCATATATACTCCATGAATAGTAAATGCCATTGTTATTGATATTCAGACAGGTAACTTTTTTAAAATTTCAGACTCAAGTAATTTTCAGCCCTCTTTTAAAATGCCTTTGAAGTGCCCAAGCTTTTCTTTACCTACATTAGGATCTACTGACATATGCCCAACCATTTCAGATGATTAGCACTTTTTGTATGGGCCAAAATATGAATATGCACATAAACACACACCAAAAGAACACCTTTACTCACAAACCTGTAGTAGTACTTGTCTAAGAAGTTTTACAATCTTAAAAAAATCCTAATATAAGCCACAATGTAACAGTCGGGAGTCTTTAATTTTCTTCAAAGTCTTTACAACTCGTATACTAATATATCACTATTAATTATCAATTTAGACAATTTAGTGTCTTTTATTGAAGTTTTTGTTCTAAGTCTTATTACATTATATGGGAAAAGATTATTACAAATACTGTACTTCCTTTTAGCATTGTACTGCTTTTTACAGATACAGGTAAAGTTGCGATTTTTCTTCATTTATTTATTCCATCAGCAAGCCTACTGATTGCTTAATTGGTTCTCCCTGACCTCATGGGCCTCCCAATCGAATAGGCCAGAGAGCCACAGACAATTTACTGATAATATGGAAGGTGAAGTGATGGGAGCCACAAAGGGCTCTTTACAGAATCCTGAGGTGGATTAGGATAGAGCTCTGCTAAAGGTCATGTATGACCTGAGCTTCGACAGATAAACATAGTTAGTCAGGCTTCAAGACTAGGAAGAGAGTAAAGACAACTGGTATTTCTCTGGATTAACTGCCCCAAATTAATGCATCAATCAATTCAATTTTTTTTTTTTTTTTTACTCATTTGGAAAGAGGTCTTGCAGTGAGAAATCTATTCAGTTTATGATGATCCAATGGCTGTCCAAATATTAAAACACCCAAATCAATTTAAAAAATGTAGGAAGAATTCAAATGACTATACCAGCAGGTAAAAAGTGATAGATGGATTTCTGGTGTGTGGAATGCAAGGTAATGCATATGAAGGAGAAAATACTCCAAATTTACTTTAAACCTGGTAGGCTCTGAAAATTCAATACAACAAAGCAAGAAGACCTTTGCCGAATGTTTCTTGAGGTCATCTACCAGCTATGCAACCTCAGGCAAAAAGACCAACAGAACAATGGACTTCATTAAGGACACGACTGGAAACGGGACAGAAAACGTTACTTTGGCCTTAACAAAAACATGGCCTATCAAAACCAAAGTACTGTGTACAGTTCTAAACACTGTAGTTCAGAGGCAGTAGGGTACAGTGATTAAGAAAACAGATGTGGGATCAAATCCAACTTCTGCTACTTACTATGTCTCAGTTCTTTCATTTGTAAAGTGGGAGCTGGAATGCCTACATCTGAATTGCTCTACAGTTAAATGAAAAACACGCTAAGAGTTTTTAGCATAGTACCTGACACAGAGTGTTCCCCAAAATGACAGCTATCATTACTACTATAAAGCAAGAAGAAATCTCCCAGAGAAAAGCCATTAAAATATTAACACATTCTCAAACTTTGACAAGCATTCAAATCACCTAAAGGGCTTGTTTAAAATTCAGATACCTGGGACCAATTCCTCACAGGGATTAATTCTATAGGTCTAAAGTAGAATGTGACTGTTCTCTGGCCCAAACATCAAGAACTATTGAAGTTGGAGAATCAAGGTACAGCCCTACAAAAAGAAGCTGAAAATTAGGGTTTTTCCATAGAAAGAACTGGTTTAAAATAGACAGTACGTTCAAGAGTGATGCAGATGTGTTCAGGTTTATTCATTCAACCAACATGCGTTGAGCACCTACTTTGCAGTGAAAAGGACAGACAAGGTCCCCATCTTCCCAGAGTTTAACTTCTAGTATAGGAGACAGAATACAAAAAATAAGGAAATTCCAGACAGTGATGGAATAAAGAAAATAAGAGAGAACGGTGAGATAATTGTGGGGGCAATCTCCGTGAAGGGACAACAACTGAACTGAGACCTGAATGACACGATGGAATCAGCCATGGGAAGATCTGGGAAAAGATCGGAAGCCACAGGGTACAGCAAGTACAAATGCCCTGAGGTAAGAACAAGCCTGGCAAGTTCCTGGGACAATGCTAGTGCCGCTGGAATGCAGGAAGAAACTGACGTGACCAGGCTCCTGGGTACTAATCTAGGCATTCGGATACAAGATAAGAGAGGAAGGCAGTGCCAAAACATGTACTGCCTGGCAAACCTTGGTAAAGAGTTTGGATTTCATTCCGAACATGATGAGAGGCTTTTCAACAGAGAATCAAAGGCGTGACACAATCTGATTTACATTTTAAAGGATCCCTTAGGCTGTGGTAAGGGGAAAGCAAAAGTGGAAGCAGGGAGACCAGGAGGTTGCTGCAGTAGGCCAGGTGAGAGATGGTTTGCTGGCAAAGGTGGTAGCAGTAGGGATGGGAAGAAGTGGACAAATCTAGAATATATATTGAACACTATAATTTAAGGCAAATTTAGCTAAGTTTATGACTAACAGACCCCAATACGTAATTAGCATGTTTAGGATACTTTGTAGTATGTACTTATCCTTTGAAGTTGAGGTGAAGGAGAAACTTTCTTCTCTTTTGGCACCACTGATAAAGCACTGGACTAATGGGCACACATCCAAGACTCAATGTTAATAAAGAACATTAAGTGTGTAAAGTAAAGTAAAATCTTTTAGGATCTTACTCCCAGAAGCCTGGACAGCGGGTCAGTATTTGGAGTATATAGTAGCTATGGAATACAACTAAACCTTTACCTGAATCAGATCACTAAATGAACAACAACTTTTTAAACTTCCATATTGTCATCTCAGGCTATTCTGTGCCTGCTCTCTCAAGAGTTAAACAAGCAAAGCCTTGTCACACAGTACATATTAATTTCGTAAATCTTACAATATCATCATAAGAGATTTGAAAGGAAATCTTTTAGAACCACGATTTTAATCACTATGGTGTGGCAAACATACAGTGAATATTCCCTAAAAGTTAAGGTCTACAAGTCCCTATCTGCAAAAATTTAAACTTTGTTACTCAAAAATGAAGTACTACTATGTGGAAAAGCAGGTTACAGAAAAGCATATGCAGTATGATACCATTTTTGTACAAAATACATAAATGCAAAAAAGTCTGGAAGGATATAAAACCACTGCTGACATTCTGGTGATCTCTGGATGGCAAGAATATTGATGACTTATTTTCTTCTTTTTTTTGCTTATCTGCTTTAATCAACATTTTCTCCAATTATCACAAATTATTTCATATAAACAAAAATATTCAGTTATAGGTTAGCATAAAAGGTAAAAAAAAAAAAAAAAAGAACTTCAAGAAAACATAATTTTGTTTGTGTGTAAATCAGCAGGATTCCAACTGTGGTGTTAAGAAAAAAAGATCCCGGTTCCACACACGGAAGGAAGAAATTCGTTAGGAAGAGGTCCATGTTATGCCACACAAGGACATACCCTTCAAGGGAGTAGTCTAAATTCCTAAGACCTGGATTTGATAAGTGACGATCAATTTAGCACATAGCTCTGTTTTTCTTTCCTGCCGTTTGCTAAAGAAACACCTCAATTAATGAGTTCTCTGCGGAAAAAAATTCTTTTTTAAAACTAAGTTAGGACAAAAGGGAGGTTTGGTCTTCCGGTCTCGTTCGTGCGGTGGAAAAGTGCGGAGAGCGGCAGGGCTCCAAGCAGGCTACACTAGAGGAATCTGCGTGGCCGGTCATCTAAAGTGGAAGGGAACACAAGCCTTCTGCAAGCTCCACAGACGGGGCAGCGAGAACGCCTCCTAAGGGTCTCGAGACTACGTCTGAAAGGTCTTACGCCATCCAAGTTATTCTATGTACAGCTGCCAATGGTTTCTGACAATAACACAAAAACTGGAAGATCTCTTTAAACACAGGTATTACGTGCAGGAAGCTCATCCGACTTTATGCAAAGCCAAGACATTCTCTTTAGGCCACATCTTCGATTTTGCAAACTAGGACAACTGAAAACATCCTACTGATTCTCTACGGGTAACAAACATCATCTTGGCTAAAAAACACACAGAAACAGCCACTTTGGAAAACTGGCTTTAAATGGCAACATGACACTTCAGGTACTCTGATAACCAGTTTATCGCACTATATCTGTTCCAATAAAGGGTGCTACCCCTTTACTGTCGGCTCTGGTTCCACTTACTGAACAAACAGAAAAATGGAATCCTTCAAATTCACAACACAGTAAGGGCTAAAAGCTCCCGCTTTCTGGACGGCAGCTTTCTAGTCTCATTAATCACAACAAAGGACGTATCCTAGTGACTTCATCAAACCCGGCAAAGGCTGAGGAACAGAGATAAATGATATAGTGTGAATTTCAAGGTTTGTGGGGTTTTCCTTCCAGCTTCAACTCTCTCTTCTTTTTACTCCATTATATGCCTCCACCCGAGTTTACTGCTTGCCCTAAAAATAAAACCATCCGTGGCTACCGTCCACTTCCCTGCCAAGTCCCGACTCTGGTTTCCTGCAGAGAAAGCCAAATTTCAGGCTCTCCGCCTCGCTCTTCGCCGGGGGACGCGGGCTCGGCAGCAGCGGGCTTCTCCAGGTGCAGAGTCGCCAGCCCGGCCGGGGACTCTCCGAGCCCGAGAAGAAGCCCCGCTCTGCCACAGCCGCCGCAGTCCGCCAGAGCCTGAGGAGCCACCAGGAAAAACCGGGGTGAGGGGAAGGTGGGCCGGCAAACGGCGGTGGGAGAAGGGGCAGACACTCACCCGCCCAGACAACAACCGATAGGGCGGGGAAGATGGGGGCCGTGACCAAGCCTCGGCAGAAAGACCGCCTGAAGCTTCCGGAACGCTGCAGCTGCTCCGGTCGTCGCTGCCGCCGCTGCTCTTGCCCGCTGCTTCCTCCCCTCCTCTATTTTGATTCGACTGACCACGTCACTCTTAGCCACAAGACCCGGATCTGCCGGCTTCCGCGGGCGGCGGCGCAACAGATTGCAGCGGCCCGAGACCCCCAGCAGCCGGCCGGCCGAGCATGCGCGCGCCCTGCGCCTGCCCAGTAGGTCCGGGTAGGCGGGGCGGGCGCGAGCGTCATGCGGTTCGTGCGGGCGTGGAGCGCGGGGGTTGTAGTTCCTGGTGGGAGGGGTGGAGCCGAGCGCTCCGCTGTGGAGAGGGAAGGCCACGCGTCTGTTGAAGTGGCCAGTGTGTCCTCTGTGTCGTCTGTCGTGGACAACGTCCTCTGCAGTGTGTCTCCCTTTGCCTAAGCTGATGGCTTTCCTCGGCCGGAGTCTTTAGAATAGCGGGGGTAGCGGTAGACGTGGACGCAAGTTGATGTCTTTTGAGACACGTAGAGATTGTTTTCGATCACTCAGGCCCAGGTGAAAATTGGGGATCGGCATTTAGTCTTATATGTACAACAGTATGTCAGACGTGGCAGTTATTCCCCTGTACCCTCCCTAACAGTGCATCCAGAAAGCTGACTAAAAATCAGTTCAAGAGGAGTATTAAAGGCTGATCCAGAGATAGTGGGGAACTGGGAGGCAGTCAGCTCAAACCTTTGTTGCTTTGACCTTAGGGATTGAAATAAGGATAATACTTGTGGTGTAAGAGCCTCATTTCTTTGTAAACTAAGTTGGTGCTTTCTACTCTCCCATTCTAACCTTCTTAGTTTCCCCGCTAAACAACTGGGACCCAAGAGATTTCCCAATTTGGGAAAACTTAGGGCTACTCTGTTGTTTTCTTGGGTCCATGAATTGACAGACTTTAAAGAGGGACTAGTGGTAAGATGAAAGTGTGAGTTCCAAACAAACAAAGATTTCACGAAGGTGCCTATTTGCCTATCCTGCAGGAGAGGTGAAGGTTAGCTGTAAGAAACTGTCTTCGTTGCTCTGAGTTGACCTTTTCACCTAACCTGGACTTCTACCTCAGTATTTGGTTAATGACCTCAACTAGCTGAATCACCTTCAGCAAATTAGTATCATCTGCCAGAGCTTTTTTAAAAAATTTTAATAGTACACTTTATTTAAGCTAATTATCCAAAATATTAGTTTCAACATATAATCAATATAAAAATTATTAATGAGATACTAATGTTTACCTCATACTAAATCTTCAAAATTGGGTGTGTATTTTACACTTAGGGCAAGGCTCAATTCAGACTTTCAATATTGCAAGTGCTGGGTGTGGCTAGTGACCACCGTATGAGACAAAACAGCTCTAGAGCATATGAGCTAACAGGCATCCAGGAGGGGACCTGGGACTAAGCTGGAGGCAAGACCCGAGGACAATCTTTTGGGGATGCCTGGCTGCTTATTTTGCCAAGTCTCCTTGTGCCCTGAGTTCTTTTAGAATAACCTACGTGGGAATAATGGCTGTGCCTTTAAAATAAAATATTCATAAAATGCCACATGGACTTAGAAAATCCTGTTCTAGATAAAGGTAGGTAAACAAAGAGAAGAGCTTTTTAATTAAAGCAGGTAAAATTTTCTAGAAAATGAAAATTTCTGGTAAGACTCAAAGTGTTTCCTAGTTAATTAACAGATTACAAGTAGATAGAAGTCCAGCTACTTGGCTGTTACTCTGCACTCTTGAACAACGTTTACTCAAATTCAGAGTTTGAAGTGGAATCTAGTGCCCAGTGAAGTTCATAGGCTGACCTTGTAACAGAGGGTCTTTAATCTGTGGAACCTTAATTGTGGAACAGAAAGTCTCAAATACTTGGGTGTACCCATGCGCACATATGTGTTTGAAAACACAGCTGTGTATAAAAGAACAGTATGCTGCAAAATTGGACTGGTACACAGTATTGGAAAATTATCAGTATTTGCTTTATAAAGTAAATTACAGGAAAATCAAGATGTTAGGATCTTTGGTAGCTAGCTTCCAAGATAACCCCCAGTGATTCTCCACTCTGGAAATATATACTCCTCCAGCCCTTTGAATGAAGGCTACTCTGACCTGTAGAATACAGCTGAAGGTGTGTGACTTCTGAGGCTAGGTCATAAAGGCACTGATTGCAGCTTTCCCCCTCATTCTCTTGGATTGCTTGCTCTGGAGGAAGCTAGGCTCCACGAAACTCCACTCAAGCAGACCTGTGTATGAAGAGACCCATGTGGAGAGGAACAAAAGCCTCCACCAACAGCTTCACCACTTTATCCCCATGTGAGTGAACTACCTTGATTGGGCTCATCCTGCAACCCCAATCAAGCATTCGATGACTCCTTGCCCAACATCTGCTTGCAATCTCATGAGAGATAGAAAGGCCCAGCTCTGACACGCAGACAGTGATACAGGATCATATGGGGGTTTTTGCCCTGATCTAAGTTCAACCTTTCAAAACTTTAAACAATGGAAGAATGAAAAAGTATGTGTGTAATTCTCTATATAAAGTAATTTAGAAAATAACGTAGAATTCCCACCATAGTACCTGGAACATAGTAGATAGTGAGTATTTGTTGAATGGACACATAAAATTAAAAGACAGAAACCGGGCTTCCCTGGTGGCGCAGTGGTTGAGAATCTGCCTGCCAATGCAGGGGACACGGGTTCGAGCCCTGGTCTGGGAAGATCCCACATGCCGCGGAGCAGCTAGGCCCATGAGCCACAATTACTGAGCCCGTGCATGTGGAGCCTGTGCTCCGCAACAAGAGAGGCCGCGATAGTGAGAGGCCCGCGCACCGTGATGAAGAGTGGCCCCCACTTGCTGCAACTAGAGAAAGCCCTTGCACAGAAACGAAGACCCAACACAGCCATAAAAAAAAAAAAAAAAAAAACAAAAACCAACTGGGAAATATTTGGAATAAATATTGATAGATAAAGGAGTAATATAATGTATGAAGGACTCATACAAATCAATAAGAAAGATATTAATGCCTCTAATACATGTATGAGTAAAGAGTATGGGTTGATGGTTTACACACAAAAAGGAGATACTAATGACTAATAGGTATTTGAAAATCTTCAATCTCAGTAGTAATCAAAAATGCAAATTAAGATTTCCTTTTTTAACTACTACTTTAGGGAGTTTTGGTTTTTTTTTTAGCAGAGAGGGAGATATTTTTAAAGAGGAATATCTAATATTGGTACCGTTAGCACTGCTGTAGAAATGTAAGTTGGCAGGTAATCAATTTGGCAATATATACCAAGTTCCATAAAAATATCACATCTGTTGACCGATTTTCATTACTAGGAACTTAATGAAATAATTTAAAAGAGTAACATTGTAGAGATATGAATTGCATTTATATGATGGGAGAAAAATAGGGAAATAACCTATGGAAACAATGGTAATGGAAAGGCTAAATGTTGCATTGTATGTTAGGATCTAAAAAACTCGAGAATAGAAATAATTTTAAGTGACTATAAGGAAGTTAATCACATTTTATGATGGAGGAAAAAAATCTAGAAATAATCTAAATATACAATGGATGGAATGGATGAATATGTTAAGCTATGTTTTAGGCATTAACAAACTTGAAGGTATCTTCCCTTTCCGAACCAGACCCTACTTTGATTCTTGCTTTAGAAGAAGAAAGTGTTTATAATATAAATATATATGTTTTATATATTCATAAAAGCATTCTGGAAGATATTCTTATAACTACTGGCATTGGTTACTCTGGGGATGGGGTGAGAGGCTTCCTTTTGATTGTTTACCCTTTGTATGATTTGAATTTTTTCATATCAATGCATTATTTTTACAATTCAAAATATCATTAATAATTTTTTTTAACTTAAAAAAATTGTGGTTGTATTAGTCTGCTCAGGCTGCCATAACAGAATAGCACAGACTGGATGTCTTAAACAACAGATATTTAGGGGCTTCCCTGGTGGTGCAGTGGTTAAGAATCTGCCTGCCAATGCAGGGGACACAGGTTCAAGCCTTGGTCTGGGAAGATTCCACCTGCTGCGGAGCAGCTAAGCCCGTGCGCCACAGCTACTGAGCCTGAGCTCTAGAGCCCACGAGCCACAACTACTGAGCCCACGTGCCACAACTACTGAAGTACGTGCGCCTAGAACCCGTGCTCCGCAACAAGAGAAGCCACCACAATGAGAAGCCCACGCACTGCAACAAAGAGTAGCCCCCGCTTGCCGCAACTAGAGAAAGCCTGCACGCAGCAACAAAGACCCAACACAGCCAAAAATAAAAAAATAAGTAAATTTATTAAAAAAAAAACATATTTATTTTCTTGAAGTTCTGGAGGCAGGAAATCCCCAAGATCAAGGTGCCAGCAGGGTTGATTTTTGGTGAGACCTCTCTTCCTGGCTTGCAGATGACCACCATCTCACTTTGTCCTCACATGGCCTTTCCTCCGTGCAAAGGCACTCCTGGTTTCTCTTTCTCTTATAAGGACATTATTCCTACTGGATTAGGGCTTACCCTTCTGACCTCATTTAATCTTACTCACGCCCTTAAAGTCCCTATCTCCAAGTAGTCACAGTGGGGGTTAGGGCTTCAACATATGAACTTGGGTGGACACAAGTCAGTCCATTAACTGGTTAACTATATATAACATAAAATTTACCATCTTAACCATTTTTAAGTGTACAGTTCTGTGGCTTTAAATACATTCATCTTGTTGTGCAACTATCACCAACATCTATCTCCAGAACATTTTCATCTTTACCAATTAAAACTCTGTGCCTATTATACTGTAACTCCCTAATCTCCCTTCCTCCTAGTCCCTGGAAACCACCATTCTACTTACTGTCTCTGTAAATTTGACTACTTTTGGTACTTCATATAAGGGGACTTGTACAATATTTATCCTTTTATGACTGACTTATTTCACTTAGCATAATTTAAGGTCATCCATGTTACATATATGTATACACACACGCACACACCATATTTTGTTTATTCATTCATCCGTTGATTAAAACTTGGCTTGCTTCCACCTTTTGGCTACTGTGTATAACACTATTATAAACATGGCTGTACAAATATCTGTTCAAGCCCCTGGTTTCAATTCTTTTGGGTATATAACCAGAAGGGAAATTATTGGATCATATGGTTATTCTGTATTTAATTTTTTGAGGAATAATCATACTGTTTCACAGTGGCTGCACCATTTTACATTTCCACCAGCAGTGCATGAGGGTTCCAATTTCCCACATCCTCACCAACACTTGTTACTTTCTGTTTTTGTTTTTTAATATTAGCCATCCTAATGGGTGTGAGTTGGTTTTTCATTGTGGTTTTGATTTGTATTTCCTGATAATTAGTATGTTTTCATGTGCTAATTGTCAATTTGTATACCTTCTTCAGAGAACAATCTATTCAAGTCCTTTGCCCATTTTTTCTTTTTTTTTTTTTGGCTGCACTGGGTCTTTGCTGCTGTGCGCGGGCTTTCTCTAGTTGTGGCGAGCAGGGTCTACTCTTCGTTGTGGTGCGCCGGCTTCTCGTTGCAGTGGCTTCTCTTGTTGCAGAGCACGGTCTCTAGGCACGCGGGCTCAGTAGTTGCAGCACGCAGGCTCAGTAGTTGTGGTGCGTGGGCTCAGTAGTTGCGGCGTGCGGGCTCCAGGGCACGCGGGCTTTAGTAGTTGTGGCACGTGGACTCAGTAGTTGTGGCTCGCGGGCTCTAGAGCACAGGCTCAGTAGTTGTGGCACACGGGCTTAGTTGTTCCACAGCATGTGACATCTTCCTGGACCAGGGATTGAACCCATGTCTCTTGCATTGGCAGGAGGATTCTTAACCACTGTGCCACCAGGGAAGTCCCTTTTGCCCATTTTTTAATTGATTGGTTTTTTTTGTTGTTGTTAAGTTGTACGAGTTCTTTCTGTATTCTGGATATTAATCCCTTATCAGATACATGATTTGCAAATATTTTCTCTCATTCCGTGAGCTGCCTTTTCACTCTGTTGATAATGTCCACAAAAGTTTTTAATTTCAATGAAGTTCAATTTATCTTTTATTTTGATGAAGTCCAATTTAATTTATTTTTTCTTTTGTTGCGTGTGTTTTTGGTATCATCTCCAAGAAATTATTGCCAAATCCAAAGCCATGAAGCTTTTCCCCTGTTTTCTTCTAAGATTTTTATAGTTTTAGCTATTACATTAGGTCTTTAATCAATTTTCAGCTAATTTTTATATATGGTGTAAGGTAAGGGTCCAACCTCATTCTTTTGCATTTGGATATTCATTTTTCCCAACATTTGTTAAAAAAGACTATTCTTTCCCCATTGAGTGATCTTGGTACCCTTGTCAAAAATCATTTTATTATATATGTGAGTGTTTTTTTCCTAAGTTCTCTATTCTATTACATTTGTGTTTATATATATCCATCTTTATGCCAGTACCACATTATTTTGATTACCATGGCTCTATAGTAAGTTTTGAAATCAGGAAATGTGAGATTTTCAACTTTGTTCTTTTTATTTTTAAGATTGGTTTGGCTATTCAGGGCCTCTTGTGATTCCATCTGAATTTTAGGATAAATTTTTCTATTTCTGCAAAAAAAATGTCACTGGGATTTTGATAGGAATTGCATTGATCTATAGTATCATTGGGTAGTATCAATATCTTAGTAATATAAAATCTTCCAATCTGTGAACACAGAATGTCTTTCCATTTATTTGTATATTTAATTTCTTTCAGCAATGTTTTCTAGTTTTCAGTGTATTAGTTTTTCACCTCCTTGGTTAAGTTTATTCCTAAATATTTTATTCTTTTTGATGCTATTATAAATGAAATTTTTTAAACAAAGATTTCTACTTTTCATCTCTCAAATTTGCTTCAAATACTCTTACAGTTCACTATCTTCTTTTTCATTTTATTCATTATAATTTTAATGTACTAAGATTAAATTTTAAAAATTTAGTCAATTGTTTCCTATTTTCCTTTGAGATTCTTGTTTGTTTGTTTTTTACTTCTGAGCTCGAAGGTTATCTTCATTTCAGTAGGTATTTGTTGAATACCTACTGTGTGTTGGGCACTAGGGGCACATTTATGAATATGAAAATCCTGAGGCCTACAAAGAACATTCAGATCCAAACATTTAATAAATATTTAGTTCAAATGTCTTCTAACTTCTCAATTATTTATTATATTTAAACTCAATTTATTTGGAATTAATTTTGGTTAAAAATGCTACTCCAGTAAAGTTAATGAGGCAGTTCAAATTCACAGTAGAGCTGTTTTATTATTCGGTGTAAAACCTTCACTGTTGAAGGTAGTTATACAACTTAAATTCAGTAGAAATAGATCTTGAGAAAGTACGTTTACTTTTATAGTCATAGGAATAAATCAAATTACTCCTATATTTTGAAAAGTTTGACATTTCATTGCTATCTTACTATTTCCTGAAGATAGAGAACATGAGTTGTATTTTCATAATTTAAAATTTCAAAGGCAAACAAGATCTTATATATTCATTTTTTGCTATATAGTAATTGATATATTGACAATATCCTATGTACCAATTTTTAAGAAAGTAATAGAATGATTCTTCAAGATTTTGTGTAATAAAAAATTGAAGAAGGAGGCCTACTGAAGGAAAATAAGGAAGACTTCAGAAATGTTATGGGAAGAAAGAAAGACATTTAGGATGAAATACATAAGAGGCAAACTATTTGTGCTCTGACCTTGGGGATAATGTTTAATAGTAAGTGTGGAGAAGCAGATGTGATAGCTTCAGTATTGTTACCAACTGCGCTTCAACATTTCTTCTTTTTAGAAATATTACTTATTTCATCCTCTGGAGCATGTTAAACACACACCCACCCACCCCCACACACACACAAACAGATAATTGAGTTCTGGAATTCATTAAGCTATGTCTTTTTTTTTTTTTTTTAATTTTATTTATTTATTTATTTTTGGCTGTGTTGGGTCTTCACTGCTGCATGCGGGCTTTCTCCAGTTGCTGCGAGCTGGGGCTACTCTTCGTGGTGGTGTGTGGGATTCTCATTGCGGTGGCTTCTCTTGTTGCGGAGCACAGGCTCTAGGTGCACGGGCTTCAGTAGTTGTGGCATGCGGGCTCAGTAGTTGTGGCTCGTGGGCTCTAGAGCGCAGGCTCAGTAGTGGCACACGGGCTTAGTTGCTCCGCGGCATGTGGGATCTTCCCGGACCAGGGCTCGAACCCGTGTCCCCTGCATTGGCAGGCGGACTCTTAACCACTGCGCCACCAGGGAAGTCCCAAGCTATGTCTATTTTTATTCCCCAATCTCCATCTAATCCGTCACAAAGGTATTTCAGTCTTTTTCTCTAAAGTTTAAAAGGATATCACCTTCTGCTATCAGGATATTTTTTCTTCTAATGTGATATTTAGGATTGTAAATCTTGAAGGACTCCCAAGTATTACAGGAGGGTTTTAAATGCCTCTTCCTAACCATTATATTATCTCTTTATGTGATTAAATCCACAGACTTTTAGCTTCAGCCACAATCCAAATGACATACTAGCAAAGGTTGTAAGAGTTAAAAAGAGGAGGAAATAGGACTTTCCTGGTGGTCTAGTGGCTAAGGCTCCATGCTCCCAATGCAGGGGGCCCAGGTTCAATCCCTGATCAGGGGACTAGATCCCACATGCTGCAACGGAAGATCCCGCATGCCGCAACTAAGACCCAGTGCAGCCAAATAAATAAATAAACATTAAAAAAAAAAAAGAGGAAATAGAATCATGGAGGGGTCAAGAAGTCCAGGAATTCCACAGGGCCTTGTGCTTTTTCTTATATTGTAACAAAGATAAATAAAGGTAGATATGCAGACAGTACAAAAATCCTGAAATGGATTCCAAATGCAATTGTTAAAAATAATCTAAATGCCAAATTAATGGGAGAATAAAGTTGATGAAAAGATGTTCTTTCCTGAGACAGGCTTTAATCTATGATCAGCTCTGACTAGAGTTCTTTTGGATCTGGAAAGGAGGCTATGCACCTTGAGGAGGAAAGGTAATTGGAAAATAAACTAGGATATCAGGGGTGCTCTGGAAGCTTCCAATGTAATCTCTGGATAGGGTTGTGGATCAGTGACAGTCCAGACACTTAATTAAATGGCACAATATATGTGAAAATGCTTTGTAAACAGTAATGAACTAGACTATTAAAAAACCAACCAGTACTGAAACTTGTGAAATTTGTCTTATGCACATATTTGCAAGTCACTACCAGAAATGATTCACTTATGCTGCTAATTATATGAAACAGCATTGGAAAGGAGTCCAACTCATATCATTGTCTATGTCAGGGATTTTTTTCATTTTAAGTGAAATTAGATCCTGTTTTTGAGCCCAAAGCTAAGAATACACAATGCTACCTATTCTATGTTTGAAGAACCATCAGCTTTTGGAGTCTATCCCTTCCCCACTGGGCCCAGTGAGAGGTACCAGTTAAGAAAATCATCACTACCCGCACCACTATCCCCTCCCTCATATAAGGGGAAGACAGAACAAGTGAAGGTTGCCTTTTGGGGGGGAATGCAGTGTTCTAAAGAGAGGTTATTTTCTCTCCTTACATGGTGAAAGAGGGTAGAGATTTTTCCCCTTCTCTAAGACTGGGGAGGGAGTCACCAAAAGAATCACTAATAAAGTAGGGGTGCTTGAACCCTCTGAACCATTATCAGCTTCAATGAGTTGAGATTGGTGATAGCCTCTGGACTAAAAATTGCCAAACCATTGTCCTGGTGCTGCTAGGGAATAGAAAAAGAGACGTGAGAGAGTAGGGAAAGCTGAGAGAGGAAGGTGTCAGAATGGTGGGGCACTCTTTATTTCTACTGTTTGGAATGGTAAAAAGATTCCCAAGAGTCAAGTGGTACTGCATGGTATAGCATGGTCCCAGACAATGGCCCATTACCACATATATGCACAAATGCATATGCAATGCGTACCCATACCAGCCTTATATTACCCAGTTCAAGCAGCCAAAGAGACTTCTGGGGTTTCTAAATCCCAATTCCAAATTCTGGGGAGAGAAAAGCCAATTGGCCTAGCTTAGTTTACTCCTGGGGGCTGGGGGCTGAAAAGGGAATATCACATGTGAGCAAACTCTTGGAGGAAGAGGCACAGACAAGCTAATTTAAAGCAGAGAAAGGGTGGAAAGGAAATGAGAGACATCATAGCACAGTTATCTACAACCAATATTTTGATAAAACTGAAATCATGAACATGACCCATTGTAGAAAGAAAACATGTTCCAATTTTGAGTTAAAAATCTCAAGGAGAAAAAGAGAAAGTACCAACTTGGAATAACTGTAGCTTTAGTTAATCATTACGTAACTGACTTCCAGGCAAATGTTTCTTGGACCAGGAAGCAGGTTCATAGTCCACAAATAGTCATCACAGTCAGCAATGATAACAAACACCTATTGAGTGCTTATAGGAGGACAGGTCTTGCTGTTGCAGTCTTGGTTCAGTTCAATTAAATTGAGCGCCTTCTATGAGCAAATCATTGTGTGGAGTTCTGTGCTGGTGCTGGGACAACTGGGAATCCACGTTAAAAACCTTAAGTATACAACTTGAATTTTTACATATGTAAATACCCATGTAACCGCCACCCAGGTCAAGATATAAAAGATATAAAGATTCCAGGGCTTCCCCAGTGGTGCAGTGGTTAAGAATCCGCCTGCCAATGCAGGGGACACGGGTTCGGGAAGATCCCACATGCCGCGGAGCTACTAAGCTGGTGCACCACAACTACTGAGCCCATGCACCTCAACTACTGAAGCCCGCGCACCTAGAGCCCGTGCCCCGCAACAAGAGAAGCCACCGCAATGAGAAGCCCGCACACCGCAACGAGAGTAGCCCCCGCTCGCTGCAATAGAGAAAGCCCGTGTGCAGCAACAAAGACCCAACTCAGACAAAAGAAAAAAAAAAAAAAAAAGGTGCCCCTCTTGAAGGAAGTTTGATACACTAAAGGCTAAATTTTACAAAAGTATTAAAGGAAATAACGATTATTTACACTGCAAAGAGTTTTTAATTTGTCAAATAATTCTCTGTATAAGCATTATTATACATAAGTGTCCCAAACTGGAAACTATCCACTTGTTCTTCAATAGATAAATGGATAAATAAACTGTAGTTCATCCACACAATGGAATACTACTCAACAATAAACAGGAATGGATTACTGATACATACAACAACATGGATGAATCTCAAATGCATTATGCTAAGTGAAAGAACCCAATATCAAAAGATTACATGCTGTATGTTTCCATTTTATATGACATTCTGAAAAAAGCTAAAATATAGGAACAGATATAATGCACACAGGTCAGTGGTAGGCAAGACTAGGTGTGGAAAATGATGTAAATACAAAGGGGCAGCGAGAGGGAATTCATTCAGGTGCTCAACTGTTTTCTAGACTGTCTGTGGTGGTAGTTACAAGAACTTATGAGTGTATAAAATCTCCTAGAAATGTACCCACACACTCACACATACACACGATTTTGTATGTAAATTTTTTAATTCAAAAGAAAAAAAAAGAATTCTCTGCATAAAGAACTTCCTTGATGCTTAAAAATGTTACTTTGTTTATCCATGTTTAGCTTACTGCAAGTTTTCATAAATAAGTCTGCTGTATGAAGTGAGGTTCACTAAAACTATACCAATTTTCACCAAGAAGTTTTTATCTCTGTGCAAAAGACCAAGGATTTCTTTTTTTTTTTTTTACAATCTTAGTGAGATAAAATTAACTTATAAGAAACTGCACATGTTTAAAGAGTACAATTTGATGAGAATTAACATATGTATACATCCATCAAACTATCGCCACAACCAAGGAAACTAATTTATGTAGAACACCCAAGTGTTGATTTTGTAATCCCTCCTTCCTCTTCATCCGAGTCTCTCCCCCCCAGGCAATCACTGATCTTAGTTTCTGTAACTACAGATTATTTTGCATTTTCTAGACTTTTATATATTATAAATGGATTCATACAATATGTACTCCTTTTTTTGTCTGGCTTCTTTCACCCAGCATACTTATCTCTGTTGTTTCATGTATCAATAGTTCATTCCTTTTTATTGCTGTAGCATTCCATTGTATGGATATACCAGGATTTTCTTATCCATGCACCTTTGGGTTTCCAGTTTTGGCTATTATACTAGGAACATTTGTGTATAAGCCCTTGTATGAATATATACTTTCATGTTTCTTGAGTAAACACCTAGAATTGGAATGGTTGGGTCATATGGAAGGTGTATATTTAACTTTTAAGAAACTGCCAGACTTCCAAAGTATCATTTTACATTCCTACAGCAGTGTGTAAGGGTTAATTCCTCTATATCCTTACCAATAATTGTCATGGTCAGTCTTTTTAGTTTTAGGCATTCTAATAGGTGTGGAGTGTTATCTCATTGTGGTATTAACTTGCACTTCCCTAATAGCTAATGATGTTGAGCACCTTTTCATGGGCTCATTGCCATCTATATATCCTCTTTGGTAAAGTAAGTCTAAATATGTTAATGAAGCAGCTTTCAGGAGATACAAACATGAAGTTGAAACTTTCAAGTGTTTACTATTTCCTCTAAGAGCTCCTTTTTAATAGTTTAATAGCTTTATTGAGATATAATTCACACACCATAAAATTCACCCTTTTAAAGTGTACAATTTAGTTGTTTTTAGTATATTCATAGATTTGTGCAACTATCTACGTTCAAAACATTTTCATCACTCCAAAAATAACCCCCATAATCATTAAGAATCACTTCCCATTTACCTCCTCCTTCCATCCCCTGGCAACCACTAATATGCTTTCTATTTCTGTGGATTTGCCTATTCTGATGTAGCAGGAGAATTGCTGGGGCATATGGTAGCTCTAAATTCAACATTCTAAGTAACAATCAAACTGTTTTCCAAAGTGGCTATACCATTTTACATCTCACCGGCAATGTATGAGAGTTCCAATTTCTCTGCATTCTCAGTGACACTTGTTACTGTCTTTTTTTTTTTTTTTAATTTTAACCCCCTTATTGCATATGAAGAGGTATCTCAATGTGGTTTTGATTCGCATTTCCCTAATGACTAATTATGTGGGACATCTTTACATGTGCTTAGTGGCCATTTGTATATCTTCTTTGGAGAAATATTCATATCTTTCACCCACTTCTTAATCAAATTGTCTTTTTATTGTTGAGTTGTAAGAGTTCTTTATATATTCTGGATAAAATATCCCTTATCAGGTATATGATTTGCAAATATTTTCTCTTCAGTGGGGTTGTGTTTTTACTTTCTTGATAGTGCCCTTTGGAGCACAAAGGTTTTTAATTTTGATGAAATCCAGTTTATCCTTTTTTTTTTTTTTTTTTTTTTTTTGCTTTTGGTGTCATATCTAATAAACTATTGCCTAATCTGAGGTCATGATGATTTGCCACTATATATTTTTTTAATATTTATTTTATTTATTTATTTATTTGGTTGCCCTGGGTCTTAGTTGTGATGGGTGGGCTCCTTAGTTGTGGCAGGTGGGCTCCTTAGTTGTGGCATGCAAACTCTTAGTTGTGGCATGCATGTGGGATCTAGTTCCCTGACCAGGGATCGAACCTGCACCCCCTGCATTGGGAGTGCGGAGTCTTAACCACTGCACCACCAGGGAAGTCCCTGCCCCTGTATTTTTTCTATGAGTTTTATAGCTTTAGCTCTTATACTTAGGTTTATGATCCATCTGAATTAATTTTTATATGGTATGAGTTAGGGATCCTAGTTAATTCTTTTGCATGTGGAGACCCAGCTGTCCTAGTACCATTTGTTGAAAAGACTATTTCTCCCCATCTTTTTAATAATTGTAAAAGTTTTAGTTTGCTTTGACTTCTGAAAGATCTCCAAGATGTAAACTGTATTTGCTTTTTGAAAAATAATGATTCCTGGTACAATAATAGATAGCTTGTATTATTCTTAGGGACAAAAAAAAATTGTAACTATTTACAAATATAACTTTTAGTACTAGTTAATGCTTTCCCATGTTATTTAGTCCTATAATTACCTTTATAAGCGCACTATTTTTTAAAGTGCAAAGATATTGATAGAGAACCTTTTACTGATATCCAATAATGACTTTATTAGAATTAGAGCATGGATTCTCCAACTAGCTTCAAAGTTTACATTTTTAAACACAGTTTATATAATCTGGGACTTTGGCACAGTGGTTAAGAATCCATCTGCCAATGCAGGGGACACAGGTTCGAACCCTGGTCTGGGAAGATCCCACATGCCACGGACCAGCTAAGCCCATGTGCCACAACTACTGAGCCTGCCCTCTAGAGCCTGTGAGCCATAACTACTGAGCCTGCGAGCCGCAACTACGGAAGCCTGCGTGCCTAGAGCCGGTACTCTGCAACAAGAGAAACCACCACAATGAGAAGCCCGCGCACCGCAAGGAAGAGTAGCCCCCACTCGCTGCAAATAGAGAAAGCCCGCGTGCAGCAACGAAGACCCAGCACAGCAAGATAAAGTAATTAATTAATTAAATTAAAAAATTTATATAACCGAACAGAAAACATTTGCGGCAGGTTTATACAGTGGTAACTTATTCAAGTGGAGCTATGATTCCCAGAAATTCCCTCCCCTACATACTTACAGGTTAGCCTGGACAATAAAAGACGTTTTGTGCAAGATTTAAGAAGGCAGCAGTAAAACAGCAGCTATTTTTTTTAAAAAAAACTTTTTTGAGACATAATTCTCATACCATACAACTCACCACTGTCGTCATCTTTTTACACTCAGAGGGTCAGTGCAGAGGATCAGGTACTGTTGTAGCTCACACAGGTTGTCACTGATTTTTTGACTCACTTTGGAGATGTGAGGCAGCAGCTGGGTCCACAGCAATCCATCTCCTGCTGGATCTCCTTCTTCAGTTTCTCCAACTCTACTCCTGGGTCAACTGTACATTTAGCTTCATAATGAAGGATACTAGGTTCTATTGCAGGTCATCTGAATCACTAAGGTTAGAGGCTTAGAGGTGGTAAGGGACCAAGGCAGGTTCCAGCTTGTCTTTGTTCTTCCCCACTTCATGTCCATCTTTCCTTCTTGACTTCCTGCCATGCTAGCATCAGGTCCGGCACCAGACATAGAAGCAAAAGCCATACATAAACTATCTAACCAGTTTCCACAATTGTGTAGGGTCAAATCTCTATAAAAAATACTATATAATTCCCAGTGGTACTACTTCTCTGATCAAATCCTATTACAGCTTTACATACTCGCAATCTCTGAGAATCCTTCCCATCAATAAGAAATCCAAAGGTATAATTAATGGAGTCAAGTGGCCTATGCAACCTCCACCCCTAATTTAAAAATGTTTGTCTATAGGGTATTTTATCCAGTCACTGATTTATGAGCTCTTGTTTCTTACAGTATTCAGCTCAAGATGATAATTTGGTATATCAGTTGAACACCAAGATTATATAAAATGGCTTGGGAGTAAAGAATAAACTTTTAGATCCATTGAATATATGTGCACAATGTACAATACTGGTTAGGCTTGCTAATCAACCCCTTAGGGTGATAGAATTAATTTAAGGGATATGGCATGCTACTGTAAAAGGAATGAAAATTAAAATATGGTTAAAATTTAGAATGTATGGGACTTCCCTGGTGGTCCAGTGGTTAAGACTCTGTGCTCCCAACGCAGGGGGCATGGGTTCGATCCCTGGTTAGGGAACTAAGATCCCGCATGCTATGCGGTGTGGTGGCCAAAAAAAAAAAAAAAGAAATTTAGAATGTATGATTCTTTTAATTTATGTGAAAGTATCGCCTCTACCTGAATGTATAATTGGTATAGGTATGTTTGAATGGAAATTTCTCCTCTATTAGGTAAAATTTAAAAAGGAATGATACATTCATCGACCTTTTGGCCAACACTAGTTGAAGATGCAAAATGGGAGCCTTTAGAGTAACCTAAGCCTGGCTTTGCCTGCTGCTGTTGTGGAATTGGACCCCTCACTTCAACCAATTTTTCAAGGATATTAGGCAATTTGCCTGGTTCGCAGATAGATGTTCCAGAATTGAAGGTCATGGCTCAGTAAGGAAAGCTGTGGTTTGGTGTCCAGCAGATAGTAAAATTCTCATGAGGGAAGATAAGAACAACTTGGTCCAGGGAGCTAAATTATAGGATGTATTCCTGGCAGTGATAGAAGAATTAGATACAAGTAAATGTCCTACTTTTTGAGTGTATACTGACTCTTGACCAATGGATATGCAATTTGGTCTGGCAAGTGGGCCATAGATAACTAGATGATAAAAGGGGTACTGCTCTTTGGAAATCTTTATGTAAATTCTAAGAGCAAACCAAAGTGGGACATGTGAATGCTCAGCAAAGAAGCCTTATGCAAGGAATCAACAAGTTGATGACTTAGCTTGACCACTTGAAGTGGCAACCTGGGTCCATGAAATGAGTTGACATGGGGGAATTCAAACCATGCATCAATGGACCAAATGACAAATATACCAGTGGCCCTTACTGAAGCTTAAACCATTAATAATAATTATTCTATTTGCCATCAGAAAAGCAGTGTTTGCAATTAGCCCTGGGAAGTATTCCCAAGGGAGAATGCCCAGTTCATAGCTGGCAAGTAGGTAATATTGATCCCTTATCTATTGCCCTAGGGGAACTTAGATGGCTATTGACAGAACTTGATTCATATTCTGGGTTTGGCTTTGCATACCCAGTGACTGAAGCCAATGTTTTTAATACTAACAAAAAGTTAGAATAGGGCTTCCCTGGTGGTCCAGTGGTTAAGACTCTGCACTTCTACTGCAGGAGGCATGGGTTCAACCTCTGGTCAGAGAAGTTCCACATGCCACGTGGTGCAGCCAAAAAAAAAATGTTAGAACAAAAATATTGTACCAGTTTGACCCTCCTAGTCACATTTCCTCGGATCAAGACACTCACTTCTCTGCCTACATGGTACTAAAATGGGCAAAGAAACATCACATTCAATGGACTGGACTTATTATATTCTTTATCACCCTCAAAGTGGTAGATTAATAGACAATTGAACTAAACACAACTGCTTAAAAAGATGTAGGGGTGACGATGGATTGAAGGATTGGTCTACAAACCTATAGTTTGTATTTTGCAACTTAACACGAAGTTGACTAACGTCATGTCTCCATTAGATAAATTGTTATGCTTTTACAATGGAAGTAGGGAAAAGAGAATGAGGAATGATGCAGGAATTTAAATACAAGTCTTCCCTAATTTTCTTTTTCAATGCTGTCTTAGTCTGTTTGCGCTGCTCTAACAAAGTGCCATAGACTGGATGCTTTATGAACAACAGTTCTGGAGGCTGGCAGTTGGAGATCACAGTGCTGGCATGGTCAGATTCTGGTGAGGACCCTCCTCCAGGTTGCAAACTGCTCCTGCTTATATCCTTACAAGGCAGAGAGCAGAGAGCAGCAAGCTCCCTCATGACTCTTATAAGGGCACTAATTCCATTCATGAGAACTCTGCCCTCATAACCTCATTTAATCCTAATTACCTCCCCAAGACTTCACCTCCTAATACTATCACATTGGGAGTAGGGTTTAACATATTAATTTGGGGGGTTACACAAAATTCAGTCCATAACAAATGCCAAATTCGTAGTCTCTAGACTAGGTGTGTAATTAAGGGCTCCAGAGGCTGATAATGTAAAACAAGATATTGTTCCTACTAATTTGAACCTAATGCAAGAATTCCAAAGAGATTGGTGGGATAGATTATCCCTTCCCCCGCTTGCCACATTGGGGCTAACTGTACCAATGTTTTGTTGCTGGTGGACAGGATAGCTCCATTTTCTCTACTTACCCAATCTGACCCCCTACAATTAGGTATGGACTGAAAGGGAAATCCAGCCATGTGTCATCTTGCTACAAGTCAAATGTACTAGCCCAGTGGTTGAACCACAGGGATCTATTTCAGGGAGGAAAGGTTTGGATTTAAATTAATGATTAATGAAAGAGAGGTGAAATTATTGCTGAGAGGAAAGGAGCCAATAAATGTGTTTTACAAAAGGGAAAATCCAGCAATTCTGATGAGGCTTAAAACAAAAGAATAATATTCTGTCTTAGCTTGGACTTCAGTGCCTGTTGGGGAGAAAGACCCTGAAAAAACCTTTTCCCTTTAGAAGAGCCAAGAAGTGAGCTGAACGAAAAACAAACATCCAGAAGTAGTCTACGTTCTCAAAATGAATGAAAAAAGGAGATCTCTAGCTATGACTACATAGAAAAATACTAATGTGGCTATGTCTTTTGATTTTTGTTTCATAGGACATTATTCTTATGGAGAAGAATTAGCCTAAGGAAGATGTTAACTTAATTAATGGTAGATTGATCATGGTTCTTAATCATTCAGCAGATGTATACCTTAAAGTTCAGATAGCTATAGATCAGGGAGGCAAAAGAATTATAAAATCATTGTAAAATTATGAGAAAAGTTATGCTGTTCTTACTGAACGGTTTAGTTTCTGTTTAAATCTGTACCAACTCCTCACTGATTATTGCAAATGTTTAGAATCCGTGTGTGCATTCTGATTGTAAGGCAAGTTAATTTCTGTCAAACTAAGGATAATTGTTTTGTCGTACAAAGGTCTTGACCACAGCTTAGGGTGGTGAACCTTACTGTGACAGTTAATTCCAACAGGTCAGGAATCAGCCTGAACTGTTTTGCTAAAGTTCCTGCATGGCACTGACCCTGGTCAAGGCATGAAACATATTCATTAACAGTGTTGTTTTGTAACCATGGGTCAGAGGAGTTTCGGGGTAGTTGCGGTTTGTACCACTTTGTTAACATTGATTATTAATATCAGTGAGATCAGTGTTTTACACCTGGTCTCAGCTCTGCTGTTGAGACTGGTTATTTGGCAGGAATTTGTCTATGTGACCAGCAAACACAAAAAACTCCACCTAAGACTCCATTTGGGGCTTTCTGCTTTCAAGGTATTCTGTGTTCACATCAGTGGTTCCCAACCGCTGCATCTGACCTCAGCTCTTACAGAGGGTGAACAAAGCAGCCCGACCTGGCCTCTCTGGACCCCTTACAGTGAGTCAGTCTTTGCAGGGATGCAATCCTTACTTTAATGCCATTGATATATTCTTTTCCTGTAATAAACTGTAAATTTATTTTTTTATCTTTTAAAAAATATTTATTTATTTGGGTGTGCCCGGGTCTTCATTGCGGCATGCAGGATCTTTGTTGTGGCATGTGGATCTAGTTCCTTGACCAGGGATCAAACCCAGGCTCCCTGCATTGGGAGCACGGAATCTTAACCACTGGACCGACCAGGGAAGTCCTTAAACTGTAAATTTACAAGCATTGTCATTTTGAGTCCTTTGAATCTTCTTTAGCAATAAAACTCTATTTAACTACTACTGTTAGTGCATGTATAGATATTACACATTAAATAAAGTATTCTAAGATAATAAGCCCATACAGGTTAGGTTATTATCAGGGGCTCTGTTTAAAAGATAAGAAAGGATGACAAAAGGATATAATATTACCTAATTAGGAGAAAAATAATAGGCAGAATATTTTGACTCTAGACCCTCCACTACTTAAGAGGAGAGTCAACACTGGCTGCTCCAATTCCAGTCAGAACCATCTTCAACACATAGAAGTTTATTTGAAATTAAAATACTTGGCTAAACTTTCAACTGTATGATATCACAGTGTGGCTGGCCAAGAGTATGGTCAGATTCCAACGAATGATTTTATGATATTTAAAACATATAATCCTACAGTCTCCCCTAACTCCGAGCTAAGGGCACCATGGTTTATGTCTAAAATGAGACTCTGATTGGAATTCCCTGGCGGTCCAGTGGTTAGGATGCTGTGCTTTCACTGCTGAGGGCCCGGGTTCAATCCCTGGTCAGGGAACTAAGATCCCACAAGCTGCACGGTGTGGCCAAAAATAAATAAATGAATAAACAAATTAATTAATTTAATTAAATGAGACTCCGGGGAAGTTTAAGGAGAGGTATTCATGAATAAATTGGTATGTCTGATGAAATACTTTGTAGCATCCAACATGAATTGAAATGGGAAGAAGTTGGAAATAGATACCTCCCACACAACTTTCAGTTCTTGAGTGTAAGTTATCTAGGGCTAGGGCAAAAGTTTTGAGACAGCATAAGATCAGTTAGATCCAAATGACAAGAATGAAAAAGAGATTATATTGGCAATAGTTTGAAAGTACGGTATGAGAACAAAGAAGTCTTACTCTAAAACTATAAAAACCAAGGTATTTGTATTTGAACCAGGAACAAAATCTAGGATGCAGTTTTCTGAGCAGACGATCTATATGGGTGGAGGCCTGCTTTCTCTACAGGAAGACTGACCTGACTTACAAACATAATTTGGGTCCAGATATCATTTTCAACAATTAAATCATAGATACTGAGTAATATAGAGCCAAAGACAAGACACTGTGGTTACTTAATGACTGAATAAACATGACACAGAAACAGAACACAGAGTCCTTGGCTTTGATAAATAGTTCTCCACCCAAATACTGGAAATCACATAAGCAGCAACTGCCATTAAATTATGGATGACTATGTCCACGAATTACTTGCAAACAGAGTAGATAGATCATCAGGGACAGTCCAAAATAAAACCTAACAGTCACTAGCCAGCAATAGCTGAGCATTTTTTTTTTTTTTTAGTATTTTTTTTGTATATATATTTACTATTTTTTATTTTTATTTTTATTTATTTATGGCTGTGTTGGGTCTTCGTTTCTGTGCGAGGGCTTCCTCTAGTTGCGGCGAGCGGGGGCCACTCTTCATCGCGGTGCGCGGGCCTCTCACTGTCGCAGCCTCTCTTGTTGCGGAGCACAAGCTCCAGACGCGCAGGCTCAGTAGTTGTGGTTCACGGGCCTAGTTGCTCCGCGGCATGTGGGATCTTCCCAGACCAGGGCTCGATCCTGTGTCCCCTGCACTGGCAGGCAGATTCTCAACCACTGCGCCACCAGGGAAGCCCAGCTGAGCATTTTTGATGTCTGGCTTTCATGCTGTGTGTAATTCTCACAATAATGCAATAGATAACATTATTACCTTTTTACAGATGAGGAAACTGAGAAATTTAAAACTGGAATTTAAAACTTCCACTCCAACTTTCTGACTTCAGAGCCAGAGCTTTTAATCTCTGTTCTCTAAAACTCTTGTCTCTACATTGTTTCAGGCCATTGTTTCATGACCTGTGCTGAGTGGCTAGGGGCAACAATGGAGAAAGAATTTCTGAAAATAAAGCAGCTTACTAGACTTTAGTTACCCAAAAGTGATTACTTCAAATGCAGAATTCATCATAAAGAATTTATTCTACCTCTTTTTTTTTATATAAGTTGTGCATAATTTATATGTCACAGCACCAATTAAATTTCCACTTTTATAAAATAGTTTCATCATCATCATCATCATCCAGTGTTAATTGTAAACTGTGCATGGCATAGATGCTAGAATCTTAAAGAATCAATCAGTCAATAAATCAAAAGTTTCATTAATTCCCAGTGTGATTCCTGATGCTTCCTAGTGTGCTGGGGATGTTATCAGGTGCCGATTCCCTTCAATACAGCAAAACAAATCCCTGCCTACACAAATTTTGAGAAGACATTGCATGATAAAATTAGATAATGCAAAATAAAAGTTTTTAAAACAGAGGCTGAACTGTCTGATAAAGAGGTGCTTCTTTGCCCTTATCTTACTTACATGCAAAATGTACACATTTAAACTCATATTCTGAGAGGAGAAAAGCAACAAAAGAACCACTAAATTCACATTACATAGGATAGACTTTTTTCCAAATGCAAACTTTTACATTTTAAACAATTTTGTCATATTTTTAGTAAATGTTTCAAACAATGTTTCTGAAGACAACAGTATACTCAGGAGATGCTTCCTAGTGGTTTTACTAGCACAAAAATAACTTTTAGTTTCAAAAAATTTTTTTTAAACATGACACCAATGTTTGAGTTTAATTAAGATCCAGAGTTCTTCAAATGTTCTTGCTTTTGGTTACACTTTTCCCTATACATTCATAAAATGTGCTTTCCTAGCCAAATTTCCCACCATAAAAAAAAAAATCAATCAACAGATAATTACTGAGCATTCGCCATATATATGAGACTTCGAAGGACATTGTGAGAGAGAAAAGGAAATAAATGACATGGCATTTGCCTATGAAGAACTACTGAGTTGGAGAGGTATGAAAAAACAAATGAAAAATAAACTCTTTTTCCTCTCTCATGGCTACAGAGAAGCTGTTACTACCCTGGTTCCACAAATACCTGCCTCTCTGGCCACACCTCACTTTTTTTTGCTGGCTGCCATCACTAAGCATTGACCCTTTAATGTAACTGCTCCCCAACGTTCTCTTGTTCTTCTTACCATACAATGTCACCCTACATGATCTCAAATTCTGCCAAGACTTCAAATTAACATCACTGCAAATGATTCCCAAATCTGCAATTCTTTGTGCTCTGGAATCACATTTCCAATTGCCTGCTGGACTCATTCCAATGGACTTTATCTCGTCTATATCCATTACACCCTAGTTCCAGAGGCAGGTTTCACTGGTCTAAGAATGATTCTGTGGTCTAAGAATCCTATCCAACCACCCTGCCAATAATTGGTTTACATGAGCACAAAGCATTCTTCTGGCCTCAGGGACTGATTAATGCTGGGCATGAGATTCAATCTTGGCTTTGACAAATGAGGAAAGACCAATTCAGGGGGAGAGATGGCCCTTTTTTTCTCCAGTATAGTCATGTGCAGGTGTGAGGCCAGAATAGCTGCAGTTTTCTTAAAAACCAGCCTAAGGAAGAAGCTGACATAGGGAAGAGAGCAGAGCCAAGAGAATCACTGGGAAATGGAACTGGAGACACTTTAGGTCAACCCTAAAGCCAATCCCACCTCTGGATTTCCAATTTGTGAGTCAAATACTGTCTTTATCATTTCAGCCATTTTGAATAGGGGTTTTTGTTGTTTGTGGCCCAAAATGTGTGAATTGATATATTCATGTAAATCGGCTCCTTACTGTAACTAGACTTACTTACACAAAATTTCAAGATATCTAGAACTGAGTTCATCAAAGCTTCTCCCAAACCTGATCCTCATTCTGTATTTCCAACGTTAGTTAATGGACTTATCATGGTCCTAATCACTTCAGCCAGAAATCCAAGTCATTTTGGATGCCTCCCTCTTTCGCAATCACATTGTTCTGTTGTTTCTGCCTCCACACAATATATCTCACCTTGATTCCTCTTTTCCTCCCCAATTCCCATTCCCCACTTCCATCACCTCTCATCTACAACACTGCAAAACCTCCTAACTGAAATCTCTCTAATCTTTCCTCTTCCTTAGATTCATTCAGCATGTTTCTGCCAGCAATCTTCCAAAACATAGATAGATTCATGTCACAATCTTGTAGAAACGCCAATGGATTTCCATTACCTATAAAAGCATTTCCTAAAATGTGTTCCATAGAACAATAGCCCCAGGAAATTATTATTTTCAAAAAAGGTATTATGATCAAATAAATTTAGGAATTTCATCTGCGGTAGCCAAATTCCAAGCTAGTCCCCAATGATCCTTGTCTCTTGGTATTTACTCCCTTCTGTAATGCTTTCCCACAATGCATCAGGGTTGGTCTATGTGACCATGGCAGAAGTGATGGTATGCCACTTCAAGGTTAGGTCATAAAGGCTCACTTCTGTGTTGGTCTTTCTTGGATCACTCATATCATGAGAAGAGGTCCACTTGGCAAAGATATGAGGTCTCTAGTCAACAGCCACAGTCCACCTGCTGGGCTTATACCCTATCTCTACTGGAGTGCTTAAAAAGAATATGGTAGAAGAGCCCATTCCTCCTCACTACCCTGTCCCTTCAGCCTCCACATATAAATACAACAGACTCTGCTGGGATAGGAATTAATTATTTATATAGAAAATCATACTATAGAAGAGGCAAGAGTTAACATATCAACTAACTTCAACTTTCCCTTGCATTCCAAAAGGGAAAGCACCCAAAGATTTCATTAGGAAGGAGTCCTCTTTGGGCCCTCCCCTCCATTCCTAACAGGAAATTCCAGGCTCTGCCCCTTCCCCTACCCCAAGTACCCCCTCTTTAAGACACTCAGTCCTACAAATGCCACCCTATTCCTGGGGGTGGGGGGGAACCTGCTCTTGTTCCTTCCATAGGAAGAGATTCATCCCCTGGACCCTTCTCCCTTAATCTTCCGTAGTCTAGCCCTATGGTCTCAAAGAGGGACTACAAGAGCAGAAGAAAGGCAGCACAAATCACTATAAGAAGGCTGACTATATTGCACATCAATACTAATTTGCTCTTGCTGGACAAGAACTTTCTGAACTTCAACTAGGTGGGCATCAACACTGCCAGTCCCTTGGTCATATATGAGGTGAGAATATCTCCCAAGGACTTGCATTAATGATTTTTCTTGAAGGCATCGAAGTCTAAATTCATACTGAAGAAAGAGTGTGTCCTCTGTCATCAAGACCCCCAGTTGAGTTAATAACTTCCCAATTTTTTTTTTTCCTACTCCTCCAAGGAACTTGAGGGCACCACAAATTTACTTACTGGCTATCAAAGTCTCCTCTCTCCCTCTAACTCAGAGATTGGCACAGTCTCAATTATGTTCTTTGGACTCAGACACTCTTCCTGATAAGAGGTGAGAAAGAGATTGTTAATTAATACGTTCCAACATAAGAGCATGGTTCAATGAAAGCAACGCCAAAAAAGATCAGAGGAAAACAAAACAAAACAAAACAAAACAGTTGATAGCTTGAATGCCTAACTCCAGGAGAATGTTTTCATGTTCATTCATTCAACTACCATTTATTGAGTGCCTGATATATACTAGGCTTTGTGGGTACAAAGACAAGTTGAGGTGTATAAGATGTAAGACATGATTCTCTGAGAGCTCATAGTTTAATAGAGTATTTATTGCTGAGAAATTGTTTGGCCAGGTGTTTTAACCTCCAATCTAAATGTGTTAAATGAGGCACTTCGATTTCCTTGTTCTCAAAGCACAGTTAGTAAAATTTCCTGAGTCTCAAACATGATCGCCTTGGCCCTTAAATGTACAATATTTGATTTGACAAATGTGACTTTCAGTTCCTGTTTACTTTTCTAAGTTGATTTCAAAGATAGATCAGTAGAAGCCAACGTCAAGATCACTCTTTAAAACTAGGTCAGATCCTCAGCAGCCAGGCAGCTCTGTGCTGCCTCCTCCTGGATTCCTTTAATTGTCAAGAATTAAAAGGTGGGGATTTCTCTGGTGGTCCAGTGGGTAAGACTGCGATCCCAATGCAGGGAGCCGGGTTGGGGAACTAGATCCCGCATGCATGCTGAAACTAAGAGGTCTGCATGCCACAACTAAGGATCCCGCATGCCGCAACGAAGACCCAGTGCAGCCAAAATAAATAAATAAATATTTTTAAAAAAAACAGTTAAAAGGTGAAGAAGGCATCCTTTCAGAGGTAGAAAGAAAAATAAAACCACCACCACCAACAACAACAAATGAACCTCAAGCTATTGTGAAACCTTAAGTCCCAAGAGTTAAATTTTTTAAAAAGCCTCTAACCAAATAGTCCAGGACTGTTTAGTTCTCCATTATTCACAATCCCCTCAATTTTTTTGTAAGTCTCAACCAAGTGTTCAGACACAATTTTTTTAGGGAGGGATAAGTAGGACATTTGTCTACTTTCCTTCCTACGAGCCAGTACTATCAAAACAGCACTTGCATTTCCACAGTTAATTCCAAACCCCTCAGTCACTCTTGTCTTCATTATAGATTCTGATGCATTCCCAGTATCCTCCCTGCAAGGTGCAGTTGAAAGAAATAGGATGAGTGAGAAGATTGGAAAGGGAAGCCAGCGCAGACCTAGAGAGCCACTGATTAATTATAAATTAGGGTTTTTAAATATAACATGACAAAGAGTTATGACATGGAAAACAGTTCCCATATATTATATTGTATAAAAGAAACTTGCTTTGACCTCATTTTCTTCTCATTATCCGTCTTCCCCTTTATCATCTTTTGCAGCTTTTATGTTTCTGTCTTCTTTTTATTGGATTTACATTTTTTCTTTGTGTCCTTTATATCACTAGTCCTCCTTTTCCCTTTTCTTTACACTGCTTAGTACATTGTAGAAATGTATATTTTAAAGTTTCTCATACTGCACTTTTTGTTCGTGTAAAGGAACTGGGCAAGAAGAGGAGTTTAGGACACAAGAAATTTGTGGTAGAACATTTTCTGCCTCAGTAGAGAAATAGTGCCTTCTAGTGTTTGCAATATTTTGTGTTTGCACCATTTCAACACATCTGAAAAGTAAAAGTATTAACTTATAATACTTTATAATGCTTTTACTTTTTATAATTTTCCTACCATATTTAAAAATATATAGATGGCATTATTATCCCTATTTCAGCGATTTAAAAGCCAGAATCATAAAACATTTATTTAATGTTGAATTGATGATAGCACTTACACCAAACATATGAAAGGATTGGAAAAATGTATTCTATTTAATGGATTCCCCATCCAGCTGCCACCAATCACCAACCAGTGACGAGACAGATCATGAAAATATGATTCATGATATTGCCAATTCCACTAAACAGAATGCCATAGATAGAGCATTGCAAAAGCTGGTTGCTTGAGGGCACCATGAATAGGAAAGGTTACAAAAGAGTTGCTCAAACTTTCTATCCCTCAAGGTAACCCTCTTAGGAATGAGTTGATTGACATGTATTCTTTGGTTCTGCTGCTCCTAAGTCACCTCTACTTCTCCTGGAACTAGCCATGTTCTTCTGGAGAAGAGCAGTGCTCTCAGAGAGGCGGATATATTGTTAAGAGGTTTATCAGATGTGAGACATTAACTGTTGCCCAGTATTTCCCAACTTCTTGTGGATTTGCATAAGCATTCCTTGAAATGGATACTTACTTGTTGACTGTTAATGAAAACATGAGGAGTAGGTATGTGCACGTGTATACCTCTGGTATGGTATTAGTGTTCTGCTGAGAAACAGAACCATTAGGATGTGTGTGTGTGTATGATTATTTATAATTATAAAGAGACTTATTACAAGGCATTGGCTCATGTAATCATGGGAGCTGACAAGTCCCAAGATCCGGAGGGTGGGTGAGCAGATAAACTGGAAGTCCAGGGGAGCTGGTGTACTTCAAGTCCACGTCCAAAGGCCTGAGAACCGGGAGAGTCAATGTTTCAGTTCCAGTCCAAAGGCTGGCAGGCTAGAGACCCAGGAAGAGTTGATGTTTCAGTTTGAGTCTGTAGGCAGGAAAAATTCTCACTTACTTGAGGGAAGGTCACTCTTTTTGCTCTATTCAGGCCTTCAACTGATTAAATAAGGCCCACTCTCTAAATTAGGGGGAAATCTGCTTTATTTAGTCTACTGATTCGTATGTTAATCTCATCCAGAAACACCCTCACATACCCAACTAGAATAATGTTTGACCTAATATCTGGGCACCCGGTGGCCCAGTCAAATAGATACATAAAATTAACCATCATAGGTATTATCAATATATATAAATTAAAATATGGGGACTTCCCTGGTGGTCCAGTGGGTGGGACTCCACGCTCCCAATGAAGGGGGCCCGGGTTCGATCCCTGGTGGGGGAACTGGATCCCACATGCATGCCGCAACTAGAAGTTCACATGCCGCAACTAAGAAGCCCGCGTGCTGCGGCTGAGGGATCCTGCAGGTTGCAACGAAAATCCCGCATGCTGAAATGAAGACCCAGAGCAGCCTAAATAAATAAATAAATATTTTAAAAATAAGAATAATTAAAAAAAATTTTTTTAAATATGTTTAATTCTTTGTCCTGCATACTCTTTAAAATGTTTCCAGCACCACTGTTTTATAACAAGTGTATCATTTCAATATTTGAGTCTTACAAATTTCTTTATTCAAAGCAGTATACTGTACAATCTCTACGAGTTATAGACGGTGACCTTGCTTTGCAAATAACTAGAAGGAATTTGAAGATAAAATTTATTGAACACCAAGTGTCTATTTGGGATTAGCTATGTACTTATACATTTAATTCTCATAACAATCAATTGCAATAGGTAAGATTACTATCATTTTGAAAATGAAGAAACTGAGACTCTGAGAAGTTAAATAACTTGACCCAAAATTTGCACAATTAGGGAGTGGTGGAGCCAGTATATGACTCTAGAAGCCCATGCTCTTTCTACTCCAACTTGTTATAATTAATAAGCTATATGACTGGAGGCAAACTAACTTTTCCAAGCCTCAGTTTTCTCATTTGCAAAATGAGTATGAACTAGATAATTTCTTAGGTCTCAATTGCTAGGCAGAGGTTTCAAATTGTCTACCCAATATCAATTAACCTATTCTTTCTTACCAATAGAATGGGGATAAACTCATTTGGCATTCATACTTCCTTTTGCTTTTCACCTTTACCCTTATTCCTATCTAGAATGCATGCATGATGTTAGAGAGAAGCATTATGTCCCAATTCTTGGTGCAGTGTTTGTTTTCTACTGTTCTCCTAGTTAATGACCTTTACAACTCAATCCCAGAATGCAAGGTTGACCTACAAAATAGAGTGTGTCCACCCCAGGGTAGAAGCAAGACAATTATAAGTGTAAAAAAGAAATATACATATATTTAAAGCTGTAGGTTTTTCCTGAATACAGGGAAAACTTTTTCATTGAAGTAAATTGAAAAAAACTGAAGAGTAAAAAAATAAAAAATAAGAAGCTTGTTATTCCATAACTAAGAGAAAGAGAAAATCATTTTTGAAATGTTGCTGTATTTGACTTCCCCTTCTGGTCATAGTGAAGAATATCACATAGTGCAATGAAGATCCCGAGTGCTGCAACTAAGACCAGGCGCAGCCAAATAAATAAATAAATAAAATATTTTTTAAAAAGTTAACATACAGGGCTTCCCTGGTGGCGCAGTGGTTGAGAATCCGCCTGCCAATGCAGGGAACACGGGTTCGAGCCCTGGTCTGGGAAGATCCCACATGCCGCGGAGCAACTGGGCCTGTGAGCCACAATTACTGAGCCTGCGCATCTGGAGCCTATGCTCCGCAACAAGAGAGGCCACGATAGTGAGAGGCCCGCGCACTGCAATGAAGAGGGGCCTCCGCTCGCCGCAACTGGAGAGAGCCCTCGCACAGAAACGAGGACCCAACACAGCCAAAAATGGATAAATAAATAAATTTAAAAAAAAAAAGTTAACATACATAAAGCACTTAGAATAGTTATTGTTACACAGTAAACACTATAAATGTGCTACCATTATTTTTTAAAATTAATTAATTAATTAATTTATTTATTTTTGGCCATGCCACACAGCTTGCGGGATCTTAGTTCCCCGACCAGGGATGGAACCCAGGCCCTCGGCAGTGAGAGCTTGGAGTCCTGACCACTGGACTGCCAGGGAATTCCCTATGCTAGCATTATTAAACAACATCTACAAGCACATTATTAGTCAAGCATCTTTAGGCCACACCACTAAAAACTACATTGGCCATTGCCATTTCTTTGGTTCTACTACTTAACTTTAGGCAAGTTTCTTAAACCACTCTGAATTTCAGTTTCTATAAAAGTAAGGATTAAAGGAGATAGCATACTTGAAATAGATTAGCACAGAACCTGACGCATAGTAGACATTCAACAAAGCTCAGTTCCTGTTGCCTCTCCCTTTTTCCCTAAATTATCACTCCAGGCTGACTTTCCCATCTACATCAGCTAACCAGTTTCAAACCTTACTTCCCTCAGAACCAAATTCTCTTTGTGTGGACATCAGTGTTCCTGAAGTCCAGCTTCTCTGTTATTCTCATGATTTCATGAACCATTCTTCACATTTGGAGAGCCTATATACTTCCATTTTACCTAAAATAATTTGAGTTGGGTTTATATCACTTATAACCACTAATATATCCCTCATATCTAAAGTGGCAGTTAGTTAATCTCCTAAGGTAAATTAGTTTAAATTACTTAAACTACTTGAATTAAATAATTGAAATTGAACTTCATGGCCAGAGTTCTTTCAGAAATAATTTAGTCCAGGGGGTTTCCGTGGTGGCACAGTGGTTAAGAATCCACCTGCTAATGCAGGGGACAGGGGTTCAAGCCCTGGTCCGGGAAGATCCCACATGCTGCGGAGCAACTAAGCCCGTAAGCCACAACTACTGAGCCTGCGCTCTAGAGCCTGTGAGCCACGACTACGGAGCCTGCGTGCCACAACTACTGAAGCCCGCATGCCTAGAGCCCGTGCTCTGCAACAAGAGAAGCCACCACAATAAGAAGCCCGCGCACCGCAACAAAGAGTAGCCCTCGCTCGCCGTAACTAGAGAAAGCCCGCGTGCAGCAACGAAGACCCAACGCAGCCATAAATAAATAAATAAATTTATTTAAAAAAAAAAAAGAAGAAATAATTTAGTCCAAACTTTCTTCCCTACTTCTTCTTCTTCTTTTTTTTTTTTTTTTAAAGAAATTCACGTTCTTTTATTTATTTATTTATGACTGTGTTGAGTCTTCATTTCTGTGCGAGGGCTTTCTCTAGTTGCGGCAAGTGGGGACCACTCTTCATCGCGGTGCGCGGGCCTCTCACCATCGCGGCCTCTCGTTGCGGAGCACAGGCTCCAGTCGCGCAGGCTCAGTAATTGTGGCTCACGGGCCCAGTTGCGCCGTGGCATGTGGGATCTTCCCAGACCAGGGCTCGAACCCGTGTCCCCTGCATTGGCAGGCAGATTCTCAACCACTGCGCCACCAGGGAAGCCCCTCCCTACTTCTTTTGAATTTCAAGATTAAGGAGCTCCCAGAAAGGTTCACCAACTTGCCAAAGTCACACAGGTAATAGATTGCTCGGAGCCAAGACTAGAAGCTGGGATCTTGAGGCTATGACACCACTACCCTATGCTACAGGAAGTGGGAAGGTAACTCAAAACCAGACACCTCTCTTTGCATTCTATTTGTAGGGCTGTAGTTACTGTTTAACTTTCATACAATACTGAATGCTCATTTTGATCTTGTAGTCAAGAAGACTTTCCTGGTTCTTTTTTTGTTTTTTTGTTTTTCACTTGATATACAAGTAAACCCAAGCCTCACCATTCTGTTTTTAAGCAGCAGGGTTTTTTTTTAAACACACAACTCAGTTTTACATTAACCCGTATTAAATTACCTTTTGGATCAGCCTTTTTAGATCTGGATTCTTCATTCTGTCATTTAGCTTATCACCTATTAAACACCCCCCATTTTGTACTATCTGCAAACTTGATAATGAGTTTCCAGTATGCTCATTCATATTAAGTGATTCATGAAGATGTTTAACAGGATGGGGCTATGGAGGGCTTTGACAAACTGCTGGAAACTTCTATTTCACCCTTGTAGAAATCATTTGAACTTCCAACAAACTGTGCTATCATCCAGCCCTCCTTACTTGTGAAGATTTGTCAAATGCCTCAAAAACCAAGGTTCACACCATTTTCTTGATCTACCACAGTAGTGAGAGTAGTGATGAAAAATAATAGTGATGAATACTTACTGAGTGACCAGTCTAAGCTTTTTTCATATATTATTTTAAATATAGTCCTCTCAAAAACTCTGTGAAGTAGGCATTATTATTTTAATTTTTGCTATGGCAGAATAATTCAGGCCCCCTAGGGCATACATGGATGTAGTTTGGTTTTGGCTAACCACATATCTTTCTAAGTATTGTTGTTTTACTGACTGGTGGGAAAGCAGAAGTATAAGTGGAGAAGCTGTGGAGTATCTTTGTTGTTGTTGTCGTTCTTTTGAGGGAGTTAGAAGTGAAGGAGATGATGTAGATTCCCTAGGGGAGGAACTTTAGGGAAAGGGTCAGGTTAGATAAGGGGATTCTTATGAAGTTTTTGATGCGTCATATATAACATAATCCCCGTTATTTATCAATGCCTTCGAAGTTTGGATTGTTGTTGTTGTTTTGTGGTAAGACCATGTGTGTGAGATTGGTCTCCAAGAAGGCCCTGGCTGAGAGCAGAGTTAGCCCAAAGAAGCTCCATTACATTTGGGTTACATGACAGGCTCAGAGAAGTTGTGTCCAAGCCTCACTTTTGGTAAGTGGTGGCGCTGGGTTTGGAAATTCAGCCTCATTCCACACCAAGGCCCACTTCCTTCCCTTATACGACCATGCAGGGGTCAGACCAGGGAGAGTAGGAAACCTATCAGCAACATCCACCTATTTCTTAGTGAATTCAAGCTGGGCCTTGTTTTTACCACTTTTCTAAAGATTCACAAACCATTTGCTTTATTATCCGTTCCAGAATTTTGCCAAGGAAAATTGTGCTCACGGGCTTACAGTTTCTTTTTTTAGAAAATGAGGGGAATTCCCTGGCGGTCCAGTGGTTAGGACTCTGCATTCTCACTGTAGAGGGCCCAGGTTCAATCCCTGGTCGGGGAACTAAGATCCCACAAGCTGCATGGCACAGCCAAAAAAAAAAAAAAAAATTCCCTCTTTCCCACGTAGGTCCTACCCTTTCTAATTTGAGGATAGTTCTCAGTGCTGGAAAATGAAAGCAAAGTAGGAGCTGATGAATTCTGCTTTTTCCTCTGTCATCTGTTATCATTGCAACTTCTGTCCCTTGTTCTTCTTGCTCAGAACATCAGTTTTCCTAACACTGCCTTTATGTATTAGTGCTGTTAAACACTATTATTACAAGTTAGTATTTTGGGATTAATTTATTAAGATACATCATAGGCAGCTTAGTACAAAACCTTGCTTTTAAAAATATTTTACCTATTCCAAAGCATTTTTATAGCTGTTCTTTTATGAAATAATAACTACAAAGTATTCTATTTATAACATTTCCTCTAAAATGTAGAGTATCAGACAGTAATTCAACAACTTTATTGTTAAAATGGAGGCCTTTTTTTCCCAGCTTTATTGAGATATAATTGACATAGAACACTGTATAAGTTTAAGGTGTACAAGCCTGATGATCTGATACATTTATATATTGCAAAATGATAACCACCATGGTGTTAGCTACCACCTCCATCCTGTGCCATAATTACCATTTCTTTTTTCTGGTGAGAACACTTAAGATCAACTCTCTTAGCAACTTTCAAGTACATAATATGGTATTATTAGCTATAATCACCATGCTGTATATTAGATCCCCAGAACTTGTTAATCTTACAACTGGAAGTCTGTACCCTTTGACCAATATCTCCCCATTTCCCATATCCCTCCGTCCCTGGTAACCACCACTCTTCTCTCTGTTTCTCTGCATTCGGCTTTTTTAGATTTAAATGGAAGCCCGTTTAAATGGTAGAAATAGAAATTGAGTTCCATCTCTCAGAAAGTACAAAATGATAATGCAGGAAAAATAAGAAATACTATTGTATATTAATAATAGAAATTTTGTTTAGACCATTTTCCCCCCTTGCAAGTTATTCATTCTCTCTGGAGAGGTAAGCTAGCCTTGCAATTTAATACTTGATTTGAATATCCACAGGTTTTCTATTTAAAAAAAGATATTTACATAATTTTGTATTTCCCCAAATAGCTAGCAAGAAACCCTCTTCAAAGTAAGTGGTTAGATTCTACGTTCGGTTGCTTCATTTATGTGATTTTGAAACTCAAAAGAGGTGACTCAGAGCTGACTCTTTGGGTGGGCATCTTAGGATTCAGCCACTGCAAAGTTTATGTTCAGCATTTTATGTCTTCTCTGCTTTTCCTAAATTCTCTTAATGTGGCAGGATTTTCAGTTCACTTCAATGAACTGTTCTAGAACAGCTGCCACACATATTGCCTGTCCTTTGCATTGGATTATAACTATGAGTCAGTCTCTGTCTTTAAGGCACTCAAAGCCTAGTTGGGAAGATAGCCTTGTCAATAAAAAATACAACAGTGTGTGATGTGTGAAACAAGTGAAGCATGTGCAAGGGAGTGAAATAGTGCAAAAGAGGATATTCTCATTGCGAGGTTCAGGAAAGTGTCACAGAACACCAGTGAATGTTGCAGGCACAGATGTGAAAGACTGAATACGTATGCAGCAGGAAGTCAAGGTGGAAAGGACGTTCCAGACAGCAGACACGCCACGTAAAGAACATGATGTGTGTAGAAACAAAGATGACCAATGTTCTAGTGCAATGTGTAAATGGAGTGTGAGGTCCAGATTGTGATGCCATATATGCCACATACACGAATTTGAACCTTGCCCTGGATGAGAGGGTTTTGACTGGGGAAATGACTGGTCAGAGAAAGATCTCTGAAAATCATCCTGGCAGCAAGATGAAGGATGACTTGTAGAGAGCTTGACTCAAGGCAGGATCACCATTTAGGAGATTATTAGTCTAGGTCCTGACCGAAGTATTGGTACTAGATTTCTGGTTTGTGATTTGGATAGCTGTTTGAGACTTCCTAACTAATACCCCTGCTTCAACTCTTCCCACTCTACTGTCTCACATAGCAGTCTGAGTAATTTTTTCCTCTATTTTGTAAATTTCAGTTGAAAGACTAGTACCATTTATACTGACATAGCTTTCCTCTGGATGCACCATGTGCTACCTTTTTGCCACATTTGTGTCTCTCCTCCCCCTCCTCCTCCTCTCTCCCTCTGGCCCTCTGCATTGGATTTGTGTTGTCAATTTAGCTAAGCTGGAACTACATTTCCCAGAATTCACCTCTGTGCATAGTGTTACGAACTGTAGAGTCTCAGATTTTGCCCACTTAAAAGTTTGCCACAGTTCATGGATCTAGCAGAAGACATGAGACTCCCAGGTTACAGATAGAGGATTTTATTACTCACAGCATAGCAGGCTGCATAAGCTTCTCGTTCATACAGCTCATTTTGTCTCCGCCCCCCACCAAAACAGAAAACAAAAAACAAAAAACCCTCCCAATCTTTTATAATGGGCTGCAAGCAAATCTGCCCAACCTTTGCCTTGGAGAGTGACAGTATCATATTATTGTCTGATTATACTGCAGAGGAAACAAATCTGCCCTCTGGCCCAGAGGAAGACTATCTCTTTCTTCCAAGGCTGTTCACTATACAAATATTTTTTAAAAGATATTCTTCCCGGGCTTCCCTGGTGGCGCAGTGGTTGAGAATCTGCCTGCCAATGCAGGGCACACGGGTTCGAGCCCTGGTCTGGGAAGATCCCACATGCCGCGGAGCAGCTGGGCCCGTGAGCCACAATTACTGAGCCTGCGCGTCTGGAGCCTATGCTCCGCAACGAGAGGCCGCGATAGTGAGAGGCCCGCGCACTGCGATGAAGAGTGGTCCCCACTTGCCGCAACTAGAGAAAGCCCTCGCACAGAAACGAAGACCCAACACAGCCATAAATAAATTAAATAAATAAATAAATAAAGCATGACACAAATTAAGCAATGTGAATACTATCAAGCTTTAAAAAAAAAAAAAAAAAAAAAGATATTCTTCCCATTGCATGCAGGATCTAGTTCCCCGACCAGAGATCAAACCCAGGCCCCCTGCACTGGGAGTGCGGAGTCTTAACCACTGGACCACCAGGGAAGTCCCTGTATGTTAACTTTTTAATAGCTTTTAATTCTGAAATAATTGTAGATTCACAGGAAGTTGCATTACAGAGAAGTCCCACATACGCTTCATCCAGTTTTTCCCAATGGTTACCTCATATAATTATTGAACAACAACAAAACCAGGAATTTGACATCAGTACAATGTGTGTGTATAGTTATATGTCATCTTCTCACACATGGAGAAAATTTATTGGTGTTGACATTTTACCTTACCTCCCTTTATGTACCTTTATCCTCCCCCGTTTATAATATAATTGTCTTAATGATTTCTTCTACATACTTTGAGAATGACATTAGACAGTGTTATAATTTTTGCTTCAACTGCCCAACATAACTTTGAAAAACCAAGACAAGGAAAGTCTACTGTATTTACCTATATTTTTGCTCTTTCAGTGTTCTTTTTTCCTTCTTTTTTAAAAATAAATTTATTTACTTTATTTATTTATTTTTGGCTGCGTTGGGTCTTCGTTGCTGTGCACAGGCTTTCTCTAGTTGCGGTGAGCGGGGGCTACTCTTCGTTGTGACACGCAGGCTTCTCATTGCAGTGGCTTCTCCTGTTGCAGAGCACTGGCTCTAGGGCGTGAGGGCTTCAGTAGTTGTGGCGCGCGGATTCAGTAGTTGTGGCTCGCGGGCTCTAGAGTGCAGGCTCAGTAGTTGTGGCGCATGGGCTTAGTTGCTCCGTGGATTGTGGGATCTTCCCGGACCAGGGCTCGAACCTGTGTCCCCTGCATTGGCAGGTGGATTCTTAACAACTGCACCACCAGGGAAGCCCTTTTTTCCTTCTTGATGTTCCAAGATTTTTTCTTTTATCATTTTCTTTCTGTTTAGAAGAGAACTTCCCTTGACCATTGTCTTAGGGTAGGTCTAATTTGGTGAATTTGGTGTCATATTCTATTGGTTTTCCTTCATCTGAGGTTGTCTCAATTGATCCTTCATTTCTGAAGGATATTGTCTCTGGATACAGAATTCTGGGTTGACAGTTCTTCTCTTTCAGCACTTCAAAAGTTTTGTGAGCCTTCTTTTTGGCCTCTGTGGTTTCTGATGAGAAATCTGCTATTATTCCAATTGTTCTCCTCTATAGGTAATGTTTCATTTCTCTCTGACTGCTTTCAAATTTTTCTTTGTCTTCAGTTTTCAGAAGATTGATTATGATGTGCCTTGACATAATTTCTTCAAGTATCCTGTTTGGAGTTCAGTCATATAGTCATAAACTGCATGTTTATGTTTTTTTTTGCCAGATTTGAAAGATTTTCAGCCATTATTTCTTCAAATGCTTTTTTAGCCCTATTCTCTTCCTCCTCTCCTTCAGGGCTCTGATGGTATGAATGTTAGATTTTTTTGTTATAGTCTCACAGGTCCTCAAGATTCTGTTAATTTTTTAAAAAATCCATTTTCTCTGTTGTTCAGGCTGGGTAATTTCTATTCTTTCTAATTTCCATTCTTCTGTTGAGCCCATCCACCAAGATTTTTATTTGGGTTATTGTATTTTTTAGTTCTAAATTTCCATTTGGGTCTCCTTTATATCCTATTTCTTTTCTAAGACTTTCTATTTCTTTGCTGAAACTTTCTATTTTTTCATTTGTTTCAAGTATGCTTATAATTGCAATTGATGGCCGCTTTAAAATCCTTGTTAAATAATTCTAACATCTGTGTCACCTTGGTGTTGGCATTTGTTAATTGTCTTTTTCTCATTCGCTTTGAGGTTTTCTTGGTTTTTGGTATGATGAGTGATTTTTTTATTGAAACCTGGGCATTTGGGATGTTCTAATAAGACTCTAGATCTTATTTAGAGCTTGTGTTTTAGCAAGCCTCCTCTGACACTGCTCTGGTGGGTAAAGGGGCCAGGAGTTGCTACCTCATCACTGCCAGGTGTGAGAAGAAGTCTTGGCTCTCCTCTGTGATGCCCTCGGTGGAGGAAGGGGCATTTCATTACTGCTGAGTGGGGGTGGGAGTTCTGGCTCCCTCTGTGGCCTCTGCCAACTCCGTGGAGGTGCATATGGCATTGTTACCACTGAGAGGTGGTGAAAGTCCTGGCTCTCTACTAGGCTTACTCTGACATCACTGGGCAAGGAGGAGGAGGGGTGCCTTGGGTGCAGATGAAAGTCCAGGCTCCCCATATGGTCTCCACTGACAGCTGGGGTGGGGAGGATCTGGGTGCTCTTTACCACCAAGCAGAGATGAAAGTCATGGCTCTCCATTTGGCTTTCTCTGTTACTACCCTGGCAAGGAGTTTGGGATGACTCATTACAGCCTGGAAAGAGTGGAAGTCTTGGCTCCCCACCGGGTCTTTATGGGAGATTGTGTGGGTGGAGTCTCAGTTCTTTTCTGTGATGTTTGCCTAAAGTAAAGCAGTTATTGTTTAAAGGTTTTCTGTCTTGCTAGACTGTCCCTTCCCTGGTCCTTTGGCTGGAGAGAACAGGTTTCTCTTGGGGCTTTTTTTTTTTCCTGTCTGCAACCATTGGTGTTTCCAGGCTGCTGGCTTCTCCAGTATCCAGACTGGAATATATTTGGTGAAAAGAAAACCCTAGGAACTCACCACTATATTCTTCCTTGGGTCCTGACATCTTTAGCTGGTCTGCTTTCCCTCTACATTTCTTGGAGTTTCCTTATATTTTGTTTTATATAGAATATCCAGGGATTTTAGTTGCATTTAGTGGAAGGAATAGGGAAAAGTACATCTGCTCCATTTCCCCCAGGAAGGAGAAGTCTGTGCTAGATTTTAAATCTCCATAACAATCCTATAAGGTAACAATTATAGCCATTTCAGATGAGGGAGCTGAAATACAGAAAGGTTAAGTCATTTTGTCCAAGATCACACAGCTAGTAAGTGGGGAGATGAGATTCAAACCGAGGTAATTTTGTTTCAGAGCCAATGACCACGTGGGCTTATGACAGCCATTCATTTATTCGTCACTTCATTCACAGAGGATATTTTAGGCCAGTGAAACTATTCTGTATGATACTGTAATGGTGGCTTCAGTTCAGTGTGAAAACATATAGACTATGACTACAAATATATTTATATCCATGAGAAGGAGGAAGTTGTATGAAATCCATTTGCCAGAACTTGAATGGTCCATTGGGCAGTTTAAAATGTCTGGGAGCAGTACAAACAGAACTTCACTGGGTTGTACTTCGGATAAATGCCACAAGTGAGTCAGGCACTTTTTGTGGCCCTGTTAGTGTTTTCCCATCAATGGTGATTCAAGAAGGCTGTCATTTTGTCAGTAGACCAATGGTTTAATTCATGTACAGTGGTGAGGAGTGGAAATTTTAGAGTCTCTGATAGGACTGGGTTGTTATTTAGTCCAAACCAGAGCTTTTTCTTTTTTATCCAACCAACAATTGTTGAATTTCCAATCTTGTTTTTCCTTTTCTGAGGCCAATTGCTAGCCTTTTCTAGCCAGTTTTTCGAAGTTACCATTTGGGGTAATATCCCTATGGACAATGACAGAGATTTGGCTGCTGTTGGTCCCTTTAAGGGCAGCATTCCTTGTGGAAATATCAGCAAGGTGATTTCCCTTAGCTTCCAAAGAGTCAAGTTTAGAATTCCCTGAAATGTTAGTAATTAATAGCTAAAGGGGCAAGTAAATGTATTGCATCTAATAATTCCTGAACTTAGGGGCCATTTTTATTTTTGTAAGGAAGGAAGCCACATTGCTTCCACAGCATTCCAAAATCATGAGTTACTCTGAAAACATATCTACTATAAGTATACATACAGGCAGTTTTATCCTTGGCTAAAATACAAGCCCATTTAAGAGCATATAATTCAGCATGTTGGGGTGAAGTAGCCTTAGGTAAAAATGCTGCTTCAGCAACATCAATGGAGTTGCAATAGTATACCCAGCACAACATTTGCCATCATTTGACCTTTTAAATAAGAACCATCAGTGAACTATGAAAAGTCAGCATTACCTACAAGAGATTCTTGTAGATCATTATGAGGAGTCAGGAGGTGATCCATCAGCATTAAGCAGTTGTGAAGGACTTCATCAGTGACAAAGGGGAAAATAGTAGCAGGGTTAAGGTCACTACAGTGTAAAAGAGCTTTGTGAGGAGCAGTTAACAAAAGGACCTCATAGGAGGTAATGTGGTTGATGAGAAATGTTGAGTGTGATAAGAATTCAGGAGAATTTCTATTTCATAAGGTATAAAAATGGTTAAAAGGGATCCCACAATGATTTTCTTGGTCTTAATCAAAAGGGCGGTGGCTGTAATTGTTCTAAGGCAATGCGGGAGGTATCCATGTGTTCCCTATGGCTGGCTATAATACTCTACGGGTTGATGATGGTCCCTGTATTTTTGGGTGAGTACCCCAAGGGCATTACTTTATTTTTCTTTCTTTTTTTTTAAAGTAATTTAATATTTTTTATTTATTTATTTATTTTTTGGCTGGGTTGGGTCTTTGTTGCTGCACACAGGCTTTCTCTAGTTGTGGCGAGAGGGACTACTATTCATTGCAATGCGTGGGCTTCTCATTACAGTGGCTTCTCTTGTTGTGGAGCATGGGCTCTAGGAGCGCAGGCTTCAGTAGTTGCAGCATGCAGGCTCAGTAGTTGTGGCTCGCGGGCTTAGTTGCTCCCAGGCATGTGGGATCTTCCCGGACCAGAGCTCGAACCTGTGTCCCCTGCATTGGCAGGCGGATTCTTAACCACTGCGCCACCAGGGAAGTCCCTACTTTTCATATACAAAAAGGAAAAGGGGAATCTGATCATTGGGATGCCCAGGGCAGGTGGGTTCATCAAACTCTCCTTTAAGGCCTGTGGTCCCATTCTTCCCATAAAATTGGGTCGAGGTTGTTATTGTTTAGTAAAATAGAGGTTTTGCCATAAGAGAAAAATTTGGAATCCAATTTCAGCAATAACCAAATAGCTCAAGAAAACCTTGCAGCTGGCATTTAGTTTTGGGTTTGGGGACACTTAGAACACCATGAAATCTATCTGGATCTAGGTGGAGCCCTTGTTTTGATTTCGGATGCCCTCAGTATCAAACCTGGGTTTGGGCAAACTGTATTTTCTTTGGCTATCTTATGTCCCTTTAAAGCTAAAAATTTTTTGTTTTTTTAAGGCTAAAAATTTTAGTAAATGAATGCTGCCTTCCTGTGAGGAGACTTGAGAAGGAGAGCAAATTATCCACATACTGCAATAAAGTAGGGCCTCTAGGGAACTTTATATCATCCAAATTAGCCTTCATGATTTTCGAGACAGAAGTATTCTCAGTAAAACCCTGAGTCATCACTGTCCAAGTGAACTGTTTTTCTTCCCAAGCAAAGGCAAAAAGATATTGGCTAGCTTCATCAGCTGAAATACTGAAGAATGCACTGCATAAATCAATTACAGCAGAGAATTTACATCCCGTGGGAATGGAAGTTAGTAAGTATCAGGCTGTGAAAAACAGGGTGTTGATAACGATGTTGTGTTTATTGCTTGGGAGGTCCTAGACAAACCTGTACCCTCAGCCCCTTAGGTTTTCTCACGGGTAAATTGGGAGTTGTTACAGTGACTAGTACAAGGGATAATGAGGCTGTGAGCCTTAAAATCTTCTATTATGGGCTGTATGCCTTGAAGGGCTCCTTTACACACAGAGTATTAATTAATTCTGTGAAGAGGTTTTGAGGGATCTATTTGAATCGTGATGGGAGGTGAGCTATGAATTCTGCCAACATCAGCTGGAAATTTTCTCCATTAGGAAGGTGCTTCCAGAATCTGTTCTACTACTGTCAGAGATAGAACAATTAAAAATGTCAAAGGATCATGTAATTTCACACTGGTGGGTTATTTTGATAACTACTGTCAGAATTCTAAGTGATTCAATTTCAGAACGTGGGTGGGGTCACACTTTTGGTAGAGAGAAATTCTGGCACTATATTTCTCTAAAGATTCTCAAGCCAATAATAAATGGGTAAGGGTGGAGAAAATTAGGAAAAAAAAGAAAAAAAGGGTGTGTATCTCTCACGGAAGGGCCTAAACAAATGGGAACAGGTTCAGAGCCAGGTACCGATCTTGAGGTTCATTAGTGATCCCACTATTTGAACTGTTTTAGTACTTCTGAGAGGCAGGGGCCTGTTTAAATAGCAAGGTGGGGGTCAAGCACAAGAGTGTGGCTCAAGTGTCAGTTAGAACTGAAAGAGGAATTAATCCCAATCTGGAGAAACAGTTTGTCCAAGCTAATTAAAAGGGAGAATTGGGAAGAGCCTTTGTATTTCCTCAGAACCCTGTCATTGAGAATTGGGAGGATGTTGGAAAGGCTGGTTAGAGGACTGAAGCCACTCAGAGTGCTTACATTTGTATCACTCTTCCAATGTCCTGGCTCTTTGCAATAATAGGAGAAACTAGGAGGGTTTTGGTTTCATTTAGAAGCATTCATTTGCTGCAGTTGAAGATTAAGATTTTTGGTGGTCTTCCTTTCAGGTGACTCATCTAGAGTGTGAGAGAGCTGATTTGACAGATTAACTAAATATGGAGTGGATATAGTTTCCCATTCCATCCTGGTCCTTTTTACTAGAGGGAAAGGTCCTGGTCTGGCCAATTAATAAACATAGAATTAAAAGCTACCCAGGTGGAATCAACACCTGATGGAAGACCAGATTTTTAAAAATAATCTGAAATCAATTGTAATAAACATGAACAGATTCATCAGATTTTTGTGTGCAAGCCTGAATTTTGTTCCAGTCAATGGGCTTTGGAAAAGTTCTAGGAACTGCTTGGTGAAGTTGTCTAGCAATTGCCCAAACCTGATTATATAATAAGTTAGCAGACTGGTCTCCTGGTTGTAATTCTAGAGAACTTTCAGGATTTTCCCAATGAGCAGTTTTCATCTAATTGCTGGGCCTGTCCTTCACCAATAAGCATATGAACTAGCTGATTTAAGTCAGAAAAACCAGGTCAATAAGTTTGAGTGACTGTATTAAAGTCCTCAGCAAATCTGTGAGGATCTTCAGTTACTTTGGGAAAATATTTGACTATGGCTTGCAGTTCAGTTTTAGTCTAGGCAATACAAGAAATTAAGGATTTGGCATTTGGATCCTCAGAAGGCTTAATTTTAAAGGGATAGGTTCTGACAAGTTCAGAGGAAAAGGGAGTAGGAAGAGTTTCAGAGAAAAGAGGAAGTTTGGTGACAGAATTGTGTGGGGGAATTTGAGGGTATAGAGGAGGTATAGGTGGCATAGAAGGAAGTGGGAAGATGGCACCAGAGGTGGAGGCAGAAGGAGAGAGACAAGATGGCACAGGAGGCAGAGCCTGAAATAAAGAAGCCAAGGAAGAAGAGCCTGAAGCTTTGGGAGTCATTTTGTCTTTAATTGTTTACCTCATTTCATCTTAAAATTTTATTTTACAGAGGCAAATTTAGACTCCTGATAATGTTGGGAAGCCTCAAAATACCAAATGAAATAACCATTCCACTCAGTTCTGGAAATTTTTGAGCTATTGTAATTAAATTTGGTTTTAAGGAAATTAAGTTTGAGAATTTCAAGTGTTCCCCAAAATGGCCATTGATATTCTAAATTGCCTTTGGTCAGGTCAGTCCATTTAGTTAGAAATGAGCATGGCAAGGACCATTGTTCTTAAACATAAAATCAGCTAGAACCCTGTGGAGGGAGCACCCTCAAAATATTTAGATAACTTGGATTTCAATTCTCAGAGATTTTTCTCTAAAGAATAATTTTATTTATTTTTTAATTTATTTTAAAAAATTTTTATTATTTATTTGGTTGCACCGGGTCTTAGTTGTGGCAGGTGGGCTCCTTAGTTGCAGCTCACCAGCTCCTTAGTTGCGGTGTGCATGCGGGATCTAGTTCCCTGAACAGGAATCGAACCTGGGCCCCCTGCATTGGGAGTATGGAGTCTTATCCACTACGCCACCAGGGAAGTCCCTAAAGAATAATTTTAAAACAGCTCAAACACCTTACAGTTCAAACAGCTCAATTCAAACTGTTTGTAAGTTAATCACAGTCAATTCTAAGGAAACAGTTTGGTCCTGGAGGAGCCAGACCAAAGGCTTTTTAAAGCCAGTTTCCAGCTGAAAAACCTGGCACAGTTTCCATGAAGCAGCCCCTGTTTCCAAAGGAATGGGCTGAAGGCATTGTCAGCCACCTTTGATTCAAACAGTCTGATCTAAAAATCAGAATGAAGTGCCAAACAAGTACTCGAATACAGAACCAGGACTTAACCTGGAAGAAAAAAACCTTAAGAACCTGGAGACCTTCAAAATGCAAAAAGGGTGTGAGCCTGGATCCAGGAGAAAGATCTACGTCCAAGCTTCAGGGTCGGTGAGAAAAGCAGTGAGTGACAATGGGCTCAATTTGTAGGAACTGCACCTGTTTGCTAACCAGCCCCAGAGTCTTCTGGGGTCTTCTCTGGTCCCTATATGGGACCAGATATGTTGACCTACAACAAGTATTCTGCCAGATATCTCTTCAGCAAAGATGGGTTTATTTGGGATCAGCAGAGGATTGCAATTTGGGATCTGCAACCATATGCAGTCCCCCTCATGGCAAGGGAAGGAGAACACTTTTATAGGGTGCAAAAGGATTTGGGAGGGTTGTAGTAAACAGAGAGTCCATAGCTTTTCACTGGCTGAGTCCTTGCCAGGAAAAAAAAGGAGTCTTTCTCCTTCCTGTTGGGTTCTGTTATCATTGCAGGGCATGAGAGTTCCCTATTCTGATCTCCCAGTTCTATTTAGTTGAGATTTACACTAATTAATTTTTTACAAGTACTGAATTCAATATTTCTAAAAAATTTTCAGTTGATATTTTTTCTTTCTTTTGTAAACAGTCAGAGCATCTACAAATAATTATAATCTTGTCCCTTGTTTTCTGATCTCTGTAATTTGAGCATTGAAGTTAAGGGTGTAGGCTCTGGAGTCAAAGACCTATGGGAATCCTGTCTTTTTCATTTCCTAGTATTTAACTTTGTGCTGGGCAAGTTACTTAATTTGCCATGTTTCAGTTTCCTCAACTGCAAAATTAGGTTATTATAAGATTAAAAGTTAATTTACATTTTAATAACATAATCACATGTGTAAAGTACCTGAAGCATGCCTAACACTAACTAAGCACTCAAAATATTCCTTTTATGCCTTGGAATTTTGAACTGTTTAGAACTTCCAGATCACTGTTAAATAGTACCCTCACAGTCGTGAGTTCCAACTCAGTGTTATAACCCAGAGGCAGGGAAAAAGGAATGACCCTGCGTTAAGTCCTTTTGAAGAAAACTCCTTCTCCTATCTCAGACCCCCCGCAGATTTCCCCTCATTGCTCACTGGCCAGAATTATGGCACATGCTCATGCCTAATCTAATTGGTCATCTAAGATGACCATGACTATTGGGTCAATCAAGGGTCGCCTTTTAGGTCTTAGGAGGGACCTAGACTCCCTTGAGCACATGGCTGCGTGGAGGATGACCACTCGAACAAAAAGGGACTTGGCTAAGAAGGAGGATGGGGCAGGTGAGGGAAACAAATTTGGATAGGCAATTAACAGTGTCCGCTTTATAAATCAGCTCAGAATGTAAACATTTGAACTCCTTGTCTTCTTCCTATACCTGCACCTCTTCCTCTCCTCCTTATTTCTGTTAATGATACCAAAGGAAATCTGTGAATTTTCTTTGCTTCCTTCCTTCCTCTTGCCTTTATTTTCAAATAGTTGCCTGGAAATATATTACCTACACATCATAAGCTTTTCTTCATTCACATTATTACCACTTTCTTTCGGATACCCATTACTTTTCTCCTAGAGCAGAAATATTCTCAGTATTTTCCTGCATCAGAATCACCAGGAGGATTTATTAAAACACAGATTGCTGGACCCTAACCTTGAGTTTCTGATTCTAGCTCGGAGGTGGGAACCAAGAATTTGCATTTCTAACAAGTTCCTAGGTGATACTGACACTGTTGGACAGAATTTGGAAACTACCGTTCTAGAATATTTTAACAGCTACCCAAGCAGGCGTCCCTCTTCCAGTCCCTCCCCATTCCAGTCCAGCCTACTGAGAGCTGCCAGTATCAATCTTCCTAAAACACAGTTTTAGTATATCATTACCTTAATCAAAAACTTTCAATAATTACTCATTGCCTCAGATATTAAAAATTCACACTCTTTTGCATTGTTTCTGATAGGATTCTATAAACCTAAGAGAAACAGGTCATCTGGCCCAGACTATAGTTATTTCTGGATTACTGATTGCTATCTTTTCTTTCTTTTTTATTAACTGCTTTATTGAGATGTATATGATCTCATATGATAAAATTCGTATTTTTTCCTAGAGAGACGGGGTTGGTGAGGTTTTTTATTTGTGTTTATTTTTAAAATAACATCTTTATTGGGATACAATTTGCATACCACACGATTCAACCATTTACAGAGTTGTACAATCACCATCATAATCAGTTTCAGAATATTCTCATCACCCCCAAAACAAACGCCATGTCCATTAGCAGTCATTTTCCATTCCTCCCTTCTGTTCCTCCACTACCCTCCAGACCTAGGTAACCAGTAATTTACTTTCTGTTTGTATGGATTTCCCTATTCTTGACATTTCATAAAAATGGAATAACACAATCTGTGGTCCATTGTGACTGGTTTCTTCCACTTAGCATAATGTTATTAAGGTTTATCCATGTTACACCATGTGTCAGTACTTTCTTTCTTTTAATTGCTGAATACTATTTCATTGTGTGTGTATATATATATCCGCATATTGTTTATCCATCAGCTGATGGACATTTGCATTGTTTCTATTTTTATTGGTTGATACAAAAAATGCTGCTATGAACATTTGTGTACATACTGGTAACTTCATATTTAAAATCCATTCCTAAAGCCACAACCTCTGAACTCTCAAGATATGTAATTTCTGTGCCACTTATTTTAAAATTAGCATGTGCTATCCTGTTTGTAGTTGTCTTTTAATGAGATATTCTATCTTCCCCAACAAATTGATAGTTTCAGGACCAGAGTCCATATCTTATTTCTCCATGTACCCCTTGCGTCACAGTTACGTTGAGCATCCATAAATACTGATAATTATAGTGGCCATTTCGTCAAATATAGTGGCTTTGCCTGGGAAGAAAGATAAGAATAACCTTCTGTGGTTAAAAGCCTTGAGATGATTTTTGACAAGTCCAAGACCTTCAACAGGGAAAGGACAGTCTCTTCAACAAATTATACTGGGAAAACTGGATATCCACATGCAAAAGAATGTATTGGGGACCCTTACCTTACACCATATACAAAAATTAACTCAAAATGGATCAAAGACAGTTAAACAGCTAAAACTATAAAACAGCTAATACTATAAAAGCCTTGGAAGAAAACATAGAGGAAAATCTTATGACAATGCATTTGACAATGATTTTTTAGATATGACACCAAAAGCATGGGTGACCAAAAAAAAATTGGACTTCATCAAATGTAAAACTTTTGCATCGAAGGACACTATAAGTTAGTGAAAAGTTGACCCACAAAATAGGAGAAAATATTTGCAAATCATATATCTGAATAAGGGATTAATATCCAGAATACATATATATATTTAAAAAACCTCCAAAAACTCAACAACAACAAAACAAACAACCTGATTCAAAAATAAACAATGGACATACATAGATACTTCTCCAAAGAAGATATACAAATGTCAATAAGCACATGAAAGATGCTTAACCATCACTAATCACTAGGGAAATGCATATCAAAACCACAATGTGATACCACCTCACAGCCATGAGGATAGCTATTATCAAAAAAACAGAAAGTAGTGAGTGTTGACAAAGATGTAGAAAAATCCAAACCCCTGTGAACTGCTGGTGGGAATGTGAAATGGCGCAGCCACTGTGGATAATGGTATGATGGTTCCTCAAAAAATTAAATAGAATTACCAAACGATCCACCAATTTTACTTCCGGGTATATATTCAAAAGATCTGAAGCAAGGTCTCAAAGAGAGAACTGGCACACCCATGTTCATAGCAGCATTACTCACAGTAGCTAAAAGATGAAGAAAACCCAGTTGTCCTTTGATGGATGATGAACGAATAAACAAAATGTGGCACATATGTACAATGGAATCTTAAATTTTTCAGTCTTAAAAAGGAAGGAAAGCCTTATACATGCTACAGAGTGGATGAACTTTGAAAACATTGTTAAGTGAAATAAGACAGACACAAAAGGACAAATATTGTCTGATTCTACTTACATGAGATACCTAGAATAGTCAAGTTCATAGATACAGAAAGTAGGATAACGGTTACCGGGGGCTGAAAGAAGGGCGGAATGGAGAGTTATTTTTTAATGGATGTAGAGTTTCAATTTGGGATGATGAAAAAGTTCCAGAGATGTATGGTGGTGATGGTTACACAACGTGAATGTATTTAATGCCACTGAACAGTACACTTAAAAATGGGTAAGAGTAGGGCTTCCCTGGTGGTGCAGTGGTTAGGAATCCGCTTGCCAATGCAGGGGACATGGGTTTGATCCCTGGCACAGGAAGATCCCACATGCCGTGGAGCAACTAAGCCCGTGCACCACAACTACTGAGCCTGTGCTCTAGACCCTGCGAGCCACAACTACTGAGCCTGCGTGCCACAATTACTGAAACCCACATGCCTAGAGCCTGTGCTCTGCAACAAGAGAAGCCATGGCAATGAGAAGGCTGTGCACCACAATGAAGAGTAGCCCCCTGCTTGCCACAACTAGAGAAAGCCCACGCACAGCAATGAAGACCCAACATAGCCAAAAATAAAAACAAATAAATATTTTTAAAAACTGGGTAAAAGTAAATTTTATGTTTGTATATTTTACCAAAATTTCAAAAAATAAAAAAGCCTGGGATGAGGGGTTGCAAGGAAGCCTAGCGAGAACCTGTATAGAAATCCTTGGTACTTAATTTTATAAAATGACAGAAATCTGGGACTTCCCTGGCGGCGCAGTGGTTAAGAATCCATCTGCCAATGCAGGGGACACAGGTTCGAGCCCTGGTCTGGGAGATCCCACATGCCGCGGAGCAACTAAGCCCGTGTGCCACAACTACTGAGCCTGCACTCTAGAGCCTGCAAACCACAACTACTGAAGCCTGTGTGCCTAGAGTCTATGTTCCACAACAAGAGAAGCCACTGCAATGAGAAAACCGTGCACTGCAATGAAGAGTAGCCCCCGCTCGCTGCAACTAGAGAAAGCCCACGTGCAGGAACGAAGACCCAATGCAGCCAAAAATAAATAAATAAATAAATTTATTAAAAAAATAAAATAAAATGACAAAAATCTAAAAATCTAATTATCCAGTGTGAAGAATAAGGCTTTGTGTTTTTAAAAAATAATTCTATTTAGCAGTAAGTGTGCTCAGTCTACATACTAGTCTACACATATTTGAAGCTCTAATTGTTGTAGTAGCTAAGTGCTTTCCTGTACTTTTCATTTGGGAAATATAAGAATGTAGCTTCCTTAATCAAGTATACAAAACTGTGGAATAATGGGACTTCCCTGGTGGTCCAGTGGTAAAGAATCCACCTTCCAATGCAGGGTATGTGGGTTTGATCCCTGATTGGGGAACTAAGATCCCACATGCCGCAGGGCAACTAAGCCCACAAGCCACAACTACTGAGCTCACACGCCTCAACAAGAGAGCCCGCATGCCGCAAACTACAGAGCCCACGCGCTCTGGAGCCCACAAGCCACAACTAGAGAAGAGAAAACCCGCACACCACAACTAGAGAAGAGAAAACCTGCACACCACAACTAGAGAGAAGCCTGGCGCTGCAACGAAGAGCCCGTTCGCTGCAAGGGAAGATCCCGCATGCCTCAACGAAGACCCGATGCAGCCAAAAAATATAAATAAAAAAATAAATATTAAAAAATGTAAAAACTTATTAAAACAAATGAACAAAAAAGAAACAAAACCATGGAATACTAAGTTACCAAATGCTACTTTAAACTATTTTTTCTTTAACCTCTTGCCTAATGTTAACTTGATAAAATTTTATGTTAATAGGTTAGAGAGATGTATAAGAACTCATACTATTGTTAACACATCAAAATCATTTTTTAAAATTAATTAATCATATTAAGACTTTATTTATTTTTATTTTTTGGCTGTGCCGTGTAGCATGCATGATCTTAGTACCCCAACCAGGGGTCCAACCTACACCCCCTGCAGTGGATGCGCAGAGTCTTAACCACTGGACTGCCAGGGAAGTCCCCATCAAAATCACTTTAAAAAGAATAAAATGTAGTTGCATCAAATTCTGAGCACAGAATCCTGCAGCCTGTAGAACAAAAACCACATTCACAGAAAGACAGAGAAGATGAAAAGGCAGAGGGCTATGTACCAGATGAAGGAACAAGATAAAACCCCAGAAAAACAACTAAATGAAGTGGAGATAGGCAACCTTCCAGAAAAAGAATTCAGAATAATGATAGTGAAGATCATCCAGGACCTCGGAATAAGAATGGAGGCAAAGATTGAGAAGATGCAAGAAACGATTAACAAAGACCTAGAAGAATTAAAGAACAAACAAACAGAGATGACCAATACAATAACTGAAATGAAAACTACACTAGAAGGAATCAATAGCAGAATAACTGAGGCAGAAGAACGGATAAGTGACCTGGAAGACAGAATGGTGGAATTCACTGCTGCGGAACAGACTAAAGAAAAAAGAATGAAAAGAAATGAAGACAGCCTAAGAGACTTCTGGGACAACATTAAATGCAACAACATTTGCATTATAGGGGTCCCAGAAGGAGAAGAGAGAGAAAAAAGACCAGAGAAAATATTTGAAGAGATTATAGTCGAAAACTTCCCTAACATGGGAAAGGAAATAGCCACCCAAGTCCAGGAAGCGCAGAGAGTCCCATACAGGATAAACCCAAGGAGAAACACGCCGAGACACATAGTAATCAAACTGGCAAAAATTAAAGGCAAAGAAAAATTGAAAGCAGCAAGGGAAAAACGACAAATAACATACAAGGAAACTCCCATAAGGTTAATAGCTGATTTCTCAGCAGAAACTCTACAAGCCAGAAGGGAGTGGCATGATATACTTAAAGTGATGAAAGGGAAGAACCTACAACCAAGATTACTCTACCTGGCAAGGATCTCATTCAGATTCGACAGAGAAATCAAAAGCTTTACAGACAAGCAAAAGCTAAGAGAATTCAGCACCACCAAACCAGCTCTACAACAAATGCTAAAGGAACTTCTCTAAGTGGGAAACACAAGAGAAAAGGACCTACAAAACAAACCAAAAACAATTAAGAAAATGGTCACAGGAACATACATATCGACAATTACCTTAAACGTGAATGGATTAAATGCTCCAACCAAAAGACACAGGCTTGCTGAATGGATACAAAAACAAGACCCATATATATGCTGTCTACAAGAGACCCACTTCAGACCTAGGGACACATACAGACTGAAAGTGGGGGGATGGAAAAAGATATTCCATGCCAATGGAAATCAAAAGAAAGCTGGAGTAGCAATACTCATATTAGATAAAATAGACTTTAAAGTAAAGAAGGTTACAAGAGACAAGGAAGGACACTACATAATGATCAAGGGATCAATCCAAGAAGAAGATATAACAATTGTAAATATATATGCACCCAACATAGGAGCACCTCAATACAAGGCAACTGCTAACAGCTATAAAAGAGGAAATCGACAGTAACACAATAATAGTGGGGGACTTTAACACCTCACTTACACCAATGGACAGATCATCCAAAATGAAAATAAATAAGGAAACAGAAGCTTTAAATGACACAATAGACCAGATAGATTTAATTGATATTTATAGGACATTCCATCCAAAAACAGCAGATTACACTCTCTTCTCAAGTGCACACAGAACATTCTCCAGGATAGATCACATCTTGGGTCACAAATCAAGCCTCAGTAAATTTAAGAAAATTGAAATCATATCCAGCATCTTTTCTGACCACAACGCTATGAGATTAGAAATGAATTACAGGGAAAATAACGTAAAAAAACACAAACACATGGAGGCTAAACAATACGTTACTAAATAACCAAGAGATCACTGAAGAAATCAGAGGAAATCAGAAAATACCTAGAGACAAATGACAACGAAAACACGACGATCCAAAACGTATGGGATGCAGCAATAGCAGTTCTAAGACGGAAGTTTATAGCTCTACAAGCCTACCTCAAGAAACAAGAAAAATCTCAAATAAACAATCTAACCTTACACCCAAAGGAACTAGAGGAAGAGGAACAAACAAAACCCAAAGTTAGCAGAAAGAAAGAAATCATAAAGATCAGAGCAGAAATAAATAAAATAGAAACAAAGAAAACATTAGCAAAGATCAATAAAACTAAAAGCTGGTTCTTTAAGAAGATAAACAAAATTGCTAAACCTTTAGCCAGACCCATCAAGAAAAAGAGGGAGAGGACTCAAATCAATAAAATTAGAAATGACAAAGGAGAAGTTACAACAGACACAGCAGAAATACAAAGCATCCTAAGAGACTACTACAAGCAACTCTTTGCCAATAAAATGACAACCTGGAAGAAATGGACAAATTCTTAGAAAGGTATCATCTTCCAAGACTGAACCAGGAAGAAACAGAAAATATGAACAGACCAATCACAAGTAATGAAATTGAAATTGTGATTAAAAATCTTCCAACAAACAAAAGTCCAGGACCAGATGGCTTCACAGGTGAATTCTATCAAACATTTAGAGAAAAGCCAACACCCATCCTTCTCAAAGTCTTCCAAAAAATTGCGGAGGAAGGAACACTCCCAAACTCATTCTATGAGGCCACCATCACCCCGACACCAAAACCAGACAA